>NC_091487.1:3780391-4095424 GCF_947461875.1 Haliaeetus albicilla
GCACAGAAAAGGGAGCAAACAACTCAGCGCCCAGTGCTCTTTTTTTTTTATCGAAGAGCGTCGCACCGGGAGGAAGGTGCCAGAGCCGTCTCCCACCCCGTGGTCTCGGTCGTGGGTGGGTGGGTGTCCCGCTGGCTCCCTTCTCCTCCCCTCTCTCCTCTGCTCTCCCGCAGCGACCGGACGGCGCGCTACTACTACTACTGGCACCTGCGGAAGCAAGTGCTGCACTCGCAGTGCGTGCTGCGCGAGGAGGCTTATTTCCTCCTCACCGCCTTCGCCCTCCAAGCCGACCTGGGCGACTTTAAGCGCAACAAACACTACGGGAAGTACTTTGAGCCCGAAGCCTATTTCCCCGCCTGGGTAAGTGTGCTGTGATGGGGTCCCCGCTCCTAAGCTCGTGGGAACGCTCACGAGGCTGCTGATGCTGGGCTGCTCGGAGGCTTCCCGAGCGGCCGGCGTTCCTGCTGCCTTCCTATCTCTGGCTTAGTCCCGGTTATTAATAACCTCCGACAACTGCGGGGCTGCAAATAGCTGCGGGCAGGGAGGGTTGGGGTCGGTGTGGTGGCTGGGGTAGCTCGTACCGCTGGTGGGGATTGCCCTGTGTGCTGCAGGGATGCTCAGGGAGGTTTCTCCGCGTGCTACGTGCCATCACGGCATCACCCTACCGTCATCGGGTGCAGGCTTTGCAGCCCTTTGGGAAGCGGTGTCCTCCGTGCTGGCGGCGGCCGTGGGTGTAAGCAGCTTCTGGGACAGTCCTGGAGGGAAACTGAGGCAGGGCATGGGGTGACACACAGCCCCAGGTCACCTCCGACCGGCAGGCAGAGCTGGGCGCTGGGGTGATGCCATCCTGATGACTTTGCGCAGGAGCGGAGTAGGGAGCGGTCCCGTGTGGCACGGCAGGGACACCCCTTCCCGCAGCAAGGACATGGCACCAGCCTCTGCAGGGTACCCAAAACCAAGTCCGTTTATTACCAGACGGGTAAATATTAGAGAGGAGCGGCAAGGGGCTGCGCAGCCACGTCTGATGTGCCTTTGGAGCCCAAACAGCTGAACCTCCCCCGTGGTTCCCCGCAGCCGGGGCTGCCAGCAGATGCTGGGAAGGGGAAGATTAGTAATAAAGTTGTGGGCACCGTTGCCCACTTTATGTGCTTTCTGGGTTTTGCCCTGGCACGGGTAACACCGGAGGTGTGAGCTCCACGGGACGGGCACGCCAAGCAAAGCTCTACTTCCCAGTGGGAAATCCTGCTGGCAATGAGAAGTTGTTGGCCACTGTATTTATTTTATTTTAACTTGCAGCTCTAAAATGGAGCATCTTGCTCCTATTTCCCTTTTCCCTGGAAATCACCGCTGGCCGGGAGCGCCGGGGCTGGCAACCGGCCCCAAGCAAGCACGGAGCAGCTCCCCTGGATGAGCTTCTCTTCTTCTCCATACAGGTCGTTGCAAAGAGGGGCAAGGACTACATCCTGAAGCACGTTCCAAACATGCACAAGGATCAGTTCGCCCTGACGGCCTCCGAAGCCCATCTCAAGTACATCAAGGAGGCCGTCCGGCTGGACGACGTAGCTGTGCACTACTACAGGTTGTACAAGGTGAGCCCCGGCTGCGAGCCCAGGCTCGGTTTCAGACTTGGGGTTGCTTTTTATTGAAAGAAGCAACTGCCAAGCAATTTCTAAGGTATTTTGGGAAGAGCGGCGTTTGAATTGGCACTCGCCGGCTGGAGCGGAGCGGTCTCGAGGGCAGGGCTTTGCTCCCAGAGGCAGGGAGATGCAGCTTTTTATAGTCCTACCATTTTCTAGAAGTTACGGAGAGGTGAGAGGTTTGCCGGCGTGCGAGGAGGCAGCCGCAAGGTTTCTGGGATCTTATTTTTTAGTATCTTCTCCCTAAGAAATGCATGCTGGGTTTTTCTCCCAGCAAAGAGGTTGGTTTGCTGCAGGCAGGATGGGCTGCCCCACCGTCAGCAGCTCTGTGCCGGTGCGGGAGCAGGTTGGGCTCAAGCGTAAAAGTGCCCCAGGTCTGTTTCTGAAGGTCCTTCCAAGTTTTCTGAGGTTAAATTGTTCATCCAGACCCTTAAGCCAGGGTGTTTCTGGGCGGTGAGGGGGGTGGCAGGTGCCTGGGGGTGAGACCAGGGGGGATGTTTGAGGATGTGACCGGGTGGTGTGCATGCCTTGTTAATTAAACAGTTGGACTCGATGATCTTAAGGGTCTTTTTCAACATAAATGATTCTATGATTAACGTGGCACCTACCGCACGTGGCTACACGGGAGATGGGGTGACTACAGGAGGGTACCTGGGCTGGGAGGGGTGCAGATTTACCCACTTCATACTGCAAATACTGTATTTAAAACCATCTAATTTTTGTCCCCTTTAGGACAAAAGGGAGGTAGATGCCTCCCTGACGCTGGGGCTGACGACGCGGGGCATCCAGATCTTCCAGGTAGGCGGCTGAGCAAGGACAACCGCTCGGCTCCCTGCCCACGGCCGGCATCCTCAGCTGGAACTGGCCCTTCTCTTTTTGCAGAACTTGGACGAAGAAAAGCAGCTCCTCTACGACTTCCCCTGGACGAACGTGGGGAAACTGGTGTTCGTGGTGAGTCCCACCATCCCCAGGCAGAGCATCTCTGCCCCCGTCGCTCCTGGGCTCTGGTTTGGGCATGGGGTGTTGTTGCACAGACCTCAAGCGGGGCAATTGCAGGCTCGGGGGGATTAATAATTGGGCTGTAGCAGGACCGGGCAAGAATTAGAGTATTTTTCTTTCCGGGGCTGATGTTCCCCCCCTCTCCCACGTAGGGTAAGAAGTTTGAGATCCTGCCAGACGGGCTGCCCTCGGCCAGAAAACTCATTTACTACACGGGCTGCCCGCTGCGCTCCCGTCACCTCCTGCAGCTGCTCAGCAGCAGCCACCGGCTCTACATGAACCTGCAGCCCGTCCTGCGCCAGGTCCGCAAGCTGGAGGAGAACGAGGGTAGGTGACCCCCCCCTCAGGGCGCAAATCCCACCGGTGCTGGGCTCCCACCCGGCTTTTCTGCCCGTACCAAGTGCCTGGTCCTTGCGGCAGCCCCCGTGGCTGGGAGCATGTCGGGGGGGGTGGCTGTCCCCATGTCCCCCCTGGACCGTGCTGGGCTGGGTGCTCGCAGAACAACCCCCCCCGGCTGCTTAGGGATGGGCACAAGCCCTGCTGCGGTCCCTGATGGCCCAGTTCCTCCCAGTGCCTCAGTGCAGGCCTTCCCAGTGCACCGCATCCCATCTCCAAGCTCAGAAAGCCCTTGTGCAAACATAAGATCTTCCTCCTCATCTTCCTCTTTCCCCTCCTCCTTTTCCTCCTTCTCCTCCTTCTCTTCTTCCTCCTCCTTGTCCTCCTCCTCTTCTTCCTTCTCCCCCTCTTCTTCCTCCTCCTCTTTTTTTTCTCCTATTTTTTCCTTCTCCTCCTCTTCTCCTTCTCCTCCTTCTCCTCTTCCTCCTCCTTGTCCTCCTCTTCTTTCTTCTCTTCCCCTTCTTCCTCCTCTTCCTCTCCTTCCTCCTCCTCTTTTTTCTCCTCTTTTTTCCTCCTCCTCCTCCTTGTCCTCCTCCTCTTCTTCCTTCTCTTCCCCTTCTTCCTCCTCCCCCTCTCCTTCCTCCTCTTTTTTTCTCTTCTTTTTCCTCTTCCATCTCTTCTTTCTCCTCCTTGTCCTCCTCTTCCTCTTCTTCCTCCTCCTCCTTCTCCTCTGCTTCCTCTTCCTCCTCCTCCTCCTTTGGAGGGATGGCACAGAGCACACCGAATTTGAGGCTCCCCACCCCACGTCCCCATCCCCAGATGCCACCGGGACAGGGCTGGCTCCTGGTGTGCCACCCAAACCGGGCTCAGGGTGGCCCTGGGTGCTCGGTGTCGGGGGGGGGGGGGGGCAGGGCACCCCAGGGGGTTGGCGGGGGGGGCAGGCTGCCTCGTGCCGACGGCGTGCCGCTGGCCTGGCAGAGAAGAAGCAGTACCGCGAGTCCTACATCAGCGACACCCTGGACCTGGACATGGAGCAGCTGGAGAAGCGCTCGCGGGCCAGCGGCAGCAGCGCGGGCAGCATCCGGCACAAGCGCCTCTCCCGGCACTCCACCGCCAGCCACAGCAGCTCCCATACCTCCGGCATCGAGACCGACCCCAAACCCAGGGAGATGGGGCCCGAGGACGCCTTCTCGGGCGCCGGCGCCCACCGCAAGCTGAAGACCTGCAGCTCCATGACCAGCCACGGCAGCTCCCACACCTCCGGAGTGGAGAGCGGTGGGAAGGACCGGCTGGAGGAGGATTCCCAGGATGATGGTGAGATAACCAGCTAAGCGTGGGCTTTCCAGCTTGGGTCTCCCCAGGTCATTGGGGTTGGAGGGTGCTCTGAAGGCGCGCCTCGATGACTCGTCCCGCCTCTTCCTCGCCTGCAGAAATCGAGATGCTGGTGGATGACCCCCGGGAGCTGGAGCAGGCTGGCGAGATGGAGGTGAGCCCCGACATGTGCGTCTACATCACGGAGGACATGCTGCTGTCGCGCAAGTTCAACGGGCACTCGGGTAAGGCGGCGGATGCTTTTTATTTCCAATTCCCCAATGCAAGTCACACCTTCGGTGGTCAGCAGAGCAAAATTAGCCCGAGGCGTCCATTTGGGACACCAGAAAAAGCCATTCGCCTGATCGGTCAAAGGAGAGATGGGGTAAATTTGGTGAAACTATAAAAAGAAGGGGTTGCCCAGGAAAGGTGCAGGTTTTGCTCGGAGCAGGACTGATGCTCCGTGCAGCTGCCCTGTGGCACAGAGGGCTGTGCCCAGGCACGCCAGGTTATTTGGAGATACCAGGGGATGATGGCAGGAGCTGCCCACGGGCAATGGACGTAATTTTAGGGATGTTCTCAATTGCTGGCCCCTGCTCTCCTTTTCATGACAACCCCTTGCTTGTTCCCATGAGCATGGGTGCTGTTATCACATGTGTGAGCCTGGCTTCTCTGGAGCTGTGCCTGCACCCAGAGAGTCACCCACATTTCCACCTCCATACTGGGTGCTACTAGGAGGTCTCTGGGGTGCCAGGCTCCCTGGGGATGGCTTTGGATGCCATTTTGGTGCAAATTTGGGATGCTTTGTGGGTAAAGCTGGTTGCAAGCGGAGCCATTGGGGTGAAGGCACCCCATCGAGCCGAGGGTGCCTTCGCCCCAGAGGAAGGGCAAGCCGGCAAGGGCAGCGGGCACGGATCCCAAGAGAGCTGGGAAGCCTCGAAATAACCTTCACACCCTCCTCTTCCTCTCTCCTCCGCGCAGGGCTTATCGTGAAGGAGATCAGCTCCTCCACCTCCAGCTCCTCGGAGACGGTGGTGAAGCTGCGAGGGCAGAGCACCGACTCCTTACCCCAGGTATGTGGTGCCGGTGGAGCTTTGGTGAAACCCAAAATCCTGCCGGCACCGGGGGTTTGGGTTTCCCCGACCCCCTTGGCTTCCCGGCAGGTCCTGAGCCTCCTCTTTGCTTTGCCCAGACAACGTGCAGGAAACCGAAGACGTCGACGGACCGGCACAGCCTGAGCCTGGATGACATTCGGCTCTACCAGAAGGACTTCTTACAGTTGGCCAACCTCTGCCAGGATACAGCCCAGAGCTACACCTTTGGCTGTGCCCATGGGCTGGAGGAGGAAGGGCTCTACTGCAACGGCTGCTTGGCCCAGCAGTGCATCAACATCCAGGAGACCTTCCCCGTCAAAAGAACCAGCAAATACTTCTCCTTGGATCTCACCCATGACGAAGTCCCCGAGTTTGTCGTCTGAGCGCTGGCGGGGGGTGGCAGGACCGGCTGCCCGCTCTCGGGAAGGCTGGGGCTCCCTGCCCAGCATCGGGGGCCGTCGATGCCGCCTTCCCCCCCACCCCGCAGCGATTCCCTGGAAAACCGAGGTCGTGGAAACCATTGCACTCGGAGGATCACCCCGACGGCGGGCGGGATGGAGACCCCCGGGCACGGCGGAGTCCTGCCGGCGGTCCTCCAAGCATCCTTTCTCCTCCAGATGAGTTAGTGCCAAACACAAGTTGTCTTATTTCGACTGCGAGAAGCGCGACTCGTCAGAGCTAGCAGAAGCCAACTCGTGTTTTCTCATTGCCTCGTGGCGAGGTGACCTCTTCTCCTCCTTGCCCCCATCCTCAGCGCTGCCGGCGGCTCCGGCAGCGGCTCGGTGGCAACTGACGCCGGAGAGAAAAGTGCCAGACTGTTGTGTTCAAGTCAAGCCAAAGAAATGTAAATACCCTAAAGGCCAGTATGGGAAGAGAGAATTAAGCAATAACCAGCCGGGGATCTCCAGGCACAGGTGATGTACCGTGGAGGAAGGCCAGCAGCTGCTGGGGCAGAGCATCAACCCAGTTCATCCAAAAAACCCACGTGCTGGAGGTCAGGCCAGAGCGACCCAAAACCAAAAAAAAAAAAACCCCACCCAAGAAAAACAAAAGCAAAGGAGAATGGAAAGGAATAGGTCATCTGTAAGGATATTGCAATAATGCATCCCAAACTTTGGATATATAGAGATTACATATATAAATATATCGAGGTATGTATGTTTATATATGTCTGGATCTTATAGACCCATTCGTGTTTTACTTCTGCTCTAAAATACCTTTTATACAAAGGATCTGCCTCTCTTCTTTAATGAACCATATAAACAATCATATTTTTTTCTAAGCACTAAGGTGAGAAAACAGACTTTCCTCTCAAGAAGAATATGTATGCAACTGCGTTGTAAGTGTGGCTCTTCCCGGTGCAGTCTCCGTTGTATTTTACCAAGGCTTTTCATGCGTCTTTAAGTCTCTTACAGTTTGAATAGTTCTGCTAAAGGATGATGGTGATGTGCTAGAAAAACCCAAGAGCGGCTTCTGAGTGTGTCCTAGGGAAGCCAGCCTGCCCAGGTGTAACATTTACCATCGGTACCGGAGGGTAAAGCATTACAGCAGCTAATATTCACAGCACAATGCCTTTTTAGTCGGTATTTTTAATTAGAGTTTAGCTATTGACAGCCAAAGTTTTGCCATATTTTGATATACCACCTTTTTTTAACTGGAAACTTTTCTTAAAAAAAAAAATTATTATTTTATAAATAAGCACAATCTTATTTTTATAAGAAATGTTGGGGAAGGAAGCCGAGAAGAGGGAACTGGTACCAAAAGAAAAGGAGCATAGCTATTGGCACAGTGCAAAAAAAACCTCAGTCTTATTGCGATATGGGAGCTGGTAGGGGAGAGCATCGGGCACTGCCGTGGCTCTGCGCTGCGGGACCGTGGCACCGGCACAGCGTGTCCCCAACCCAGAGCTTGGTCTTGCCTGGCACGAGGGCCTGGCGACGCTGGATATTATGGGAAAATAATGTAGGTAGCCAAACGCTGGCAGGGTGAGCAGGAGGCTGGTGGTCCCTAAAACCTCTCTTTATCTCCCCTAAAGCCACCCAGCACAGCTGGGGGGATGCTGCCCGGCGGCTCAGGGCTATGTGCCCCGCTTTGGTTTCGGGGGGACCCCAGCAAACACCCCAAAAGCCTCTTTTGTGGGCACCGCACCCCAGGCTGGGATGCCGGCGTTTGCTAGCAGCAGCCCCACCGCAGACCCCCATCCGCGGGGTTTGCTGTGTGCCGGGGGATCGGTGCGTGCACCAGCAACGTGGGTCTGCCACGGGCTGGTACAGGCAGGAAAATCCCCTAAATTCATCCCAAGTCTCTTTTTTTCCCCCTCTGCTGCGAGGCAGCGGGGCTGCAGCACCCAGATGGGGGGGGTCCTGCTGGCACCCCATCCGCCGGTGAGCCCCGGGGTTCCTCCGTGGGACCCTCACCCTGCTACTCTGCAGAAACACGTAGTTGGAGGGAGCAAAAGGGTAACTGGTGTAAAGAAATGCATTTCTTGGCCCCCCCCCAGCCCATTATCCTGCAACCGAACCCGAACCGCAACAGCCCAGCCGGGCTCAGAGCAATGGTGGGGGCTGCGATGGAGCTCACCCCTGGGCAAGCGGGAGCAGAGCTGGGGGAGCCGACGGGGCCGAGCCGGGAAGCGGGGGGACACAGAGGTGCCATTTATTCCGCAGGTGGCTGGGGCGGCCGCGCGGGTCCCGGGGGGGACGGGGTGGCCGTACCCGCCTGCCCTTCGTGCCGCTCCCCCTGCAATAATGAGCTATCTGTCTGCACGAACGAAATAGTCCTTTCTGTGAAAGGATCCTCCCGTCGGGGCGATGGGAGAGCCAGTGACTGCGTTGCAAAAGAAAAACGCAAGGAAAAACTATACAAAAAAAACCCCGCAGCGAAATTATTTTGTACCAATGAAGTTTGTTGTGTGCCTTTTGCGGTACGGCTGGAAATGACAATAAAGTGACAGTTGTTTGCATTACTTTGACTCTTGGTGAATTTAAAATGCTCCCAGGCTTAAGTGAGTGATGAAACGCTTATGAATTTAATGAACACATCTTACATTTATTGTGCTCTCTGCTCCAGCATCGTTCGGCTCCGGAGAACAGGTTAGGGCAACTCCTGCCTCGGGCGGAGGAATGGATGGACTGATCCTTTCAATCCTGTTTTTTGGTGATTTCTATGAAAGTGGCATCCAGTTCCAGCGCCCAGGCTGCCGAGCAAGGCACGATTTGCTTTTTTCCTAATGATCCCCCCCCCCAAAAAATGCTCCCCTGTTTCCAAAGCAGCGAAGCCCAGCACAGGCATCACCCCTTAGCCTGGGTAGGTGACGGTGACAGGAGGGCCCTGGGACATGGGGACCGCAGTGGGCTGGGGGGGCCGTAGCCTGTTGCCAGGCTGGGGCCAGGGGCTGCCAGGCAGCGGTCACCAGTGTGATGAGTGAAGCCGTTCTCTGCCTGCCACACTCCATCCCTTTAATCCCTCTATTCTCCCTCTTCCTCTGCTTGGAGCGGGCTCCGCTTGGGGAGGGTGGGATGGATATTTAGGGGCAGCACCTGGGTGAGTTTCCCCAAAGGAGGAAGCTCCACCATGTTAGTTAAAGATGTGACCTCGAGCAGGATCCTGCCCGAGAGCCCGGGACAGCGTCCAGCCTCAGGCAGAGTGCAGGGATGCTGGCAGAGCTGCCGCCTCCGAGAGAGAGCTCCTCTCGAGATGCCCAGTGAGGATTTCCCGAGGCCTCGCTCTCTGCAAGCATGTGGGCAGGGGAGGCTCTTCATTTTCTCTTCCCTGAGTCCATGTTTTTGGATGAAGCGTGTGGATTCTCCAGTGTCTGATAGAGGATTGGTGCTGCAGCCTTCCCCCTTTCCAACACCCAGGGCCACCTTCCCATCTCCCATGCCGCTAGCGCTAATTAAACTCCTCAGAACATAATTAGCCAGCTCTTTTCTTCTTGATATTGCCAGGTTTGCTGAGCCTGGCACCTATTTCCTCCAGCCAAGGCTGTGGTTATCAGTACCTCACACAACAGCTTTCCGCCATCCCCCAGGAGCCCGGGACATCCCTGGGATCTGCAGTGGAGCCTCCCTGCCTTTGCCATCCATCCCTCTTCCAAATGCCCTGGTAGAGGGATGGGGATGGAGACGTGAGGCTGCACACCTCTGGCGTTGGGGTATCCCCTCTGCCCCCCTTCCCCAGCACCCTCGGCATCCGCGGCGCAGGGGTGCCAGGGAGCATCCTGTGCCATTTCTACAGGCTCCGAAAATAATGGCACGTTACCGGCAATTTCCTTTTGTCCTCTAAAAATAGCCCTTCCTCTTCAGCAAGGCGGGCGCTGACCGTGGGTCTTGGTGCCTAATTGCTAATTACTGCTAACGCCGGCCGTTTTGGGGGCAGCTAATTGCCTTACGCAGGAGGGAGCGAGCGACTTCTGGGTAGTGGGGGGCTGCATTGTCTGCTACTAAGTGTAGCCTCCAGATTTCATCCTTGGCCTATAAAAACCCCTGTATTTTCCTAAAACCAGACGTCGAACGGTTTTTTGCACGAGCCTGCGGAGCGAGCCAGCCCTGCCGTCCAGGGGGGAGAGGGAGGGGGCTCTCCCCTCCCCGTAGGCTGTGTTTAGCAAAGACCAGTACGTCCAGCTATACTTTTAAATTAATCCCCCTCCATTTGAAGGCATTTGATGGCTTGGCTTCCATTGCTCCTTCATCTCGCTGTGGGAGAGGTCCCCAGGGGGGGAAAGGTCCTCCAGTTCCCATCCCGGCGTGTCCCCAGGCAGCCTTGCACCCACGCTGGCCTTTTCCCTGGGATGCTCCCTGGTGCTGGCAGCTCTTCTGCTGCTCTGCGTTACCATTTCACGATTTTAAGCTCTCACAAAAAAAGGCTGCGCTTGGGCCAGTTCCTCTCCAGTCGCTCCACTACCTGACTTTGCGTCTCCTGTCACCATTTCGCGACAACCTGACAGGTCGAAGACTTGGGATTTGTAGGGCGACAACATGCAAATGCCACTTTTACGGAGCCAACTGCAAAAATGGACTTAAAAAAGCGAAATGTTGCAGTAGCATACTTTTTTTTTTCTTAAATTTTGCCGCCAGGATCAAAACAGGCAGTGCTTTCTCCTGCCATTAAGCAGTGACGGCTGTCCCCACCTCGCAGAGCATCCTCATTTTATCAGCCCTTCCGAAACAAGAATTGCTGGACGTACCCTTTGACATCATCCCAATTAGGCACCAACAACTGATCGGCAATAATTACAAAGATACCCCGCGTGCCCGTGTCTCTTTAGGCTGGGGGGACCTTCTGCACCCTGAAATTATCATTGGATGCAACGCTTTTATTTAATGCAGCACCGCACGTCCCCTGTGTTGTGTTTGGGATCAGTACGGGGTGGGGGGGACCCTGCCAGCCCCGGCCTTGTGCTGGGTGCTTCCCGGGGGGATTGCCAGGATCCTGGGAGTATGGACTTTATGGGTGCCAGGGTGGGGTGCCAGGGCTGAGCTCCAGCACCCCGCTTGCAGGGCAAGCGAAGGAAATCAGTCATCGAGTGTTGCTGTGGAAACGGGAGGGGAAACCCAGTTTCTGGCAGCCAGCACCTCTCTGCCAGGAATCCTGCAGAGTTTGGCCAGCGGAGGGGTGACACGCAGCCCCCCCATTGCCCACCGCTGCCGGCCCTGGGGGAGGGTCCCACCGCTGCCCTTTGCGGGATGCCTGTGCCTACCGCCCACGGGGAGCTGCATCCCACCGTGCTGGTGCTGCCGTCGTGGGCACCGGCACGGTTTGCAGCGCCTTGTTTTGGGGGGTCGTGCTGCACCCCAGCTCTGCTGTGTCCCCTGCCCAGGGAACACCTTAATGTATTTTCAATGTATATGTGTAATATGGGGCTGTTGAGTCCTCCAGAGAGCGGACTTGAAGGTTTAGCCATGAGCACCCAGCTGGGCTGGCTGTGGATGTTTTGGGGTGCAGGTGGAGGAAGGGGTCGCCTTATAAAAACCCCACCAGCGCTCACCAGCTCTTTCCGAAATCTTCCACCTGAAATCCTAAAAACAGGGCATGTGGGCTCACACCGATTAAAAAGAAAATACAAAATACTGAGTGCTGGGTGTTCCCCCGAGCTGTGCCCTGGAGGGGCAGGTAGGGGCTGGGCTGGGAACTTTTGAACTGGGAAGGGCTTGAGGGGGGCAAGGAGGGGGCTGGGGGCGTCAGGGCAGAGGTGTGAGTGCTAAGAGGGTTTGGGGGGCTGGGGGGACAGAAGAAGGCGTCCAGGCATGGGGCTGGGAGGTTGGGGGGGGGGGGCAGGGATGGGTGCTGGGGGGCTGTGGGTGCAGGGAGTGGGGTGTGGGGTATGTGATGGGTGCAGGGGGAGGTTGTGGGGTGCAGGGTATGTGATGGGTGCAGGATTGGGGGTACAGTGGGTGGGTGTGAGGGTTGTGGGGTTGGTGTGTAGCATGTGTGGGGTGCAGGTTTGGGGGGGGAGGGGGATGACAGGGACAAGGGACCGTGGAAGGGACTGGGGCAGAAAGGGGCAGGGACATGGGCAGGGACAGGGAGAGGGACCGAGGCGGGGTGAGGGACAGGAGGAAAAATCTGCAAAACACGGGGGAGAGGAGAGGAGAGGAGAGGAGAGGAGAGGAGAGGAGAGGAGAGGAGAGGAGAGGAGAGGAGAGGAGAGGAGAGGAGAGGAGAGGAGAGGAGGAGGAGGAGGAGGAGGAGAGGAGAGGAGAAGGAGGAGGAGAAGGAGAAGGAGAAGGAGGAGGAGGAGGAGAAGGAGAAGGAGAGGAGAAGGAGGAGGAAAAGGAGAAGGAGAAGGAGAAGGAGGAGGAGAAGGAGAAGGAGAGGAGAGGGAGAAGGAGAGGGAGAAGGAGAAGGAGAAGGAGGAGAGAAGAGGAGAGGAGAGCAGCAGCAGGAGGAGGAGGAGGAGGAGGAGGAGGAGGAGGAGGAGGAAGTCGGGGCCGAGCCGCTTCCTGTAGGCAGAGGGATGAGCGCAGACAAAGCTGGGTGGGGACTCGCCGCTCGGGGCTGCTGCTGACCACCCTCCTCCTGCATCCTCCCTCCCTCCATCCCTCCATCCATCCCTCCATCCATCCCGCCGTCCGTCCGTCCGTCCGTCCCGCCGCCGCCCGCCCGCCCCGCGGGGGGACCCGGGACAGCACCGCCCGCCTCCAGGTACCGCCGGCTGCAAGGATGGGGGGGGGGGAACCGGGATTTGGGGATGGGGGGGGCACTGGGAGGACTGAGACTGGAAGGACTGGGGCATACTGGGGCTGGACAGGGCGGTCGCCAGCCTCGGCCGCCTGCTGCTAGTGTCCCCCCCCCAAAACGGCTCAGCCGCAAGCTGCAATCAGCAGAAAATCCCCCCCCCCCCCGGGTATCAGTCGCCCCCCCCCCCCCCGCTGGCCACCCCACGGGGACCCCACAGTCTCAGGTGGCGATGGCACCTGCGCTGGGGGAGGGTGTCGGGGGGGGGCGTGGGGGTCCCCCCCCCATCCCGCTGGGGCTGGGAGTGGGGGGAAAGGTACCTCGTACAAAGAGTTCAGTCTCCCCAACAAAGATTTAATTTAGAGGGTTTGATCCTCAGTTAATCGACGGATTTGCCATCACAGGAAAGGCTTTTTCCGTGGATGAATGAGACGTAGTGTTCTTTCTTTCTCTATTTCTTGGTTGTTGGTTTTTTGTTTTTGTTTTTTTTTCTCCCTGGGAAGGAAGGGGGAGACTTTCCCAACCCCAAATCCCTGCAGGGACCTCAGTTGGGATGGATCTACCCCCCCCCAGCCTGATTTGGGGGGGATTTGGGGGCAATGGCCATACAGGTGGAGGGGCACCCCACGCCCCACCCTGCCATCCCCGTGGCAGTGGCCCTCTCCCCATCATTTGCATCAAAATCCTTATTTTTCCCAGCAGTGATTTGTGGGGCGAGCATTCGGGAAAAGTAAACCTGGGAAAATACCCAGTCAGCTGGGAAGGTGTGCTTGGCAGAACCCGGTCCAGGGCTCGCCTGCCCCAGCGAGAGGGGAATCCAGCAAAAAACTTTTGCCTTCTTGCCTCGCTGGTGGAAAATGGATTTATATTTAAGGAAAATCTTGAAGCACGGCGATCCCCCACCCTTTACTAACGAACTTAAAGCGTGCTACCCCAAAGGGTAGTGACTCGGAGCACGCATTATCTGCCACTGCTGTACCTGCTGCCCGCAGGGCAGGGGATCGCTGCAGGTCTGGTATGTTATTTATTTCCCTTTTTCCCTCTGGGCCCCCGAATTACCAAATAACCATCGCCCCGCCAGCGAACCCATGCTCCCTGGCCACAAGAGGGAAAGGGGCTGGGGCACGTACCCTGGCAGCAGGCTGGGGCCAGGCACGGAGGATTTTTCCTTATAACTGGATTTCCCTGAATGCAGCTGGAGCATGCGATTTTAATCCTCTTTTCAACCATATGGCCGTTGGCTGGATTGAAATATGACTCAATTAATTATTGCCAGGAAAGCCCTGGGGCGAAGCCTTTCTCCAGGAGGATGTTTAAAGGGGCTCCCAGGTTTATAACGGGGCTTTTCTCATCCCATGCTGTGGGGTTCGGGGGCACGTGGCTCAGCCCCACCCCAGCTCCCATCTTGGCCCCGCGAGGCCGGGTATTGGCCGTGCTGCTCCCTTGGCACCAGTTTTAGTGCCTTTTGGGGTTTTTTTTTTGGCTTTTTCAGCGTCGTGTTTGCTTGTGAGAGGAAGCAGGGGCAGCCGCTTGCCGCTGCTGGCACCACATGCTGCTGGCCGCTCACCTGTGACACGAGTTTGGCGGTCTCAGCATCGCTTGGGTGATGACTGGAGGCAGCCTCACCTCCAAAATGGGGCAACCCCAGTTTGGGGGGACCTGTGGGTCCCCCACTACTAGCGCAGTGCCTGCATGTGCCCATCCTCTCTCCCAAATTCCCCGGGAGCTGCCAGCTTTGCTCCCAGTAGTGCATGTACTGGCATTAAGGTTGCCCATTATATTTTCTCTGGGGTCTTTGCAGTTGTGAGCTGGTGGGGGCACATTTTGCGTGTGGGTTCGGATGAGTGGCCGTACTGTGGCATGGCTGGCCCTGGGGGGGGGATGAAAACCAGTATCAGGGCCTGGCACGGGGCTGCCTCGCGGCACGGGGTTTATCATTTTCCACCTGGGAAATTTTGGCCCACTTGCAGCACGGGGGTTATCGAGACCAGGAGCAGGCAATTGCAGCACGATGCCCTATGGGATTCCCATGGGTAGATGGCTGCGAACCCGTGACAAAGCTCAATTATTATTATTATTATTATTATTATTATTATTATTATTATTATTATTATTTTTAATCCCCAAGCAAGCTTGCCGCTTTGCCACCCCGTGCCAGGGTGTCTGCGAGTGGAAAATGCGATAAAAAGGCAAACTTTGCAAGGGTGGGCAATGCCTTCCCACCCGGTGGCCTCACAGATGCTGATGTGTCCACTGGGCTTTCAGTGCTTTGGCCTCCGAACGGCGGCAGCCGAGACACCACTTCGCCTTTTGAAACCCAGTGAGTCACCGAAGGAGGACAGCCAGGCGCCGGCGCAGGCTGTTACCATAGTAATTAGGACTGGCGAGCCAGTGCCGGAGCCCCGTGGACCCCCCGTGTTCCCAAAACACGCTGCCCGGCGGCGGCCGTGCCTCTCCATCCCGTACGTCAGTGCCGGGATGCTCGAGGCCGGCACGCTCGTGACACATGTGCTGCCACCGGGTACCACGGGGCTGCACCGCCTGCTCCGTCCTGCTGTCTCGTTGCCCCGTTTTGGGTTGGGAATAAGGGGTTTGCCCTGGGAAAAGCACCATTTTCGGCACGAGTTGCATCAGTTCTCAGCGCGACTTCTCCAAGCGTTTCATTCCTGCGCCTGGAGCGGGATACGGCCTTGTGTGTTCACAGCCAGTGCAGAAGCAGGAGGAACGAGCAAAGGGATTAGGGTGGGTTTTCAATTTTTCTTGCTTTTCAGACTCTTTTCTCACTGTTTCTCCCTCTCTGGTTTCTTGCTCAGCTGCTTCATGGGGTCGCAGCGGCTGTTGGGAGGAGGGATGGGATGAAAAGCAGAGATGCTACCCCACGCTGCGGGGCAGGGCGTGGGGTGCAGTGTGGTTCATTGGCAAGGGGATTTTTGTGCTTGGCCTTACACAGTTTTATCGCCTGCTCACTTCCAGTGGGGCTTCAGCTCTTCCTCACCCTATTTTTTCTTTTGCATGCAACATGCATGGTGCAAACACCCCCAAAAGTGGTCCCTTTCAAGCGCAGGAGCAGCCTTGCCCCCCCCAAACTCATGGGGAGAAGCGAAAAAGGGGGGGCTCCTGCTTCTGCTGCTCGTGGGGGAGCGCGTGATGGCTGCGGGGGAACGCAGGCTGTCTCTCCCGGCTTTCCGCACACGCTTGGCACGAGCCGTTTGGCACTCGCCCTGTTTAGAGGCAGGTCTGAGCTGGGGAGAAGGATGGGCTCCAGCTGCCGGGAGGACACGGATTTGGCTCCGCGAAGAAGTAGGGCTTGCTCCAAACCCCATCCGAAGTCGCTGGGATGGTGTCCGTTGAGCCTGGGCTTTGGGTCAGGCCAGTGATTAATTAATGATGTCTTCGATCAGAGCCGTGTAAGCAAATCACCAGCGCTTTGCGGACTGGGAGGCAGCGGGAGCTGGATGCAGGCAGCCCCTGGGCTGGGCGAGGATGTGTGAGGATGCAGCCGTGCTGAGCCTGAAGTCTAAAATCATGCATCTCCTGCATTTCGTGGAGGTATGATGGACTTCAAACACCAAACCCAATTTTTCACATGCTCAGTGGAAAAAAAAAAAAAAATCCCTGAAATGGCAACGTACCAAACCTTAAAAAATCACCACCTTGCTATTCGCATGCAGTTGAGAAACCCTCGACAATTCCGGGGCAGCAGCTGCAGCAGGACCTCCTTATCCTACCACACACAATTAGTTTTCACCTTATCTCGTCCTTCCCTTGCTTTTCACACAGCAGTTTTCTTCCCCTGTTGTCTGTCGTCATCGTTGTAACTCAGGCTAATTAGTTTATCCAAGGGAAGGTCCAGGCGTTGCTGGATTGTTGTCGTCGGGTACCGACATCGCGGGGAGGTCTCCGATGGTGGGTGATGCTTTTGTCTAGTATCCAAAAGCCAGCTGAGCTGCGGGTTGGTTATTCTCAGGGGTGTTGCTGTGAACCCCAAAGTGCTGTACCCGCCGCGGCAGGGCACCCCGGGAACCGGTGCGGGGCAGAGGTGCTGCCATGGCAGATAAGGTCCTTTAGCTGAGTCGGTGTCTTGGTTTAACAGGTTTATTGTCCCGTTTTCCTGAGGGTTTGGGGAGGGAAAGTTGGCTTTGTCCCTCCCGTGATGCTCCCTACGAGCGGCTCTCCTGGCCGGGAAGGTCTTGGCTGGGCAGCTGGGTTTGTAAGAGGGAGCAACTTGGGTGGGAAGGAGCAGCCTTGCCCGAGCCTTGGAGCTCATCAGGGATCCTGAGCATCAGTGCTTCTTCCCGGATCGCATGAGATCCCACCAAAGGGGAAAAATCCCTGGCGTAGCATGGGATATTCCCACTGCAAACTCCTCTGTGTTGCTGGTTTTACCCCTGAGCCGTGCTGCTCAGCATCCCTCCTCCTCCAGCATCCTCCCGACCGGGGCGGCTAAACCCCAGCCCCGAAGCCTGGCTGTTGTCTGCCGTGGTCCGAGCCGTCTGTTCCCCATCCCTGCGGGCAGAGCTGCCTGTTCCCCATCCCTACGGACAAAACTGCCTGTTCCCCATCCCTGCGGACATTGCTCCCAGCTGCAGCCAGGGACCGCAGGGACGTTGGTGCCCTGTGCCACCACCGGCACCTCTGCGCAGAGGCACAGACCTAATTATGGAAGATGCCCAGAGTAAGTCGGCACCAAGAAACCCCTTTCCTCCACCTGCTCGTGCGGGAGCAACTCAGCCGCCCCGGTGCTCCCCTGGCTGTCAAAAATAGTGACAGGGTTCGGGTGGGTTTGTGCATTAATTATAGTCGGGTCGTTCCAGCGCTGTCGTGCCTCTCTGCGTCAGCCCTGCTGTGTTAGGAAACCTGTGCTCCTCCGGCAACGGCGCAGCCGGGGACAGATTTTTGTAGTCGGATCGGTCCCCGCAGCATCCCCAGCATGGTGGCCGAAAGGGCTGTCCCAGCCCTGCACCTCCTTGGGGTTCTGAAACCGCCATGGCGTGGTTCACCAGTGGTTTGGGTTTTACGCCAAGTCACGGCGAATGCCAGCGTTGCTCCAGCCCCGGGCTTTTGCAAGAGCAGGATTTGTGCTAATGCTGACACCCAGGTTTGCTGATTCTTTTCTAAGAAAAATTTTTCTTGGGTTATTTGCCAATAAGCATACGTGGCATTGAGTCCTTGCAGCCAAGGAAAAGCAGCGGTCATGGTAGGACTGGATTGCTTACGGCTCCCCCAGACTGGGGACCTGGGGACAGACTGGGTCTCCCCGTGCACCCACCAGCATCCACGGGGATGTGGAGAAGTCGTGTTTTTTCTCTTGCCTGCTCCAGTCTGAGCCATGTCCCTGAGGAGAGACCAGGAGCTGAAGCTGGATGAAGTGCAGGAGCATTTAACCTGTTGCAGCGTCTCCCCGGGACAGAGCGGGGAGCACTGCCAGGCGTCCGAGAGTCACGAACCTGAGGGGTGATCCGCTTAAGGGAGATGCCGAAGGGATGCTTCAGGCTTCGGTTGTCTTAAAACCCTCCCCATAGCTGTGAATTCCTGTAGACTGAGCACATTGCGTTAACCATGGGTTTGGAGGAGTTGTGCTTTTTGGGCCATTTTGGGTAAGAAAGCACCAGCCACCAGCAGATGTAAGATGCTTGGTATTGGTTTCATTCCTTTTTGGCCCCGGTGTCTTTGGTTTTGGTTTGGAGTAGGTGCAGTGAAGGGAGGGAAGGAGGATAAAGAAGGCGTTGGGAGTCAGGGAATGGATCTGGAACGCGACAGGGGTGCCAGAAATGTGTCTTCGCAATCCTGCTGTCACCGGGGGATGCCAGGCTGGTGCCAGGGTGTCTCTGCATGCAGCAAGCGTCATCGTTAGGGCTTCGTTATGTTTACAGCTATGATGCCCGGTTTGGGGTAGGGCTGGGGTAAGGAGCACCCACGAGATGAGCTTTGGGCTCTGGGCTTGTCCCTCTCCTTCCTCGACAGCATTGGGTAGGTTTTGGGTTTTCCAAAGGGCTGAACCCAAACTGAAACCAAATTAGCACAAACCCAAAGCTGAACACGGCTGCCGTGGCCTTAACCTCGCTGCGGGGCTGGGCTGGATTGACTCAAACCCACCGCGGGGAGTTATCCATCACCCGTGGGGGTGGAGAAGAGCGGGACGGTGATTGCCAACCAAGTCAGGGTGGGGGGCCGGGGCTCCAGCTTGCTCTCCCCACTGCCATGAGTAGGAAGAAGGCAACACGTGAGCCATTTCAAAGCAGAAATCACCTTGCAAGAATTTATTCTCCATTTCGATGTGTTCCTCCTTAAGCAGACCGTGGGAGGAACGGGTGGGTGTTGGGGGTGTGGGAGATTAAAGAAGCATCACTGGGGTTGGGGCTGTGCCCTGCAGAGAGCCCTGGGCCACGCACGCAGGGGACACTGCGGGACAGGAGATATATGGGGGATGAGTTGAGGAGACCACCTTTTCCCCCACTGCTTCTTTTGGTTTCAAATCTGCAGACACCATTCTGATGGGGATTAGCGTGTCCCCAGCATCTGCAGACATCTTCTCGGGTCAATACGGTGTTAGCGGGTCCTTATGTACGGGCCGCATCCAGCTTTTTGAGGTTTATGGCTTTGGGGGAAGGTTAAATGTCCTTGGAGATCCCTTTGCACTCATGGAGCCCAGGGGCACCAGCTCCTCGCTGCGTCGCTGCTCCCAAACCCTCCTGCCAGATCCTCGCTGCCTTTCGCCTCTGGAAAGGGTCATCTCAGACAGAGGGACACCAAGACCTTGGTCTGAGTCTCCCGAGGACCAAAGCACCAGGAGAAATTCTTGGTGCCCGTTTTTCTAAGGTAGCACAGGCAGCCCTAGTGCTGGTACCTGTTAGGAGGGGGTTTATTGGTTTTTTTTTTCCTCTCAGCAGCCTTGGGGAGCCCTGAAGTGTGGCCTGAACGTACCAGCAGCTGCACAAAGCTCATTAGTCACCCTGGAGGTGAACAGACTCAATCTTCAGCTGCTTGGTTGTAAACCTTGTGACATTTCCTTTTCTTTCTTCTTATCTGACAAAACCAGACCTCTCGTGATCTCCATAAAGGTTCTCTTGAGCGGAGCTGTGCTGTTTGCTGCTCCGACCACAGCCGCTCATGGGAGGTGTCTCGGGTTGGCGCTTCCCCTCCACCGCCCCAGCAAGGCTCTCGTGAACCCTGAGCTGCTGAGGACAGCAGATCCTTTGTGGGTCGTGTTCTCCTTCCTGGGGTCCCAAAGGGTGTGCAGAAAACATCTGACCATCGCGTTTGCATGGTGGAGGCTTCCTCACTGTGGCCGCCCCCCGCATACAAGGAGGTTGGGTTTTGTCCTCATGGTTGGGTTTTTAGCTTCCTTACTTGCTCTGGGGGATGCTCTGTTGGCACGTCATGCAGTTTTATGTCGCTTGCGATTGTCGTGGTGGTTGTGTCGGCTCCAAGGGCTCCTTCTGCTTGTATCGGCTGTTGACTTTGACCCATTTTGGCAGGAGCTGGGTGAAGAGCATGGGGAGATACTTACCTCTCTGTGACAGCCTGAGTGGGGATAAAGGAGTGGGCTGGCTGGTTTTGCAGATCAAGTTCAGGCTGTTGATTGCCTGTGCTGTGAAGATGTGTTATGGAAGAAGTCACTGGCTGCAGTTTTGGCTTTTGCCAAGCTGGGATGCGTTAGTCCTGAGAGCTGGTGGCCATGGGGAGAGCTGCCCAAGGATTTGTGCCACCTCCCTCCATTTTCCTGTTGTTTTCTGGATCCCTCAGGGGCTTTCTAGTGAGCAAACAGGGATTTTGGTAACGAACCAGCATGGTCAATGATTCATTTAGGTTGGAGGGGGCCTCTGGAGGTTTCTGGTCTCACGTCCTGCTCAGAGGAGGGTCAACACCATGGGCAGATCAGTGCTGTCCCCACAGACATCGTATGAGTCCATGTGGGTCCAGGTACCCCCAGGGTGTCATGCAGAAACGTGGCCAGGTCTTCTCCATGAGGTTGGGTCTTCTCCATGTCTCTACGTCCCTTCTCGGGGATCTCCTACCCCCTCGTTGGGTCTGCAGTGGTTTGGGGTCCTTAGCGGGGGTCATCAGCCATCCACAACCTGTAAACCTATTTGGACCACTTCTAATTAGTCTTCAGGACTGTGTCTGCTGCTGGAGCAGCTCTGCTCATGCTGGAAAGTGCCCCAAAAGAGGTCTCCCACCTTGGATGGGAAAGCGTTGAATGTTGACCAGGTCTGGCGGAGTCCGTCGGTTTGTGTAGGACCTTGCGAAGAGGCAATGGTCTGGTAGCTCTGCCAGAGGTGTGCCCCAAGGACAGCCTTTCAGAAGGGCTTTAGGTTCAATTATTCAAGTCACACCGACCTGATTGCGCTTCATCCCTTGTATTTTTAATATCGTGGAGAGGCGATGGTGTTTGTGCGGTGCTTGCAGGGCTGGTACCATCAAAATACATTGCATTATTTATCAGCTGATTTAATATAATTGCTGCTCAGCCTCACATCCTGGCTTAGGGGGTTTGTATTCGTGTCCGGTGCTTCCCTCGCTCCCCAGCTAACGCCAGCGGGGGGGACTCTGCCTCCTCCCTCTGCATCATGCCGGGAGGAATAAAAAGATTATTTTAACGCAGCAACCCAGGCTTATGGAGAGGTATAAGCAGCAAATAAGGGAGGCACCGATTTTTTTTTTTTTTAAGCCTAAATCTAAGCCCTGTGTAAGTGTTGCCATTAAATGATGTAAAAGTTAGGCTGGCTGTGAATCGATGCTGCTCCTCCATCCTACCTGGAACCGAAACCCAGCCCCCCAAAGACCAGCTGACTTCATTGATTTCCATAGCTCACCCTGGGAAAAATATGGAAAGCAACCTCACAGCTCCGTGCTGAGGTTTCCCAGCAGCCAGGTAGGCAGGGAAAGGCGCTTGCCCTTAGGAAAACAGCTCGCAGAGCAGCGGGGCCCAAACGCAGTGGCTCCGGCTCGTTTGGCAGAAGGATTAAAGCTCCGGGAATGGGCATGGGGTGGGATAAATGAAGCACGTGGGGCCCACGGCATGGCCGGGATGGATTGATCTCCGGCACAGGAGGTATCGATGCATGGGAGGGGAGGGCGAGCTGGCATGGGCAACGTCATTTTGTGCTGCTTAATCTGGGCTTTGCACGGTTTCTTTGGCTTTAAATTTTTTTCCTTTTTTTTTTCTTTTTTTTTGCAATGCTTGATATTGCAAGTGTAAAAACACCGCCCAGGCTAGCAGCTCTGGGGTGGCTTTCTCCTCCCGTCTGCGTAATATCAGTGTTTGCTGAGCATGTGTCATTTCACAATACAGCCAGAATAACGCGTGGTGGTAAAAGCAGGGCCGTTGACTCAGCAGGAAGAGTGGCAGGGATGCTTTGCCTGTGTTTTAAGGGGAAAACGGGCTGGTTCAGGGATTTTGGGTTCCACGGGAAAACCAAGATGTTGTATGCAGAGGTTAGTAAGCGATGAGCACGCCGGAGAGGGGGGTAAGGATGGAGACAGGCTCGCCAAGCCAGGGGAATAGCGTGGGAAAGGCTCCGAGGGCACAGCTTGGGAGAGAAAAGCCA
The DNA here is from genome assembly GCF_947461875.1 of Haliaeetus albicilla. Lineage (NCBI taxonomy): Eukaryota > Metazoa > Chordata > Aves > Accipitriformes > Accipitridae > Haliaeetus > Haliaeetus albicilla. The sequence continues at coordinate 3,802,496 of NC_091487.1, forward strand.
ATTTTGCTGTTTTGCAGGAGCGTGGTGGTCAGGGCTGAGCGGGGGAACCTGCCGAGCCCACGGCCGCGGTGCTGCCACCTCTCGATCCCCCTCCACGTCCCTGTCCCAATTCTGCCGCCACAGCTGCGCCTTCCTCTCCTCGTCACATTGGGAAGGACCCAGATGTACTCGCTGTCTCCGTGACCGGAGTCCTACTTTAGACCTAAATGCATTAGGTTACAGAAAAAAAAAAAAGAGGCAGCAGTGGGCTGCAGAAGTTAAATTTAATTGAGATAATATGGGTCAGCTCACCGACCAGGGATAGAGGAGCAACCTACTTCTCCCCAGCCGGCCCCAGCTAACCTGGTTTGCAGCACCATCAGGGCTCTGCAGCCCTGCCTGCAGCCCTGCTGCGGACTGTCAGCTCGGAGAAAAAAACCCTGGTAGCCTCAAGTTTGCCAGCAGGGAAACTGCAGGCTGTGAAATGTCAGGGCCAGCACAAGCCACAATAAATTACTTTTCAAAGTTATTGGTTGTGAAAATACAGAATAGCATGGGGATTTTTTTTTTCTCTTTTTTTTTGTCCCCAGAAACCTGCTAAAATCACCCACATTCCGTAGTGATTCTCCACCTGCAGCTTGGGACCTGGCCATCAGCAAATGCTTTACTCACTTAACAGCTATCTTAGCAATGCTGTGGTACAACAGCTTTGTAGTGAAACCTTTGCAAGGTACCCGTAGCTGCAAGATACAGGATTTTACCCCGCAACCCATGCCTAAAGCACACCGAATCTCAGAAAGTAATTGCAAAGCTCTCCCATCTCCATGTGGTGCATCTGCTATTTGAGTATTGGCTCTAAAGGCACCAGCTCTGGATGCCGTGAAAAACCTGAAAAAGAGATAAAGAAGGAGAAAAAAAAAGCTTTCAGCCTTCTTGCTTTGATGGCAGGGATGGGAAGAAGAATACCAGGCAGCAGCGCTGTGGCTTTGCTCTACTATAACAGATAGGCTGTGACCTGTTTGCTGTATTTGAAGCTTGAAATAGAGCCTTCTGAGTAATGTGGTTCAGGTGCTTATCACTAATTAATTAATTCTTTTGTACAGTGGATACCTAATTAAAGAAGTCTAAGGTAATTCCTGGGAGGGCTTAAACTAATGGGATGGTTAACGGGGTTGTTTCTTTGCTGATGTAACTTGTTGGGTGATTCCCAGCGGCTGGAAAGGGTTATTAGGCTTTGTGTGAGTGTTACTTAAAATAAAATTCTAATATAGGTTTGGTTTGGGTGAAATCATCAGAGAATGATTTCTCATTGCAATGATTTCTGCAGCTGAGGGCTTCACGTGCTGCAGAAGTTATTTGGGCGAAAAGGCGAGGCTCTTGCGTTGTAAGCTAAAGGAATGGTTTTGGTTTTATTTCAGCTGGGCTGAAAAATGCTTTGCAGAAGGATGAGCCCAGCAGCCTGGCACCATGGCAGGAGCTAGTGCAAAATCCACACGCTCCTTCCGATTTCCTGGTGTCACAGGGAGGTTGCCCCCTTAAAATGCGACATTTTAGCCAAATCAGGGCAACTCAGTGGCTTGCCCTGATTCCTTCGGGGTGGCTGTACCCCCGACGGGTGGTTGGTAAGTCACCGTGACCTTGAATTCAGGGTGACTTTGTGTGAGGCTCAGGGTGGGTTTGTCCCTTTGGGAGTGGTGTTGACGCAGCCAAATACCCAAATCTTTTTGCAAATGCGATGCTGGGTGAAACGCCTCTGCCTCGCAGCGCTCCCTTCTTCTTCCCTTCGCTTTCAAACCTCATTTCGTACCTTCCCCTAAAGGTCTTTATCTTGACCCTGGCAAATACTTAAGAGCAGGATGTTAAAAACTGAAACCCAAGAATGGATCAGTTAATTAACGTGAAATAATAGCTCTTGGCTGCTTCCCTTAATTAAGGGTCAGGAGTTCAGAGCTGTATGAACAGATGTTGAACTCCTTTTCCTGGTACAGGAGCTCATTGCTTCCTCGGCAGCTTTAACCATCTCTCTTTTTCCTGGGACAAGGGGCAGGGAACTGGGATTTCTGAGCAAGGTCTGTACAAAAAAATTATTTCAGAGTCTATTTGAGTTGTTTTGGGGAAGGAATCAAGAAGTGAAGGAATTGAGAAGTCATAGGTGTGATGATGCTTCTAATTAAAGAGCGATTGTGGTTTTTTAGAGGTCTCTCCATGGGAAAAAAGAGATTTTTTTGAGGGTTTCTGCTTTTTCCTGGCCAGCTGGGAGGTGGTGCCTGTTTCTTAGTCCGAGAGTCTCGTTGACGGGAGAAATTTCTGCCCCATGAAGTAAGGGACTACCCAGCCTGTTGCCACTTCATCAGTAGGAAACAGGTTTCGTGGGGTGGATTTTGGTAGTCAAGAGATGATCGGGGTTTCAACAGGAATTTTTTATTTGGTCAATTCGTTCGTTCTTTTACTGTATAGTTGCTGCTGCATTGGTGTGTGGGTGTTGGCAGTGCTGGGTTATCACCAGCTGCCCCTGATATGGTTATATCAGGGTCACTCCAGCCTGGGAAGAGTCATGCCCTTGATAAGTGTTTTGCCGGGCTGAGAATAACCCTAAAGAAAGGGTTTGCTGTGGTATATAACATGGGTGCAGCGCATTATAGAAGAGGAACTAGTCTTTCCTTGGCTGTTGCTCGGTAGAAATGCAAAAATAATATACTCAAGTATTTTCAAGGATGTCTGCGGAGTATTTTAACCAACGTTAAAAGGTGCATTGGCCAGGGCTGCAGATAGTGCCGCTGGCCTCCAGCCTGGGCTGACCCCCATGCAGGGCAAAGACCCTCCAGCGTGGGAGAAACCTGCGGACTTGTGATGTCCCGAGACTTAGCAGCCACTTTTCCAAGGTTTTTGTGGACCTGACAGGGAGAAATCCGTGTGTCCGACTCATGGGAGGACATGGGACCACCGGGGAGCCCCGCACGTCAGCGGGGGGGGAAAGGAAGGTGAGAGTTCTGCTGTGGGGACTGCAGGCACATGGGGAAGGGAGATCTTCTCTTCTCCATATTTACTGGGCCATCTGTGTGCTTTGGTGAGGCCAGGGGACCTCTGAAGATTGTGGAGATGTCTCCATCTTCCAGCCCGACGGGGAGGTCGGGGATGCCCTAGGCAGCACGGGTACCACTTTGCAGGAGGCAGCTAATGGGGCATTTCTGAGAAACCGTGGTTTTCCGGGGAGTGCCGGTGGTTTTAGGGAATTTCTAAAGCTGCGTGTCCTCCTCTCAGGCAAGTTTCATAAAAATAAAATGCAAGCAACTGAGAGCATTAGTGGGTTTTTTTAAATCTGGGTAGGATGAAGGCTAACTGTAACTTGCACAGGAGACAGCCGTGTCCCGTACTGCGAGGGTTTTGCTGCAAGAGGATTTGCAGGGCAGAGGCTCATTGAGTTCTTGCTCCTCCGCTCACGTGCACTGCAGCGAGCCTTCAGTCGCCCGTTGGCCTCTGGGTGTGTTTTAACGTTTTGTTAAACTAAAAAAAAAAAGAAAAAAAACCCCAACAACCAAAAAAACCCCAACCCTTAAATCATTTTCATTTTCAGTGAAGTGCAGCAGTGGCCTTGCTCAGCCCCGGTGGGGACTGCAGAAGCAGAGCCTGTGCTTAAACCCACTGCGGCAGGAGAGCCCGAAAGGTGATGCTGGGGACGGCGTGACAGGATGCGTGCTCTTATCGGTCCCTTCTGGTGTGTCACACGGAAATGTGACAGCCGAGGCCTTTTTTCTTTCTCTGCCACAGCCTAAGCAGATAGCGAGGAGCCCGGCTGCCTCTCTGGCAGGCATTGCCCCAGCTCGTCCCCGGGAAGCGTCACCACGAGCGTGTGTGGGTGCGGAGAGCACGACGAGGGGCTGGCCAGAGGTCTGAAGTGAGTTGGCAAAATGATGGGTATTTTTAATCTGGATGAAAACTCAGGTCATGGGAAGGAGGTGATGCTCGGCTGCAGCTTTGCTTCCTTGGACCGCTGGACCACATATGTGGGCATCCTAATTCCCCAGTATTTGGGCATCCTAATTCCCCAATATTTGGGCATCCTAATTCCCCAGTATTTGGGCATCCTAATTCCCCAGTATTTGACCAAGCTCCCAGGGCACCCATCCTCCCAGTGCCTGACCTGCACAGACAGCTGGATTTGTCCCTTGTGCATTAAAACCAAACACTTTTCCCCAGGGTTTTCCCCCAAATGGCAGCTTTTCATTTTCCTGGATACATCCCTGAAAGCGCTGGGGCAGCGTAGGGGTGTCGCATGGTTTTTTGGCTCGCTGGAAATCTCCAGCTTCGTCAGGCAGGGAAACGATGCTGCTGTTAAACTTCTGACCTTCAGCACAGGGATCGGTAACCCCGGCGGCGTTCCCGCGGTGCCAGAGCCTTGTGCCGACCCCGGAGCAGGAGGAGGATGGGTCGATGCTCCCTCCCCGCGGTACCCTGCCGGAGAGAGCCACCATTTTCTATGAATGGTGGCAGGAGGGACCAGAGCAGATGTCCCAGACTGTGCTGTCTGGTGGCTGGTCCTTCACCCGAATAATCTCTTAAAAAAAGCAAAAAAACCCAAACTAAAAAAAGAAAAGGAAGTCGAGGTCGGTTTCTGTTTGCCTTCGTTTTGAGCCGTTAGGATGCCTGTGAGAAAATAAAAAGCTGAGATTCTCACTTTTGTGTGACGCCCACGGCGTGGTGATTTCTCCAGGCAAAAGGGACAGCCCTGCGAGACCCGAAATGTCCCCGCGGGGCTGGAACCGCCTGGTTCCATCGCAGCTGCCTCCTTGCTCCTCTCCCGCTTCGTACGTGCTTCTTGGGAAGGAGGGTTCTCCTGGAGCCTCAGCCCAGGCGGGCTGCGCTGGGACACGCTCCCCTCTCCAAATAAATGGACGTTGCTAAAGCCTTTAGTGCTTGCAAACTTTGTGGAAAAGCGTGCTATCGACTGTGGATATTAATGAGGTCTGGGAAGCAGTCGCGGTCGGATCCGGCAACACAAGGTGGATGGAGGGAATGTCTCGAGCTGGGCTCGCTGCAAAGCCAGCTCCAGAGCTGAGCTCTTTATTTAACGCCCCAGCAAAATTAGGAAAGAGGGAAAATCTTTGCTGCAGCTCCCGCTCACTCTGTATGCTTTGCATTGCCTTGATAGCGAGATTTGTCGGGACCCAGGGCTGGCGGAGCCAGCGGCGGGCTGGGTCTGACCCCAGTGCTGCTTTTTGGGGTGAAATATGGCTGAATAGGGCTGCGCAAGGCTAAGGTGGGCAACAGATTTGGCACTCTCCCTGATTGCTGCAGAAGCAGTGGGAGGCCAGGCACTGAAACCCACTGGCATCGGGGCCGAAACACCGGCATCGGGGCTGAAACGGGCACCCATCCCACCTCTCCCCTGTTTGGCAGAAGGGATCGGATGCTGGTGTGATAATGAAGCCATTTCCATGGAAACAGGCTCATTTTCCACTCGGGTGCCTTTTAATTAATTTATTTATTTGCCAGCATGTCTCTGTCCTGTGAGCTGCTTTTCGGTGATTTAAAACCATATTGGACATCAGGCGTAAAAAATGGACCTTGAAAAAGGGAATAAAATCCCCGTGGACGGGGGCTGAGAGCCGTGGCTGTAACCACCGCTGAGGATTAAGGTCCTTTGCCCCGGCAAAGTGGTGCGATGGGAGCCCACGGGCACAAATTTAGCTCATAACATTTTCTTTGCTTAAGGAAATAATGAAACACATGTAATTTGGGCGTATTAAGGCTCCTTTCCCAGCCAGGTCTGCAACTGCTGTTGAGATCAACGCGACTACACCAGCTCCCACCCCCTGGAAACGTGCTATTTTCTTTTTGTCTGTAATATTTTTACATTTTTCTGTATATATTTAGTAATTATTTTTCAGCCGAGCGGCCTATTTTTAGCGATGGTTTTTAGCAAAAGCAACAGGATGGCTTCAAAAGCCAGCCAGCCCTGCGGGAGGGATTCCCATGCTTCTGCCGATCGGTGACCGGCAATGCCGGCTGCGGGGGGGTGACGGCACGGCCGTACGCTTGGTTATCTGTTCTGGGTGCTGCATCACACATGGTTTTTGGGGAGGAAAAGGCAGTTTTCAGGAGAGCCCGCTTGCCTCGGTGGGGATTGCGTTGGTCCTGCATCTGGCTGTGCCTCTGGGATGCAGCGAGTTGGGCTGGCCTCAGCCGCTGGGATGTGCAGGGGCCAGGAGCAATCCCAGCACGAATGGGAGCTGGAACAAATCCCTCTGTTACAATACCCAGCCTGGCACCTTTTCTGGACAAAAAAAACCCTGGGTGATGCCTGCCTGGTAGGAACAAGCCTGAGCCCTGCGCTCCCCAAAATCCTGGCTGCCCCAGTGGGATTCTCCCACTTTGCTGCTAACTGGGTGGAAAATACTGGTGCATCAGTGATGGAAAGCATGACTTTTTAATTGAAACCAAGAAGCAGGGAGGCTCCTGCTTTCACTCTGAAAAGGAACCGTTCTCGGTGGTGGGGGATGTCGTGCAGCGCTCCGGGGAGCTGCTTTCGGTCTTTATGGTGGAGGAACAGCAAGGTTTTGCCCTGGCAGATGTCAGCACTTTCGGTTTCTTTCCGCCGCTTTTCCTTTCAGTTCAGCTGGGAGGTGTGGGGAGAATGGAGAAAAAACTACTGGCAGGTGAAAAAAGTCTGGAAAATTGGGCGACAGGAGAGGGTGTGATCCACAGGTTAAAAACTGCAGAGGACCACAGTTGGGTGGGCAAAGCCTGCAGACCCCTCGAGATGCAGGAGATGTCTCGTGACACCTGTAAAATCTCACTCGATGCCCGTTTGCACCTTCAAGAATGTAAGAAAATGCTTTCCAAGGACGCTGGTGTCCCAGCCAGGGTTAGCGCTGCCTTTGAACCGTGATGGACCCAACCCAGTGCAAAACATGCTTTGAGATACCCTTTCCGTAAAGATAGCTGCCTATTTAAGGTAATTGGAGTAAATAATCAGCCTTAAAATGCCATTTTTTTAAACATTTAGGAGAATTCCAGTCTCCACCCATGTGCAACTTGAGATACAACCCTAAGCAAAAGGCGGGGGGAAAAAGCTAGGGGGGAGGTTGGGCTCAGATTTTGTGGGTTTGGGGCTGGTGATGGAGCTGGCGCAAGGCGTGCCGAGGCCGGGGATGCCCAAGCGCTTACTCTGCAGCTTTTCGGCACAGCTCTGTGCAAAGCAGGCGGCAGCTCGTGCTAACGAGGAGCTGGCAAACGAAGGCTAATTACTCTTGCAAGCAGGGCTGGCAGCTATGGGATGCCAGAGCCCCATAGGAGCCCAGTTAGGGAGGAAGGAGTAGGATGGCAGCTTAGCAGGAGGTCTCGATTGCTCTGGCATCAAGCAATGCTCCTTTCACAGTGGCTTTTTTGGGTTGTACATGGCGTTTTGCCTCGGTCGATGTCGTGGCAAAGCGGTTCGTGCCAGGCTGTGCCAGGAGGCAGTCCCCGCAAGTCACCAGGCCGGAGCTGGATGGGGAGCAGCAGGCAACTTGGCAAATTAATTTACTGCCGACTTAAACGAGACTCCAGCGGCTGGGCTGTGTGCTGGCAGGAGGGATGGGGGTCAGTGCCTCCATGCCACCTCGCTCGGGGATCACCAATGCTCTCCCCTGGATCAGAAGAATATTTAAAGGGGGTGCAGGATCCATAAATGTGCTGGGAGGGAGAAATGCATCCAGAAAGCAAGGTAGATGTGATTAACTTACTGGGATGGAGGAAGGCTGGTTGTCCCTCAGCCCGAAGCAATGGTGGCTTTTAACGCAGAACAAATTAAACCCCAATCTCATCCCGCTGGGCAGCAGCTCGCTGTGCGCACGCTGAAACAGTGATGGTGGGCAGCTCACGGGCTGGGTTTTGTTGCTCCACGTCACGGGTAAAAGCTCAAGGTTTTGGCAAAGCCCGAGCAAGCAGACCAAGAACGGACACAGCCATGAATGCTGGATCAGAGCCCCGACGTCAGGGGCATCCCTCACCGGTTGCCCAACTAAATCCCAGGTTTTGGTGCCTGTTTTGGCTGGGTGCCACCGGTGAAAGAAGAAAATATCATTTGTTTATCAGTCACTCATCATTAAACACAGAGACAACAATAAATGTTTTCTTGGAGCATAGGTACCAGCTAGCAAAAATCAGCAGCAAAATTTCTGAGTCCAGACATTTATTGCAAGCGCTTTTGCATGCTTTTAAATGAATTCAACCTCTTGCCACATGCAGTAAATAACTTGTGACACCTCTGTACAACAGACAAGTATCAAAACAACCTGGCGAGATCCTGAGTTGTAATTACAATGCAGAGCCCAAAAGAGACGATATCTACGTACTGTACATGCTAAACATCATTAGCAAGAAAATAAAATAGCATCCGTACTCATTAACCTGTGGGCTCCAAGGCAGGAATCCTATTATCCAGGCACACAAGCCATTAAGCGGGTGAAATAAGACGCCATCCGTATTCCCCTGTGAGTGCCATTAAACCCCTTTCTTTGCAGGCAAACTTTAGCACGACAGCATCGGGTGTGAGAACAGCCCCATGACAACGGGAGGATCGGGAAATATTGGGAAACGTGGTGATTTTTAGCTTTATGGTTGGGATTTTGATGGCTAGGGTCAGAAGCTGAGCTCTGCCAGCCGGAGGGGACCTATAGGTAAATCGGAGTAAGGCGGCGGACGCCGGCACGTGTCCCTCCTGCGCGATGGCTCCTTCTGCGCTCGCTCAGCCCCATCGATCCCCGTACAAACCCGCTGTGCCCAAAGGCTGCCGTGACCCTGCCGTGCTGGGAATACCTGGATTCCCCGAACGGGGTCAGGCGGGCTCGCTGCATCCACCGGGTCTCCAACCCTGGCTCTGAAAGCTCCCGTCCCAGTGCTGGCCCACAGAGGGATGACACCACTAGGAATTAAGCTGCCTGGAAAGAAAATTTCCTTCTAACAGCCATTCTCAAATATATTGGCATTTTTTCCTCCGATCTGAGGATTTATATACTTTCCAGCGTGGTGTTAATTTGTCTGAAGTCTGATGCTCTTGGCATCTACACACTAACAAGTATTTTCTAGTTCAGCGTGGGGTCCGGCGGCAGGGAACCCCACACCTTGTTGGGTCTTGGGGAAGAGGAATAACTCATAGAATCACAGAATAGTTTGGGTTGGAAGGGACCTTTAAAGGTCATCTCGTCCAACCCCCCTGCAACGAGCAGGGACACCTTCAACTAGACCAGGTTGCTCAGAGCCCCGTCCAACCTGACCTTGAATGTTTCCAGGGATGGAGCATCGACCACCTCTCTGGGCAACCTGTGCCAGTGTTTCTCCACCCTCAGCGTAAAAAATTTCTTCCTTATGTCTAGTCTGAAATACATGTATTGCTGTGGGGCAGCAGCACCTGCCAGGGTGGTTTGGCTGATTGCAGTCGGTAGTAAAGAGGCACTGGGGAGGAGAAGAGGATGCTTAGCAGCTTGGCTTGGCTTAAATCAAATTGAAACGAAAAGGCATGGAGGCTTTGGGTTTACTCCTGGTGGCTTCACGACCTCCTGGGGTCCGGTGGGGTGTTCTCACATTGGGATAAAAAAAAGCTGCTTTTGTGGCTGCCCTGGTTGAACAGCTTCGCTGCTGCCCGAGTGGCGCCTGGGCTGTCGCAGGACTTGTTTTTCAGTGGGAGATACTCACAAGCTCACTTCGAAGTGTCACCTGCTATTTTTTTTTGTTATTCGTGTTGAAGGAAGCACGCCCAGTTGCTCGAAGCATGGAAACGCTGTAAAACAATCGCTGGCCCCAAACTGGTTCAAGTTCCTACATGAAGCATCTGCAGAGGGGCTGAGCGTGGCCGGGGTGCGTGGCCGGCTCCTGGTCCTGCAAGCTGGCTGAGCTGCCCCCGGGTCCCCAGCATCGTCCCAGCCTGGTGCACGGTGGGATGCTCTCACAGATGTCCCCTCCTCTTGTCCCAGCAGGGTCTCGGTCTTCTCTGGCCGCCTTTTGGGGGCTCTTTTCCACCTTAGCGCCTCTAGGGTTTAGTGTAGTAAGAGCATGGGAGGATTTTCTTGCATGAGGGTTGGATGCATATATTTTTTTAAAAGATCGGGGCTGTAGCAGCCGTACAGAAGCACTTAGCAGTCCTCCCTGCTGCCGTGCCTCCTTCCGTGACGTTAAACTTCACTCCCTAAGTGACTCCATGCCGCCGGAGCAGCAACAGACCACGGTCCTCTGTATGAAATGGCACACCACCACCGAGAATAACATTTACTGCTTTAGAAAAGTCTCTGAGGCATCCAAACCATGCAACGGCGTCTTGGTTGAAGTTCACCTAGGTGAACCTATATGGCCACCGGCTTTCCCACGAGCCCAGCACCGGTTGCCGCATCAGAAACGTGGTGGCACCGCCACCGCCATCCACTTTGTGGCTTTGCAGGGAGAACTGAAAGCAAAAGCAGGAGAGAGTCACCCTGGTAGCCTGCTGCTCAAATGCTTCTCCAGCAAAGAAGGGGAAGAGCTCAGAAAAAACAGCGTGGAAAGAGGACAAATGCTTGAGCTAAACCTCAAGCGATGGCGCAGAGCTTTGCCCGACGAGGGCAGACCCAGGCAGGAGCTCGGGCTGTCGGGGATGCTCGGTGGGAGCTGGGCTGCGGCGAAGGGAGGGAGGATTTTGGCAGCCTTCCCCGGGGGATGCTCTTTCCGCCCCGCCACGTGCTCTGTGCACCAGACGGTTAAATTGCATCCCCTCTCGCCCTGCATCCTACGGCGTGTTCGGATGTGCCGTGGGGCTCGCCGCAAGCTGGGGAACAGCGAAAAGCCCGGCTGCTGCCGACAGCCCTCGGATAGTTGCCTGCTGACTTGAAACCTCTTCCTGTACAGAAAACCTCGCTGAATGCAAACAAATATTGTTGCTGGGGGCTGTGCTTGGAGGGCACGGGAGGGAGTGGGGGGGGGGATACGGAAGGAAACCCACAGCCTTTCTGCCTCCCCGGCAGGGTACGGGACTCGGCGTCTGTGAGGGCTCTGAGTTTCCTGGTGCCATAAATAATGTTCTCGTTTTATTGACTGGCATCACAGCAACCTAACCTGGCTCCTTTTTTTTTTTTTTTTTTTTAATATTCTCTTTATTTAAAGGTAGCGAACGGCCAAGAGGAGCAGATCTTCCCCTAGAGGCACAAATCACCGGAGAGACCTGCTTCTGGTAAAAAAGAACTCTTCCTCGCGCTCGTCAATGGGCAGGGGGTGGCTGGGGAGGGGTCTCGTCCCAAAATCCCGGCTGGCCCCGGCACAACTCGCTCTCTGGTCACCTCCGAGCATGAGCACCTTGCTTAGTGCCAGGTTGCTTTTTTTCTGTAGGTCCCAGGATAAGCCTCTGTCCAAACACCCTTATATCCCCCGAGACGGGCTTGAGCTAAATGTGCCCACAGCTTTTCGGTGCCCTCCCTAAAATGCCACAAGCCACAAATTTTAGGGCTGTGCCATCCTTGTCCCATCGCCCAAGGGGCTGGCGGGGGGCTCGCTGCACCCTGCTATTGCAGGACATCCCCAAAATCCCCCCATTTTCGAGCTCGCGGGCAGCCCCAGCCAGGCAGGGGCCAGCACAGCACGGCTTGTGCCTCTGCTGTAAAATACTCGCTGCTTGTAAAAACGTCGGTTGCCGGAGGAGCTGAACGCTGGGTTTCTGGCTGCCGCTGCCGGAGCTCGCTGCTGTTATAAGGTGACGGAAAAACATCCGTGATCAAGACAGCGTGGACTTAATGAGCGTCCCCTGCCTGCCTGGGGTAGAAATCTCGAGAAACAGGAAACTCCAGCATCCTGTTTAGCATCTCAATGTTCGAGTTGGCAGCAGGGACAAAGCAAGGGAGGCCAAGGGACACCGGACGCTCGCTGGGCACCGGCGCGGGGCTGGATGATGTGCCTGGCTTGGGCCAGGGGAATGAGCCTGGCACAGAAGCTCCAGGCAGCACGGAGCTGCTCGGGGGGAGCCCGTTCTCCAATTTCCTTTTGCTCTGTTGCCACCACAGCCTTTCCAATACCAGCAAAACCCAAAATACAGCTCAGCCGGGGTCCTGCTGCTGCAGGCTGTGATCTAGAAGGTCCCCGTGGCCCCTAAGCATGGCTCACAGGGCATCCCCCGCTCTGGGGATGATGGGGAGGACACAGGAGGGTACCACTGGCAGCGTGTGACTACCCGCATACCCACAAAGGCTGGCGGCTCACTGCCCTTGTATAAACACAGAATTAAACGCTGTCTGAAACGCCCAGGTCTGCATCTCCTGTCTTCGTGCCCTCATTCACACGGCTCAGCTCTAACAGCTCCACAGATGCAACCCTAGCCTATCGTTTTGGGGATTTCAGGGCTGGGAGCAGCTCTCAAGAATTCATCCACGTGTATTTGTGCCCGCAGCCCATCCGGAGATTTCGCCTGGCCTGCCCATGGCTAGCAACAACACTGCTAGCATAGCGCAAGCCCGCAAGCTGGTGGAGCAGCTGAAGATGGAGGCCAACATCGACAGGATAAAGGTAGCGTGGCTCGGGAGCTGGCTGTCGGCTCAGAGGGATGCTGCGAGGTGGGGTCTGCTGCTGGGCAGCTGCCAAAAACCCGTTGTGGGAGCTGGGACGCGGTGGCAGGCGGTGTTTAGGGAGGATGCTTGTCTAAGCGATCCCGGTGGCTGTGGCTGAAGGCAGCGGGAGATGCTCGCCCGTGGAAGGCAGCTGGAAGCATCGCCTGGAGCCCTGCCGGGGGGGTGGGAAGGGGTGACTCTCCCCGAGGCATCTCACCTTCCTGGGAACAAGTTAAACCCCATGCTGTTTATCACAGTTGCTGTTAAAACTGCTGTTGGGCAGTGGTCGGTGCTCAGCCTTGAGGTTAGTGGGGGAAACTCTGAAAACAACATTGTCCTGAAGCGTCTTTCCTATGGAAAGCCCAATTCTTTCTGGGAGGCGTTTCCTCTGCTCTGACCGCTTCTGCTCCACCCCGGTAGAATTGCTGCTTCTGGGCATGCCAAAGCTCATCGGCTTTAAGCTTGAGATCCCATAGGATTTGTCTTCTCCACCGAGGTGGTTCTGGATGACAGCCGGTCCCGGGGAGAGAGGTGCTTTGGGGCCGGCTGCTGGCTGTAGGCACGTCTGGGTGCTTGCAAGCAAAACCTCACCTCTGAGGGCTGGGACGAGCTCCGGCAGCTTGGGAGCTGCCACCGTGTCCTGGATAAATAGCCAAGTCGGTGGCTGCGGGCCGCAAACCTTGCTATAGCAGCTGTAGACATCCCTGCTGAGGGATGGGGGGCAAATCCGGCAGGGATGCGGTGGTGCCGGCTAAAGTCGGTCCTCGCTACGATCGAGTCGGGTGAAGGATGCGAATGGGTGAAGGACGTGAAGGATGCTCACGGGAGCACCCACCGACAGGAGAGCTTAGAGCCCAGAGGTGAAAAACCAGCCCCACCGGGGACATGCTGTCGATTCACCGGTCTGGTCTTTGGCCAGGGTATGATATTGCAAACCCTGGGTTGGGGATGCCGCGAGCCCAGCCCCACCGCTGGGATCTCTCGGGGTGGGATGTCCCCAGCGTAGCCTGTCCCTAACGCGGGGCTCCTTCTATTCCAGGTGTCAAAAGCGGCAGCAGACCTGATGGCGTACTGCGAAGCCCACGCCAAGGAGGACCCCCTATTGACCCCTGTCCCGGCCTCAGAAAACCCCTTTAGAGAGAAGAAGTTCTTCTGCGTGATCCTGTAAACCCTCAAGGAGCCTGACTGGCACTCAGGCCACCCTGAACACTGATGTAGAGTTTTTAGGAACGGGGACGACCTGCTAGTCCACAGAATTTAAACAAAAATAAGTAAAATACACGGCCTGGAAGCTACAGAGATGTGCATGTTTAAAGAACCTGGCCACCTTTGGGGGAATAAGATGATCTGCATTGCGAGGCAAAAGATCTGAAGTCTGTAGAGTTGCCTAGAAAGAAAAAAAATATGTAAAGAATAAATTTGTGTCACTTTTCTGCTCACAAAATTGTTTGATTGTTCCATATTTAAAGCACCAGAGCTGTGCTGAGCAAAGTAACTGCTAAGGATGTGTATAACCTTCTTGGAATGATATTGTTGGTTTCTTTCCAAAATATTATTTTTTATTTAAGTTGTCAGATATATAGCGACAGGTTAGATAACTATGATGTTACTCAATGTTCGGTCTTGTGCTTTTTAAGTTCTGGCGGTAGCGTAGCGCAGGGGTTGAGCGGCCCCGCGGCGGGTTAGTGAGGGCGCCGGCAGCTCCGTGTTTCTAGCAAACCCCACTTTCTAACAGTTTGTATATGGTTAGCTTCGGCTCTGCAAGTAAAAGTGAATCATGTGTCGTGGTTGGTGCTTCATACTCCTGTGACGACATTCAGTGGTAGTTGCATGAGAGCTTATCTCCGTTCATCTGCTCCAGACTTTTTTTTTTCTATCGTTTGACACCACGTGCTGGTGGGAGAAGCTGTAGGGAGGAAACTGAGGCAATTCTGAAAGCAAAGACAATTCCTGTGATGCCTTAGATGTGCCTGAAATACCTCCTGCATTAGGGTAGGTGCCAGCCCCTGAGCACGGGGGCTCGGGGTGGCCCCTGCCCCAGGCATTGTGGGGTAGCTAGAAATCTGAAAATCAAAGTCGACCACTTCTTTCCGGGTCTTTCCTCTTCTACACCTCTGTGCCTCTGCCCTCCTCGCTTGGTCCGTGTCCTGCTCTTTCGGTTTCCTGGCAGCATCTCCTCCCCTTGGGGCTGGGCCGGGATGCTGCCCCACCACGGGATGCTGCTCCGTGGTGGGATGCTGCTCCGTGGTGGGATGCTTCTGCCCCCTCCCGCACCCACGGGCTTTCCCGTTCCCGTCGCGGCCCCACCGCGATGGGTAGGGGCAGGGGAGCAGCTTGGGGAGCCGTGGGGCCACCTCTTCACGGAGGTGCCTGATACCTTGTTTACACGCAGCCTGAGCTCCGCGTCAGGCAGGGGAATTATTCCCAGGTCCGGTTCATCCGCCGTCAGCATTTTGGGGGACACACACCACCTTTTTTTGGCTCCGCCTCGGGTTAATACTTTTGCGGACGTGGCTTGTCTCTCCTTTCCGCTGCTAAACACCTCCCAGCTTTCCCCGCTCATCTACGCTCCTGGGAAACTTTGGGAATCATAACGTGGGGATCTGCATACAAAATTAGGTGGGTGTCACATAGGGGTTTTGGGGGTCTACAGTGATCCCCCCTAAACTGTAGTTCTGAATCAGGTATCAGCTTAAAAATTCCTGTGGATTCAAGAGGGCAATAGTCTTTAGGTACCTTTCTAGCCCGTAACAAGTGCATTTTGGTTTTTCTACCTTTTCATACTCTTTTTCTAGTCTTCTACAGAGAAGGCCTGTTGTTCTTACACTGGACTCAAAACTTTTGGCATCTGGGAACGTTTATATGACACGAGTAGCCTAGATGGTCCCCGCCCTCCTGCAGTGGCTTTCGCCCCCCCTCCAACCTCCCTGTTTCAATCTTTTTAGTACAGCTCACATAGCTTTAGGATGAAGGACGGATGAAGTCGTTTGCTCTGCAGCTGGTTTCACTCTTGGTGTTACAAGGCAGACGTGTAAATACCCCATCCCGGGTTTGTCTTTTCTTTTTAACGCTGATGTACTGTCACAGAGAGTGAAGCGCAGCCGGTCTGACCCAGGGCTCACACCCCAACCCTTCTCAAATGCTGTCATGAAGTGGTTTGTAATAATTTTTTTAACGACTTGCGTATTTTACAACTCGAATTCTTAATAAATAAATGAAGAAATAAAGTTGCATGAAGAGTGGGGAGGGGGGGAATTTTGAATTAGCCTAAACTGCTCATTGAAGGTGTTTTACGTTGCTGGTCTTTATTTTATGTTGGTAGTGGTGTTGACATTGGTGTGCTGCCAGGTATTTCACCCCAGTATTTATATTTACACAGATATGCCTTTGTTAGCCAAGTAGAGATCGCCTGCCAAGATCGTTCCCCCCCCCGCAACAAAAATACCAGTCATCTCTCCATCCTGATGCTGTATTTCCAGCATGGTATCAAATGACATTCAACTCTACCCCCAGGCTTTTAAAGAAAAATATCTGGAGTACTGGAAAAGGACTTTTATTTCTTTTCTGCCAAGGTTGCTGGCGGTGGGGGCAAGTCCTTCCCTCCAGTGCCAACTGGCCGCTGCCAGGCTTTTGGGGAGGGGGCAGTTGTAACCGAAAGCCAGCGCCGGGAGGTCGGCGTTGTAATGTAGCGCATCCCCATCCCACGTGGTCTGTGTACTCGTTTGAAATAAAATTTTGGATTTGTTTCAAGCCTTTGGAGATGATGCTCTGTGCGTGCCAGCCTCTGGGGAGGTGGGTTCCCATCCTGGTTGCGGCTGGATCCTGTTCCCAGCGGGTTTAGGGGGTCTCCTCGCCGGGGCGTGGGGTTTGGCAGGAGCTTTGGTGCCTGTTGGCGAGGGAAAGCGAAGCCTCTCAGGGTTTCAGCCCCTCCTGAGCCACAGCTTTCTGTTCCCACAGGACGAGCCAGCTCTGATGCCCTGTGATCAGGCTCGTTCAGGGTGGGACATTGCTCCTTGCTCAAAATCACCATCGCTCAGAAACTGAGAGGCACCTAAAAGCTCTCGCTTCAGTGTCCATCCCTTCTCCCCCCGCTTTCCTTCTTCTCCCATCCCTGGCAAGCAAGTACAGGCTACCCCAGTGCCACCTCCAGTGCGCCCAGAACAGGATCTGGACTGCTGTGGTCCAGCCTGTAGCCCAGAGCAGGAATGGCCTCATTTGGGGCTGTTTTGGGGAGAGTCTGAGGGTCTGAGCCCCGTCCTTGCTGCGGTGGGAGGCCGGGGAAGGGGTAATGGAGAGCAGGACAGCAGCCCAGCTCCATGCCCAGCTTGTACCTAGACTGCAGGAAATCATCCCCCCATGCCCCCCCCTCGCACCCACCTCCCTTCCCCGGTGGTTAGAAAGATGCTCTGCTCCTACCAAATTTACCATGCCCTGAATTTTCTCTCTGGTTTTGTAGAGCTCTTGCAGACCCACAATTTCCTGGCTAAGCAGCCAGCCATGGTTTGAGGCCGCTTAACCTCAGGTCATCTCTGGGGCTAGGAGCAAGGTGACTGCGTGGGTTTTGCAATGAAACCCATCACCGCTGAGACCGGTGCGGATGCCATGTAGGTATTTCAGTTTTCCACGCATTAAGAGCATCTCAGCGAGCGGCAAATGCTGCCCACCCCCAGGGAGATGGCAGAAGCGTGCCCCAACTTTTCTGCACCGGCTGGCTCCGCTCTCAGCTCTCCATCCCTTGCTGTGTCCATCGGGCCAGCTTAAAAGAAAAAACATTGGTGTCACTGCGAAGGAGCGAGCCAACTGTCGCTCCTGCGATGTCTCGCCTGCTCAGCGTGCCAAGCCAGGCAACGCTCAGCTGTTGCCATACCTCGCTGGCTCTCCTCCATTTCCAAAGCTTGCTCCGTTTCATCCTCACCTCCTCCCGGGCTTCAGCTCCCAAACGGCGGCACCACTGCCATGCCAGCAGCATCTGCCGAGCCGGAGGAGGTGTGGAGCGCCTGGGGAAAGCGTAGGCGAGATGTTGCTCCCCACACACCACGCTGTTACCCGTCCCGATGCCGGCACGAGGCCCTGTACGGCTCGCTAATGAGGATAAACCCATTTGCGCTAATTGCATTCATTAGATGCAAGCCCATTAGATTTGCAGCATGCAGTGGGAAGAGGAGAGGAGAAGCACAACCCCTCGTTGCAGCTCCTGAGGATGGCTTTTCCCTGGGGGACTGCAGGAGGGGTTGGACCCACCAGGGAAGGGGAAGATCCACAAACCCATGGTGAAATGGCAAGGGTTAGGAAGGGCAAGGACTGTCCTGAGGGTGATGAAGGCAGGAGAGGTAGATGAAGGGTGAAGAGCCCCATCCTGCTGCTGGCCACCAGCTCTGTATTTGTCTCCCCACACCCACGCAGAGGTTTCACTACCTTCATCGCTGGTCATCCTTGCTGGGATGGACATGTGAGGCTCATGTGGGTGAGGGCATGTGCCCTCAGATGGCCACACACCCTGGGGACGGTCCCAAGCTCCTTTTAACCACACCAGAGTCTTTGTGTCTTTACTGCTCACTTGCACGTCACCGCTCGCACACGTGTCGGCAACACGCTGAAGCACTCGTGGGCCCCGGCTGCAAAACCCAAAGGAGGCAGAGCTGGCTCTCTGCCTGCTGCAGAGAGCGCTTAAACCGCTCCAGGAAGAAGCCGAAGGAGACATGGTGAATGGGAGAGAGATGGTCCTAAAGGGGAAGGGAGGCAGAAGCCCCCCCGCCCCAGTTCCCCCTGGGGCGCAGGGCAGCCACGGGGGTGTTTGGCTCAGCCTGGTGCCACCCTGCCATGGCAGTGCCGCAGTTGCTGGCTGCGCCGGCTGCCAGCTGGAGCTCTGGGAAGGGCTGGCGCAGAGAGAAATGTCAGGATGAATATTGCATTGGCTCGTCGCGCTGTCAGCACCACGTCTGCAAAGTGCCACCCAAGGCAGAACGGGGGGGGGACACGGACGGGGGTGGTCTCGCTCCCAACCTGGGCTCATCGCCTTCTCCAGGCAAAACCACCCCAAAAAAACCTTAAACGGGCATCCTTCACCTGCTGGCTGGCACTCAAGTGCAGAGCCCTGTTGCAAGATGCCACCAGAGCATAAACTTTTCCTGGCTATAAATCACACACCCCCCCCGCCCAAGATGACTGAAATATATCTGGGAGCAAAACCTGATGAACAGCAGCAGCAGCAGCGGCGTTCGCATGGAAAACAGTTTAATTACAAGCTGGATGTGGCATGGAAAGGAGAGGGGGCTCAGGCTCGGCAGGCAGCTGCGTCCCCTGCCCAGAAACTCTCTTCACTGCTTCCCAGGAGGACAACGGAGCACTGCTGAGCCAGCTCTGGGCTGGGGCGGATCTGTGAGAAATTAGGATGATTCACCCGTGGTTTGAAGACTATAAAAAAGGCTGGGTTTCTAAACTCTGGAGAGCAAACGTTAACACGTGCACCAAGAAGGGAAAACAACTGCCCCTTCTCTGGTGGGTTGATTTTTTCCCCTCCAAAAAGGTCAGTTCTGCTCTTGCCTAATTTCATGAGGGACTTCTCGGCATCCGCACTGCCACGCTGCAGTGGCGTCAGCGCGGCATTAAAAATAGAGTGAACAGGGGTGGAATCACAAACAACCCCCAAAGCCGACAGCAAAGCCCCCCCTTCATCACTGGCCAGCCTGTGACCCCCTCATTCCCCACAGCTCTTGCTGTGGGCCTAGAGCAGGGCCTAGCATGGCAGCTGGGGGCAACTGCCCCCCAAAATGTCCTCAGGGGCACCAGGCCCCACAGCACCCTTCATGGGGGAGCTTGGGGGGGGCCAGGGGCTGGCCCCAAGAGCCACCAGAGCATGCCCAGGAGCTGGGGGTGCCCATCCCGTCCCTGTGTGGGGGGCACTGGGCTGGACCCCCCCACACCCAAGACCCTTCTGTCCCTCAGGTGGTGCCAGGGCAGATGTGGGGCAAATACGAGGTGGCAGAGGGTCATGGGGGGCCCGCCCCTCCCCCCGGCCCCTATGCAGCTCTGGGCAGTGCTGTGAGGCTTGCCCCAGTGCTCTCCAGTACAGCCCAGCGCTCACCAGTACAGCCCAGTGCTCGCCCCACAGCTCCCCACTGCGGCCTACACACCGACCCAGGCCTGCCCTAGGCCCCGCCCCCCCGCGCTAGGCCCCGCCCCTGTCGCTGTCCGCTCGCCGTCGTGTCAATAAAGCTGGATGAAGGGCCTCTTCCTCTCCCGGCAGCCCCTTCCGCCTTCTGATTGGTAGCGGAGCCTGCCGCTCGCCGCGCGCTGGCCAATGGGAGGGCAGAAAGCGGGGCGGGGGGGTGTTCCTTCCTCTCCGGCCCGTAGAGCGGGGCGAGCGGCAGGGCCCGGCCGTCAGCGGAGTCGCCGCCGCCGGCGGTACCGGCGCCATGTTCCGCCGCAAGCTCTCGGCACTCGACTACCACAACCCGGCCGGCTTCAATTGCAGGGGTGAGGGGCTTGCAGCGGGGCTCCGCGGGGCCGCTGCACCGTGACTTCCTCCACCACACTCCCCCCCCCCCCCCCCCCGCCTTCCCGCCGCTCTCCTCACGCACCGAAGGCCCCGGGCGACCCCCCCCCCCCCTCCGTCGCCACCTCAGGGCCCTTCTCCGAGGCCCCGGGGCTTCCCCGTTGTCATCTCGCCTCAGTTTTTCGGAAAATTGCCGCGGTGTCTCCCGAGCCTGGGCGGGGGGGGGGGAAGATTTAAGGGCAGAAGGGTCTGCTGGGCTCTTGAGTGTTAGCGCAGCTCTCCGGGCTCAAAAGTTTTAGCTGCAGTACAGTATTTAGGGCAAACCCCGAGTTTTCACCCGCACCCCCCAGGCATCGCAGCGGGTGTGGGTGAATTTCGGTGGCTCTTTGAGTGTCGTCTAGGAGCGGGGCGAAAGCGGAGATGCCATCCAGGGATTGACAGTGTCGCTGCTGTTCGTGGCCTCCTCCCGTGAAGAGCCTTGGTTTACGTAATGCGAGGGACCGGAGCCACGCGTGCCACAGAAAACACCATCAGCTGCTGGGTTAACCTGACTTTAGCCCTGGAGCCTGGTGTGTGTCCTCTACACGAAGCAAGGCAGAGACAGTGTGGTCAATAAGAGTAGTCTAGTAACATGATTAGAGCCGTTTTTTAATACACTGATACCTATCAATACTTTGATGTTTGATTTTTTGCAACACTTAGCTTTTTTTTTCTTGCTTCAGAGGGCCCTGTAACAAGTGTATTTATCCGGTGTGATCAATTATAAGCTTCAGGTCATCTGTTTAGTAGGTTGTCTTTCCTTCAGCACTTCTGGTAGACTCGCTTCTCTTTCAAGAGACGTTGTCTACTGGCATCTTTTGTTGTGAGTCTTAAGTTTCTTATGGTTAACGTTCCTTTTTTCTTTAAGGTTCATTTTGTCAGTGTAGAAGTGTTAAAAGGTCTTACTGAAAACTTTCCTTCGCATGTGTTGTGACCATGTCTCTGTTTCTTAGATCACATTTGATAGAAGTAAGGTACTTCTATCTCTTAGAAGATTCTTTTGAGAAGCAGAAGTATCATTCTTGTCCCTGATAGGGAAAATTATGTTCTTACCCCACTCTGAGATGCAGGAAGATATTAAATTCATTGACTTGGGATATTAAAGCTCATCCAAAGCCAAAATATCCCAGCTGGTTTTTGAGGGGCCAGTGATACCCTACAGCTGTGATCTGCTGTGTCCAGAAATGAATTCTGTCACTAAATCGCAGGTGCAGGCTAATTGCTTTGTCCAGTACGAATATTTTTGTTTGGACTTCAGTCTGTGTATTGTGGAATTCCAGCTTCCAAATAATGAGATGTTGGGTCAACAACCAAGAAGAGTTGAGTCAACAGTGAAGGAAGAAAATGTCTTTGCACAGTCACGAGATGTGTGTGTTGCTCTTTGGAAGAGATGGGGGGGTTACTGCTACATGTAACGTGTTTGTCCAGATAACGGGGTTAGGAACTGAATTTCTCTACCATTGTTTCACCTTTCTGTCTTCACTCAGTAGGCTATAACTGGGTTCCCAACAGAAACAATCTGTTGGTTGGTGTCTTTTCGTGTAGTCGGTCAGCCATAGCCAATTCGAAGTAACTGGAAAAATGAAGAACACTCAGTGTTGAGTTTTGGTCAGATGTTATCCTGGAATACGTGACTTTAGTGTTAGATGTGTCTGTCTTTATGGTAAAATGTGAAGGGGCTCAGGGGCACCACTGTTTTTATGAATTGGAT
The DNA here is from genome assembly GCF_947461875.1 of Haliaeetus albicilla. Lineage (NCBI taxonomy): Eukaryota > Metazoa > Chordata > Aves > Accipitriformes > Accipitridae > Haliaeetus > Haliaeetus albicilla. Next base: position 3,824,262 of record NC_091487.1, read on the forward strand.
CAAAACTTAAAGGCTTGCTTTTGCTCTTAAGATATCAGTTAATTCTTGCTTTGTTTACTTCTCCCGACAGATGAAACAGAATTCAGAAATTTTATTGTCTGGCTCGAAGACCAGAAAATCAGACATTACAAGATTGAAGACCGAGGGAATTTAAGAAACATACACAGCGATGACTGGCCCAAATCGTTTGAAAAGGTATTTCATAGTTTCAAACACAATTTTAAATGACGATGTAAATGACAATTAACAGCTGCTCTAGTTGCTGAATGTGAATGACTCTAAATATTTGTCCTGTCTCTGAAGTTTTACATTTCTAGGAATTGAAATGTATTATTGAAGCCAAACTGTAGGACTTAAGATGGTAGAACTGTTTGTACATAATTTTCACTCAGCTTTGTTCTTGCAATAGGCTGGATATCCATCCTAATCTGTTTTTTGCCTGATTTGATTCAGCTCTTAAAGTAGAAGGAAGATTTGACTACAAATACATAGCTTTGTCTGTATTAATGATTCTTATGTACCAAAAGGAAAATAGATTATGCTAATGCAGGCTTTGGAAGCATGTGGCAGAAAGCTACTGCAGTTCGTCTCCGCACGTCTTTGTTATTTCAGATAGATGATTTTCCACTGCTAGTGCAAAGCATGGCAAGCAGCCTTTGTTTTGCAAGTGATGTTTTGAGTGCTCGCGAGTGTTTTGAGTCACCACAGGGCTGTTGAGCTTTTCCTCTTGGTTCCCATTTCCTTTCTCTCCAAACAGCCCCGCAATGAGCTGAAAATGCTGCTCCATAACGCTCAGTGCCCATTCATCTCAGTTTTTTTCCCCTGGAACCACTTGCCTTGCTCACTGCCCAGGAGGACTGTAGTTGCAGTGCTCATGCTTTGCAGGGGGAAGCCTCAAGCATTCTAATATCATGTACATAAATGTACGTGCTATTAGAATTTACTGGCACTGTTGTGGTATTGGTGGTACCTTTCTTGGCTTGGCCAGACTGTCCTTCTCTGTGTGCCTACCAGGGGATCCCTGCCTGCTAGTGCTCTCCAGCCCCTGGTGCCCTTTCCCTCCATGCTGCTGCTGGAGTAGAGGCTGTGTGGCACTTCTCTCCCTCCAGCAAAGGGGCACAGCAGAATGTGACTATGTCCTGGACTTCAGGATTCTTGGCAGCAGGCTGGGCTGGGTCCTGTGTTATGGCTTCAGAAGAGCAGAGACAGTGTCCCAGCTCCATTTCATCCTCTCTTGTTGTACGCAATCCCTAAGAAAGGGAAAATTACTTCTGCTGCCCCTCGGAATCTTCTGATATCAGTATTGTGAAAGCCTTAGGTAGCATTGCTCCTCCTTCCTGCTTCAGATGGGAAGTTTTTGCTGTAATTCGTTCTCTGTCCTTCTCCTTTCCCTTGCCTCCACTCTACTGTGTAAAATGAACAGAGAGCAAAGAAAGGGGTATTTTGGTTTCTCTGGTTGCAGTCTGACAATGAATAACATGAGTAACATTCATTAAAAAGCAGGTGCCATTACTAAATGGCAGCCTTGAGTTAGCAGTGGATTGGAGTGCTCTAAAATGCCTCGGATGGATCAGATGCCACAGCAGAACATTTCACAATAATGCTTCTTCTTAATAACTGTCTTCTAACAACTGTAAGGTCTGTGGGAAAGTGACTGTTTACAAAACAGTTCTGTGCTCCTAGCTAATTCCTACAGGTCAATAACATCTATTTGTTTTCTTCTCTTTCTACTCTGCAGTATATGAAAGATGTAAACTGTCCTTTCAAAATACAAGAACGACAAGAAACAGTGGACTGGCTTCTCGGCTTAGCGGTTAGGCTCGAGTACGGAGATAATGGTATGGGTGAATACATTTAATATTTCAAAATGATAGGGAAGTGTGTTTTTTCTGTTTAATTTTATGAAGTATTCGTCAGATTAAGATAATGTCAAAAGTATATATTGTTTTCTTTAAAAAATGAAAATACAATTTCATCTGCTTGGTTTTGCACCATATTCAGACGTGAACTGTTTCTCATCAGCTCCTGTGGGACAGTGCAGTAGCTTACTTGCTTTTATTACTTTATTTCTGAATATAGCAAAGCGCATTGTATGTATTTATACCCTTCTCCCTGTGGGTTTGCCTTTATGAGAACTTACTCTAAAGTGTATTAAATGCATTTTCTTTAGTACTACATTTACTCAAATAAGTTATTCTTAGACCCTTGTTTCACAGGGAGTAGATCCGGAACCCTTGGGAACTAGGGCAAGGTTATGAAAAAGTTGAGTTATATCTCAACAGTCAGCAGCATTTTCATTTCCTTATAGTAGATACAAATGTAATTACTGGTGGCAAACGTAATAATAGCCAAAGTACTGTTTTCTGTTGTCTTGAATTCCTGCAGGGCTGAGCTCTGCCCAAGGCAGGGATGGGATATACATATCTGCAATCTGTAGAGCTGGTTCTCAGTCCCTCATGACGGAGAAAGTGAGCTGCCTGTGACTCGGGGGTACATGAAGATGGAGGAGCCAGGAGGTCCCATCCTCAAAAGGCTTGAAAAACCCCTGTGTGGATTGTAGATGAATGCTGCAGTCTTTATAAAACAAAGCCTTCACTGGAAATGTTTTACTCGCTGATCAGAACCAACTTCAATCTGTAGTTCTTGAGCTCTGCATATGCTGCTGATTGAGGCAGAGGGCCAATGCTAGTTGAACTGATGGATTTTAAGAGCAGTAGAACTGTAAGGTGCAGCTTGTTCAGCCTTCTGGGATAAAGACTGTAGGAAGAGCCTTAATCAAGAACGTAATGCGCTACGTAGGTGTGGAGCATGCTCTGATGCTGCTTTGGATAGCACATAAGCTCTCTGCAGATGGGAGCTGTTAGGGTAGCTCACTAGAATGCCAGCCTTTGGGGACCTTAGTAGGGAGCCCAAAACATTAGCGTATAAGCCCAGAAGGCTCTTGGGCAATTACCACAACCCAAACATACAGCTATCGCAAACTACAGCTTGGCTCTAAACCTTTTGTCATTAGCTCTAATGGTGTTCATGTTTGCTTCTTTAACAGCTGATAAGTATAAGGATTCTACCCCGGATGGTGCTAAAAACACTGACAATACAGCAAAAAATGCAGAACCGCTGATTAACTTGGATGGTAAGTGTGCAGCAACCTACTGTATGGATGCGTCATATGTGAATGTGTTCCACGGCCTGTATGGTGTTCTTCAGATTTTAAGTTGTTATAATCCTGTAATGCGTACAACTTTTTAAAGCCCCATTTAAATCTTTAGGAATGCAGAGTTCATATATTCTATTACTGCTGGCTGAAACTGCCTCTCTGTGAACAGTGTTTTGAGAGTTATTTTGAGTTCTTTGCCCTTGGCTGCATTCCTACTAAAGGAAAGAGGAACTGCTCCATGTGAATTGCAGGTGTCTGGATGTGCACTGATGCAGAACTTTTCCTGTTAGGAAAAAGGGGAAGGGCAGAGGGGAGAATATTTTGCAGCAGAATGAGATGCCCGGAGACTTGATCAGATATGAGTAAGTTGGGAGGGCTCTTACCAGGCAGTGAGGAAGCAGCTGAAGGGTGTTTACCTTAACAGCTTTGCAGAGAGCTCTGTAAGACATAGTCCTTACTGTGGGTCAGGGTGAAATAGCAAGATACCTTTTGACTATAGGCTCTTAACATATCTTTAAAAAAAAAAAAAAAGCTTAAGGAAACATGATGGCAAACCGTTAACTTCAGTACCGTCACGTATTACGTGTTGGCTCAGTCTTCCCCAGCTGTAATTTTCTTGACTGCTAGGCACATTCACAATAAATGGAAGTGGTGGAAAATAGCTACTAAAATTAGCCCTAAATCCCCCAAGTCTTCTCTCGTTGCTCCTTTTACAAAAAGACAGCTAGGAATTGGTCCTACCCTCACCCAGCAAGTACAGTTCTGCTCTGCAGTGGTAGAAGGGTATATAAAAGAGAATACCTTCATGTAACTGGTTTTATTTTCAAAGACTCAACACAGGTTTCCTGTGCTGTAGGACGTACACAATGTGTTTGGCATTGAAAACAATGCTGTTTGTGCTTGGATGGTGTTCTGCAACCTAGTTAGAAGGCACAGTGCACACTTTGATCGCCTTGTAGCCAGACTAAGTGGTTGCTCATTGCTGTGTATCCGCAGCCTTGCCCATCCTTGAGAGAAATCCAATATCATTGAATTAGGAAGCCAATTCTGTCTTCTGGAGCCAGTTAAACTAGCATATATATTTAATGGTGATGATTATTTTACAGTGAATAATCCTGATTTTAAGGCTGGAGTGATGGCTTTAGCTAATCTGCTTCAAATTCAGCGACATGATGATTACTTGGTAATGCTTAAGGTGAGTTTCACTGTTTTCAGACCTCCTTTCTTCCTCCTTTCCCCCAGTGTAATAGCTTGTGGTGCAGAGTTATTGATAACTATGAATTTTTAGGCACAAGTAGAAAGTAAAACTCATCCTGTGTGTGTCTTTTCAAGCAGATAAGAACACAGAATATAAGTTATGGAAATTAATGCAGGGATAATTAACTTGGTAAACAGTTCAATTGTGGCTGAGTTCCTGGAATTCCAACACTGAGAACTGTTCAGAATTTGAAGTGCTCTAGGTTAGCTGAAGTACTGCTTTATGTGTTTTTAATGAACCTCAGAAATGCTGAGGAACACACTCAAAGGAGAAGATTGTATTCCAGTGCTAGAAATTAAGAGAAATTTGAAAACATAGAGGCTAAGTGATGCAGAGGATGTTTTAAAACAAAACATCCTAGGGAGGGGCCACAGTTAAAAGCTTCCTCCTCCTTTTGGTCCTGTGAACTGTTTACTCCTTGTCATTACTGAAGTCAGTTTAGTTTAGTCTTGACAACTAATCACGACTTTTAAATGCAGTAAATAGGCTAACTGATTTTCTAAAGCACCTTTTTTATGACTTTGGGAAAATTTGTGACTTACTGGCAGATCTCTGTAGTTATCTGTTTTGGGTCGAACCTGTACTGTATTTTTGAAGTACTGTATTTACTGAGACTGTAGCAATCCTGAGTTCCTACCTGATAGTGTCATAGTATGGAAATAAGCTTAGTTTTGCTTGGCACCAAAATAAACTCATTTCACTGAAAAAAACAATAAGGTACATTCATTACAGTAGCTGTGATATTTGCTAAACTTATTTTGGAGGAACTAAATGCTGTGGGTATTGAAGTTTATATAGTGTGTGTAAATCTATAACTGGTATACTTAAACAGTATTATCATGCTAGCCTGGTTTCATAAGGAAATGACGGCCTGCAGTTATCCCATCAACTACTTTCTCATTCTCTCCAGTATGGTATCCTCCTTTGCCTTCCCAATAGCTTTCGGACTCTTCGTCAATCTTTAAAGCGCGGTAGAGATCTCTTATATCAAACCCCTACAAAAAAACCCAACCCAAAACCCTACAAAAATCAGTGAAAAGGGATATCAGGTAGAGAGAGAAGAAACCCTGTGAATGGCGATGTTGAGGATCTGCAGCATGAGCTCAGCTGTTATTAGGCAGACTTCCTTCAGGTCTTCTTACAGGATTGTCTCGAGGCTAGCAAACTTTTTCTGGGTTCATCTGATTTGGTACTAGGAACTCGAAGAGATAGCAGAATGTGTTTTCTGCATAAATACATTTACATTTCTGTCACTATTTCTACATTTCTAGTCTCACTATTTTCAGACAGAAGAGGTTGGACAAAACCACCAGCCTGAATTTTCTTGCTTTTAATTACAGTGAGAATAGATTCCTGCAATGGCAATTCATGTTACATGAACAACAGCAATGCTGGCTTTCAGGCTATGATAGCATTAGAATGCGTCAGTGAAACTCATTAATTCTACACCACAGTAAGCAGGTTTGCAGTGTGCATGTGGAGAATTATGATCCCTATTCAGGCTTCGACACTCAGGAGTGGATGCTTAGGGAAGGCTAAACTGTGCAAGTGTGCCACAGACATCTGGCCAGACATTGGCCAGAGTGAGCAGAGAGATATTTGGAGTCCCATTTTATTAATTTAAATCTGGCAAGTTGATCAGAAAGCATCTGTGTATCACAGTTGGATATCCTTTTTCTGATGCAAAAGGCACTCAAAATTTTCTTATACAAGGTCTGGTTTCACTGCTGGAATTTAAAGTTAAACTCCTCATCAAATCACTCTTTTGTCCAGGCTACTCCCTTCAGTTAGAAAGATTTCTAGAAGTATTCAGTGGCAACTTTCTAGTACCATTTCAACTTTAATCATGACCAAAACTGGGAGAAATCTTTGGGGAGAGACATGAAGCACTAAGACTGCTTCTGTCACATTTGGCTGCTCATCAGGAAAAGTCTGAGGAATGTGTTTGACAGACCCAGTTCTTTCTGGTGGAAGTCTGCCTGCATGGTATTCATTCAGTTATTTTTAGAGGCATTTACAGCTGTAGGTATCAGTAACTGATATCTCTGATCTGATTTCATGCTATGTGCTGGAGCCAGTAGAAACAGATGAGCAGCAGGATTGTTAAAATTGAGGCTGTTCTTGTTCCTGTGTCTAAGAATAATTCCTTTCTGTTCTCAGTCTTTTTAAAACCTGGGTGGGTAGCCTTGCTCCAGGTTTCTCTGCATGTGGGAGATGGTTCACTACCTACTAAAAGGTGCTGATAGCAGGATTTACTTCCTGAAGAAGCTGTATTGCAGCGGCATTAAAGATGTGCAATCTCAGAAAAATAAAAATGGTGCTGCTGTACTGTTCCTAGTACCTTGCAGTTTCTGGCCCAGTAGTGGCAGAAATTAAGTTTAATGTCCTTGTCTCTTCTGGTTAAGCTGCCTTCCTGCGGCCAAAGAGACTACACCTGTGTAAGATACTACTTGCAAAGAATAACGCTATTTGAAAAGATTTAAGGACTGAAAGAGTTTTCCAAAAAGTCTTTCACAAAGCTGTGGGTTTGAGGTTATGCTAGGTTATAATGTTGGCTCCTTTTCCCTTAGAATTGCCGAGAAATACATCAAGACATAAATTAATTACTCTCACCTTTAAATGTTTCCTCTAGGCAATTCGCATTTTGGTTCAAGAGCGCTTGACACAGGACGCCATAGCGAAGGCCAGTCAGTCCAAGGAGGTTTGTATATATGCTGCATGAGTCTAGTGTTAATTATTCCATATCAAGTAAAGAAGTGTAAGTGTAAATGTCTGCCATCTCAGTCAAAACCAGTTCTGTTTAAACACTTCGTTTAGGAGCGTGGTGGAAACTTGCTTTATCTTCGCCGTCCTGATTCTACAAGACCCAGAGGATTATGGAGAGCTCTTTTTGTTTCAGATGAATACAAACATATGTACCTGTGTGATATATCATGTAAATAGCTGTTCCCCTATCTTAAGTTATTTGCTAGAGGTTACCCCTACTGTTCAGTGCAGCATGTCTACAGTATGAGAAGAAATGTATGACCTGGCTTTTCCTTGGAATTCGCAGCATTGGCTGTGTAAACAGGTTGAAACTTTCCTTGTATGGAGTGTTTTGCTTCATACGTACACCTCGTGCGTGTTTGAGGGCGGGGATGTTGGACATCCAACTCCTTCCTCCCCCTCACCCCCTTCCCCAAAAAGAGGTGGTGAAGGAAACTTCTGCACTTAAACCTCAGATTTTGCAGAATTATTTTCTAACCACAAGCTGTCGTGTTTGTAAGATGTTCCAGGGGATGACTGTGGTTTTTCAGATTGGCGGTTCTTAAACATCGCAGTTCTCCAGTTCTTCTCTCTGGCATTTGGTGCAGCAGCTGCTGGCACTGGGTCTTGGGCACAGCTAAGGAAGGCAGCCTCTCCTGCCCTGCAGGTGTATGTTGAGAAGTGTCCCTGCTAAAGTGACTGGATCTGGTCAAAGAGCGCAAGTCCCTTCATCTTTTCTGGCAGCTGCTCAGAACAGTCCAGGCTTTATTTATTATCATAACACTGCTTACGGTGTTTACTAAGTGGCAATTGCAGGTGCTCTGAGTTGCAGTGCAGTAAGTGCCAGAAGCGTTGGAACAGTAAATCAAAGCTTTGGTCTTGTATATCCATAAAACGATTAAAAGAGCAGGAAAATACGAAAGCAGCTGAGACCGCTGTAGTCATTTTAGGTTCAGTAACTAATGTTAATAAAAAGCTGCTTTTAGCTGTTGTTTACATAGCTGTGCAGCTGACATGCAGGGATCAAAATGGGGTTTTCTGTGTGTTTGGCAGAACTAGCTTCTGTGAAGAACAGTGAATTTTTTTCATGACAAAGTGTTCTTCATATTTGATAGGTTCTCAAAGTGTGGTCAAGTCTGAGGTTGAAATGTCAGCATGTCACTGAATGTGATATATGGCATTGGGAGTGTATTCTCATTAGGGGTGCTAAATTTCAAGTGGGGTGGAGAAAAGGGAGCACATTGGAGGCAGGAAAACAGCTTTATCTATGCCAACAGTGATCATCAACATTGTAATGTACCAGATGAATGAAGAAAATACCTTAAAAGCAGAGGGGATAGCTGGGTTGCAGGATAGAAGGAGAGGAAAAATAAACCTCTGCTTCTGATTTTGGCTGGCTTGCTAATGGTCAAAATACTAGCCACTGACACTTTGTATATTAAGCCTTGTGCTTGGCAACAGGTTATAAATGTCTCCTGCATGGTGGATGACTTAATATACAAAATGTCATGAGTTGCATTCTTGACAATATCAAGGTAGAGTGGGGAAAAGATAAAATAGATACAGAAATGTTCTCTGACAGAAGGATATGTATGAGGACTATGCTGAGGAAGCTTACACTGCTGCACTTGTGGTTTAAATGTATCAAATAAAATGAGATTTATTTGTTGGTTTGTCAAGGTACGGTTTTCAAGGTAAGACGCGACACTTTTCTTTTTTAGATTATATTTTGAATGGCTGGCAATTCAATGTGCTCGGTGTCTAGACAGGATTTAGATTTATACCAACGGATTCATCGGCTGTCCTTCTGGGCTTTCCTTGCCTGATGAGTGTATCCTAGGTAGGATCAAGTACAACAAATGCCCTTCAGGATCACTTTAAGGATGCTCCCAAAGGCTATACCTGGGGCATAGTTGAAAGCACAACAAAGTGGGTACATTTTACCCCTACTCCGAAATCCAGAAACTTTTTTTTCCTCTCACTCCCCGGGAATTGAGCTTTACTGTTGACGCTTCCAGTTACAGGGGAGATGGTTGCAGTGGTCAGGTCCATTACAAGTGTTTTGTGCAGCAATTTCAAATTATATTTTTGGGGAATGATGCTGTGAGATGAAGTAGTCTGTGTAGTTACAGATTTAAAGGTGCTCTTCATTTCATTCCCTGTTTGAAGCTGCTGTGCAAATGAGCATGTGCTTGTTGTAGTTGTAGCAGCAGTGGGTGCCTGTACAGCCCAGCGCCTGCTGTGAGACTGCTGCTATGGGCTGTGGGGCTTGGGAAAGGCCAGTCTACTGCTCTGTTAAAGACAGCTTCCACCAGCCAAAAAGGAGCTAACATACTGGGGGGTGGGAGGAAGACGGGGAGGGTAATGCTGTGCTACCAGGGTGTCTCAAATACAACTTCTGAAGCTGCCACTGTGGTCACTCAGCATTGGGGGTGCCTGAAGTGGCTGTGGGGAATTCATCCACAAAGAACCGGCTGAATCAATGTTTTGCTGCTCGTGTGGCTCTGAGAACACACTAGGGTGGCAATGAGCTCTTTGCAGCCTTAAGTATAAACCTGATTTCTTAAAAAGTATATGTATGAAGTCTGATATTGCTGGAATCTGTCTGAAGTGGCATTCTTATCAACGAGCAGGTTAGATTTTAACAATGGAGATGTATTTTTAAGATTGCAGTTGAACATCCATTTTATTGTAAAGGCCATGGAAAAGAACCACTTTCTGAAAGAGGGGTAATTTTAATGAGTTACAGTCACCATTTTGTCTTTAGTTTGTGTTTTGATCAGCTCAGAGTTTTTCTATGTGTATATAAAAGCCTTTGAAACAAATCCTCACTGTTTAGAGGGTTTACAGCCCCATCGTTGTAGAAACTAATGGTATCGAACTTGAATGTTTTTGTCGTGCCAAATGCAAGGCATTTGGCAAATGTGCCAAGGCAAATGTTGAAAAAAGTTCCAGAGGTAGTAAAAGCAAATTCTAAGATTTGCATTGTTTAAATCTAATTTTATGTGCATGTTGAAACATGGTGAGTGAGTATTTAGCATGACTGCTCCTCCACAGCTGGAGAGAGTAAGAGAAAGAGAGCAGTGCTTATAAATGACCACTAATAAGACTTTTCCTTGTACTGTCTTAATAGAGCAAGTGTTTAGAAAATTGGATGTTTAGCTTTATTCCTAAGCTTAAGACTTGAGAAAACACTTCTGGGGATGTTGATGGAAGTTGGAAGTTCAGTGCTTGAAAAACTAGCTTGATTTTCTTTATTTTTGCAACTCCTTCAAATCATCCAGTGCTTTGAAAACAGCAGCTGTTTGAAGGGAATAGTTTCTCAGAAAGCCTAGTTTGTGCATGCTTTTTGTTTGTCCGGGTAGTGTTGTTGCTGGATTGGGTGTTCTCTCGCAGTACTGTTGTTAGCCTTTTAAGGATTGAATGTGGGCAGTTGTGTATCCAATGGGTTTCGCTTGACAAGTAGGGGGATTATTAAGCATGAAGAGTTTTCTTTATTGATACTCTGGGTTTTGATGTTTCAGGACACAAAGGCAGTTGTGTGCAATCAAGCATGATGACTTTTCAAAGTTGTCACATGTCTATATAAGCAAAACTCAAGTGTCCTCTCCTCTAGAGTTACCTGCTGTAGTACTTGATTTTGTTTTCCAAACATGCAAAATGACATTTCCAATTGTATTTGAACATGCTTTTTCTTTTTAAAGGGTTTGCCTGTTGCTTTAGAAAAGCACATTCTTGGTTTTGACACCGGAGGTAAGCAGTTCTCTTAATGTTACTTTTAAATAGTGATGTTTGACTTATGACAAAGTATATTACTGTCAAATACGTAGCTAATGCGTACAGTAAAAAAGCCTGTGGTGGAGAGAATTGCTCCCTCCTAGCTTGTTATTTACGAGCACTCCTGAGCATTTTGTCTTGGAACAGAAAAGCATAAATCTTAGCTGTGGAATATGTTGTTTTAGAGTAATGTTTAAATAACAGCTTTTAATGGCAGCCACGTTTGCAAGTGGAAGGAATGCTTCTCGCTACTGTTGTCTTGTAAATCTTGCTTCTACCAGCAGAGGACCTCTGTGCTGCTTTTGTGTGTTTTAGCTGCATAATTTACCTAAAAGCTAATCGGAGGCAGCGCAAGTTGGCATGACCTGATAGATTATTTTGTAAGCAATAGCCTGATGACCTGGGACTCCACTAGTCTGGCTTCACTTTTGCCCCATGTACACCTAAGTTACTACTTGAAATGCTTCATACTGACCCCACTTGGCTGTGGATTACTGCGAGGGCTGCAGGAAGCCTGAGCGAGGTTTTGCAGAGCACCGTGTCCCTCTCTAGCAGCAGGGAAGGTTGTTTCCTATTTCAAGTATGAAAACCACAAGCATGAATGAAGCGCAGAGCATTAACTTAGATTAGGCTTTTCTTAAGACCTTCCTGTCAGATGAAAATGACTGATATGACTTCTCTTTCTGCAACTCACTCAGATGCTGTTCTCAATGAAGCTGCCCAAATTCTCCGACTGCTGCATATAGAGGAGCTCCGAGAGCTGCAAACAAAAATTAACGAAGCAATTGTAGCAGTTCAGGCGATTATTGCTGATCCCAAGACGGACCACAGACTGGGGAAAGTTGGGAGATGAACAGATAAAGGCTTTTAGTCTCTTGTGTACTTAGTACAATTAGGAACTACGTACAACTCTGTACAACTCTGGCATGCAGTTTGAAATGGTATTACTTTACTGTTTTGAAAGAAAGCAGGAAATTGAATTCTGACTTCTAATGAGTTACCATTTTTCTTTAAATAAATGAAGTTGGGGAAAATAGACAAATTGTTCTGATTAGCTCTGAGTTGGCAAATACGTCTTTTTCATTGTGTTTGGCTTTGTGTTGAGAAGGGAGTGTTACATAAAGGCTCTGCAGATTCCTCTTTTGCTGAGGTCCTGCCATATGAACAGCTCGCTCCTGGCTTGCTTGCTGCTTCTCCACAGTCTACCCTGCAACTGAAATATTTACATCCAAAGGGAAACTTATAACAACCATTTTATTCAATTATTGAAGTAACCTAGAAAAAGTGAAGCATTACAACATAAATGGTATTTCTGAACATGTATTGGTCTACATTGGGTAGGTCTATGAAGGCACTTAGAAGAACCAACAAGCATGAACAGATCAATTCTAGCATATTCTTCTAATATAAATACTAAAAGACATGCATTGAGGCAGTGGTGAAAATACAGAATTCTCTCCTGGAAAAACTTCAATGCCTTTGCCATATCATGTAACTGTTCTGCACACTTTTGGAGCACACAGTGTCTCTGTCTTCAGGGCTGTAGATTACTTAGACCCAGCAAGATACTGCATGCAAAGCTCCCCATAGGCACTTATTTTTTGGATAAAAGGACCTGTTGGTCAGATTGTCAAAACTATTAAAAATTAATCCATTCTTCTTCCAATAAAATAAAACATTTGAGTAAGAAAGCTACATTTTAAATTTGCTTGCATAGGCAAGAGTTTGAGTAATGGCCTAAGATTCACAGGACCATTCTTTTTTGTCATATATCAATGTTTTCCACTTTTTAAAAAAATACAGTAGTAAAGACTTGAGGTATAACTTCAAAAATACTTGATCATCTTTTGCAGGAAAGTAGGTCGCTTCATTGGCCTTGGTTAAGGGCTTTCTCCCCTTAGTTGTATGCAGTGACAGTTTTCTGGGTCTGAAGTTCTTTTGGGTGCAAAGATTGATGTTTCTCGAAGTAGCAGTTACTATTTCCTTGCTGCATAAAGAATTGGATATCTTTAGCATGTCAAGCACATAACAGCTGTCAGACAATCAAGAGGGGGTGGATTTTGTTGTGTGTTTTACCTCCAGGGCAGTAAGGATAAACTGCAGTTATTCCATAGAGATGTGATCGCTGCTCTGGAAGATACTCATCAGTAAAGGAGCCAGTTTCTTTATCAATAGCTATCACACCGTCCCTGGTGATAAAAGGGGGAGAAGTGCTTTACTCATCTATGAAACTTGGGGTTTTTTCCCCCACCTACATGCATTTAAGAACAGAGGCAGCTAATAGGATTGATCTGAACACCTGCAGAACAAGTGGAAAGAAATTTGCCCCATAAGATCTATATCCAGCTCCTTCAGTGCCTTTCTCTTTGGTGATGCAGAGTCACAGAGACAGCCTTCCAAGGAGAGCTTATCTCCCTGAGAGTCTCCTCCAAGTGTGGCAAGCACTTAAGTGTTTGTTGTAATCTGCTGAGATTTGATTGAAGTTTTGAGAGCTTCCAGCTGGAGTGGGAATGGAGGCGAGTTCCTGAGGCCGAAGGCCTTGGGGGGTGGGGGAGAGGGAACAACTGAGGACAGAATCTTTTCTTTGACTTAATCTAGATTTAGAAACTTGTGCCAAGTTTTATTTAAAGAAAAGAAAAAACAGCAAAAAGCCACCACTCTTTCTGTCCCTCCCAGGAAGCTGGGGCTGTTTCTAAACAACTGTCCTGCGCTGAGATTTACAAGCGGGAGTTGCTGAACGTGGCACTGCAGGAGACCCAAGAGAGGGCTCTGGTGAGGTGCCAGGACTCGGGACCGGAGAGCAGGCTGGGGACAGCGTTTGTTTTTCCTCCCTCTGGCTCAAAGCCCCTCCAAGCTGCTCGCTAGCACGACTGGGGCAGGGAGTAGGGGAGGCTGGCTCCTGGCCGCTGAGGGGAGCGGAGCCCTAGGAACTGCTAGCTCAGCATTCCGGGCCACGGGAGGGAGCAGGTTTTCTTTCCTTACCGTCTCCAGTCCGTGTGGTAGAAGTGATTGGCATAACTGATGATGCTGAAAGGGTAGTTGAGGTTGTTCTGTATGATGCGCCGCCCTGCGCCATCAGGAAATACGCACTCCAGGTGCTTTGTTCCTTTTCAAACACAAGACAGTTACTAGGTCACAAAAAACCCCCCACCAAACGTATTCTTTGTATTCACCAAATTTTGAAACGGCTTCTCAGCCTAAGGATGTAGAAGCAACTCATGCCATGAGCCCCCCTTGACCCCGTCACACCAAATCCTTTGGGGCAGGACAGTGGAAAGGGGCAGAGAAGCCCACAGGTAGCAATGGGCTAAAGACAGATAGAGCTGGTTTTCCCCTCGAGGCTTAGTCTGTCGTAGTCTGGTCCGTCCTCGGTGAAGTTACCTGCGTCTGCCCAACAGAGCAGCTTGGAGAAGGGGTCGAACGTCAGGCCGTTGGGCAAGCCGATGTCCTTATTCACCAGGACCCTCCTGTTGGCTCCGTTGACAGTGGAAGTTTCGATTTTGGGTGCTTCACGATTCCAGTCCGTCCAATAAAGGTTGCTTGGGAAATAATTGTATAATGAACAAACAGGACACACAACAGTAAGGAGTGGTAGGAGATGATAGGCTTTCTCTTTGTTACTGGTTCTTGTCAGCAGAGAGGCCTGGTTTTCCCCTTAATAATGTCTGAAATAAATCTTAATTTGATTTGAAAAAATCTTTAAAAGAAAACTAGAATGATGTCAAACATGTTTACAACCCAAACTGCAGCTCTTAGATGAGGGCGAGTCTTAGGAGTAGCACATTTTGTATCGCAACAGCACCCTAGAGGCACAGCTTGTGTTTTCAAACGCCAGGCGCATTTCAAAGCTTTTAAAAATAATGTACATCCTGATACTGGAACAGCAGGTTTAGCCAAATCCTGAATTATTAAATAAAAGAGGAGGTAGGGAACAGAGCCAATCCCTCCTACGGGGTGTGCAACGTCGGAGAGCTGCTCCCAGGGTCAGGATGCGGCCTTGGCACCACTGCATGTGTCCGACTCTTGCACCTTGCAAAGCCCTGCCTGCAAATCCCTCTGGAAACGCTGCTGCTCACCCTCGGACGGGATCCACCGCAATGGCCCGGGGGTTGACGAGCTCCGTGTCGAAGAGCACCCGCCGCTCCGAGCCGTCCAGCCGGGCTCTCTCGATCTTATCCAGGCCGCTGTCGGTCCAGAACATGGCTCGGCGCAGGTGGTCCACCGCCAGCCCCTCGGGGCTGATGAGCCCTGCCGGAGGGACAGATGTGGTCAGCGGCTGGGGACGCGCTGCTCCTGGACCCGTCACGGTCCCCCGACCCACAGCCAAGGGATGTGAGCGCAGGTGGAGGACCCCCCAAAGCAGGACAGCCCCAGAGCCGCCGCGATGGGCACAAACTTGGCTTGGACCCGCTGATGTGGCTTTGGGCAAGTGTCACCGGTGATGGGAGCACACCTGAACTGATAACGGTCTCCGGCTCAGCGCCTGGCTCCAGACTCGCCCGGCTTATGGTCCGGCCAGCCACATCAGTCCAATAGATCGTCTTCTCCCGGCAGTCGTAGTCGATCCCCACCACGATGGAGCCCTGCCAGGGTTGGGAGAGGGACATGGAGTGAAATCCTGCCTGGACCATGGCCGAGAGGCTCAGTGAGCACTCTTATCTCTCCAGTCGGCATTGGGAGCTGCCCGGGGCGCTCTGCAAGGTGCAACAATGGGGAATGATGCTCAAATCCCTTTTCCCCAGCAAAACCCAACACCGATGGGCTCCTACCGCTCACCCCCCCAGCTGAACCCTGCAGCAGAGGTTTTTTAGGCCAGCTGTCGCAGGCACACACCCACGTCCAGATGGGTGTAAAAAACCCTTCGGCTCAAGGAGCGACTGCTCCAACAGCAAAGCCGGCCCGAGGAATGACCTTCAGGCTGGGGAAAGGGAATTCTTGGCGAGGTGTTTCAGTTCCCCAGGGTGCAGGGAGGGTCACGGCCCAGCTTTTAGCGTTCCTCTCCCTCGGTCTGGCCTGGCTGGAGATGCACGTGGCCATGCTCCAAGAGGAGTCCGAGGAAGGGAAAAGGCAAGTTTGCAGTAGAGATGTGCCTGCTCTTTGCAGGCAGCCCCTTATCCGTGACCTGCCCCTCTACAGGGGGGATACAGCTGGAGGAAGAGGTGAGAGCGTTCTTCCTCCATCTCAGCACCCAGGCAGCCCTCAACCTTCAAGCAGTGACCCCTCAAACCATCGCAGCTCAGACAAGAGTGGTCCAGGGAGATGCGAAACGCGGAGTCGCAGCCTCAGCCCGTCCCTAACTCACTCCCTCCGGTGGTCTCGCACCCCCCCCCCCACCCGGCCCCAGCGCTGGAGATGATACTGTACATGGAGGGAGAGCAGGGTCTTCGCCTCCTCCTTCTGCAACCGCGTGCCGTTGAGGGGGAGGTAGCCGATTTGCTGTCCCTGAGCGTAGAGCAGAAAGGTCCCCGTGGCCGGTGGGGACACGTCGGGCCGGGGCGAGGGCCGGACGCTGGGCGGCGCGACGCTGGGGAGACCTGGTGCCGTAATGGCGGGGATGGAGACAACGACAGGGAGAGAGATGGCTCGGGGAGCATCGGCCCCTCGGCTCTGCACCCGAGCGGGAGCGGGGTACAGCACCAGGAGGCTGTGCTGTGCTAGACAAGAGGGGTGTCACGCTTGGGGTGCCGAGGTCTTACATGGTGGGGTGCTGCCAGGCTCCGAGCGTGTCCCCTGGATCTCCCTGCCACTCTCGTCCACGCACCAGCAGTACCCGCTGTCCCCGTGGCACTGCAGCGGGGTGAAGTCTCCCCCGGCGTCGCACTGCGGCACGTACTGGTCGCTGCGGGGGCTGCCCCCGTAGTGCTCCAGTAAGCTCTGCCGCCAGCGTTCGCACATGGTGCGGGGCCGCTCTGTGGGCTCTGGCACAGGGAGGGTGGCAGTCACCCCCCCCGTGATGGACCCCGTGGGCAAGCTTGGGGAACTCGGGGCTTTGCTGGAGCCCCGGGTCCCCCTCTCCTTGGTGGGTGCCCCTCCATGCTAAGCATGCCGGAGGGGCACCACGGGACCGGGGTGCTATGGGGAGGGGATGGCACCCCCCCCCCCCGCCACTCCCCCAAGCACTGACCTGGGGTCCCGCAGCGAGGCGGCGTGCTGCCCGGAGCCGTCCGAGTGCCGGCGATCTCCTGCCCTTCGGCATCCACGCACCAGCAGTACCCGGTGCTGCCGTGGCATTGCAGGGGCCGGTACCGACCCTCCTCGTCGCACTGGGGCACGTGCCCGTCGCCCACGGGCGAGGGTCCCGGCGGCGATGCCCGTGGGTACAGCCGCTCGTGCTGGCAGGGCGTCAGCCGCTGCGTGCTCCCTTCCGCCGTCGGGAGAGCCAAAGCAACAGCAGAGTGAGGATGGAGGAAGGCACCCCAGGCAAAACCGGCATGGCGGCGAACTGGGCAGCCTTACCGTGCGCGCACTGGAAGCCATCGCCCTCGTAGCCGGGCCGGCACCGGCAGGAGAAGGAGCCTGGTGTGTTGTAGCAGACGGCGGCCGGGTGGCAAGGGTTTTCGGCACACTCATCCACGTCTGTGCACGGGGAGGATGGGGATCAGCCGGGATGGAGAACCCCGGCGGCTGCCCGGTACGGTCACCCCATGGTCCCTCCCGCTCCCCCGTACCGGAGCAGTCGATGCCGTCGCCGGCGTACCCGGGGAGGCACTCGCAGGTGGGATGGCCGCCAGCGTGGGACAGGCAGCGTGCCCGGTCCCCCGGCGCGCAGGGATGGGTCCCGTCCTCGCAGGGGTTGCTCGCCGGTGCCAACGCTGTGGGGACACGGAGGGTGAGGGGGTGGCGGGGGGGGGCGAGCCCCGTGGGGCACAGGAGCGGGGGGACCCCGAACTGCGGGTCCGGCACTTACGCACGCACGCCTGCCCGTCCTCCGCCGGCCGGTACCCGCCGCGGCACTCGCACCGGTAGCTGCCCGGCACGTTCAGGCAGACGGTGAAGGGGCCGCACTGGCTCAGGCCCCCCGCGCACTCATCGATGTCTAGAGGAAGGGAGAGACGCCGGGCACCCCGGCGGTGGTGGGACACCCCCATTTTTGGGATCTGGCTGCTCCTGGCCCGGGGAGGGGGATAACCTGCCCCGTGCTGCCTGTACCATGGCTACCATTTCCTCCATCCCCGCAATTGCTCCTGGAGCGCTTCCCCGGGTGCCCCCAGCACCCTGCCTCAGTTCCCCCCCCACAATTCACCCATATTCTTGGTGCAGCTCCGGGACCTCTTGGGACCGTGGGTGCTGCGATGCTGTGGCACATCCCAGCACCCCAAACGGCAGCGGCCACCATGGTGCCCCATAGGGGATGGATGGGGTGCACCAGCCCCCCCGCCACCACCCCCTCGCACCCACCTGCAGCCCCCGCTCACCTCGGCAGCCCCGTCCGTCCGTGCGGTACCCGGCCGCGCACTCGCACGTGTACTCCATCCCCGCGCCGGGCTGGCAGCGCGCCGTGGCCTCGCACGCGTGCGTGTTGTCATGGCACGGGTTCACCAAGGGATTCTCAGCATTGTCTGCAGGCAAAGGGGGGTGTTAGTGGGGGGGGGGGAAGACCTGGGAGACACGGGGAGTGGGGAACGACCGTTCCCACTTATATCTGACATAGGCATCACCGCTGCGCCGCAGCACCCTCATCCCACGCAGGGACCCGTGGCACCTAGTGTGACCCCCGCTGCAGTCCCCCCCCACATCCCAGAAGCGCTACGGCTCAAGCTGCTCAGAAAAAAAAAACAAACCCAAACCTCTTTTGGCTGTTTTTGGGCAAAGCGAGCATGCTGCAGCTTTGGGAGCGGGCGGGAGACAGCAGCATCCCCCGGCGAGGGCTGGCAGCACCCTGGGGTGGGCACCCCGGGGTGGGTGCTGGAGCTTACCCGGTGCCAAGCCGATGCGAGCGGCCAGGGCGTAGCGCAGGACGTGTTCCTGGCCGTCGTAGAGGGCGAAGGCACGTGCCACGCTCAGCCGCTGCCGGGCGGGCAGGCGGGCGTACGGGCAGCCGGCGAAGGTGATGTTCTGGCGCAGGCGGTAGGACAAGGTCTGGTTGGTGGTCCCCGCCACCAGGACGTAATCCCGCTGAGCGGAGGATGTCACAGCTGCCGGATGGTGAGAAAATCCCCCCCCGCCGGTGATGGGGGAGAAGCAGCTTTAGCGTCGATGTCTCTCGGATGTTGGGAACCGCGGTGGGGTGCGAGAAACCGAACCCCGGGGCTGAGAACGGGCTCTTACCTGAGCTGGAGTAGTGGTAGAGCTCCTTGTAGGGAGTGATGTGGACGGTGACGTTCTCCGGGAGAAATGGCACCTGGCCCTGGATGTGTGTCTTCAGGCTTAAGTAATTGTCCGGCCCCAGCCCCTCGGCCGTCTGAGTGATGTGGACCGTCTCCTCTCCGGGGTGGAAGGTCACCTCCAGGCTCTGGGTGAATTCGGCGCCTGTGCAGGAAAAGGAAACAGGCCGCATTTGGTTGTAGGATTTTTAGGGAATACCTCCCCAAAGCACACCCACGAGGGCTCACAGCAGGGAGGTGACAGCCAGCTGAACCCAGGGAGGTGATCGGAGGAGGCGTGGGGATGCCCCGAACCCCCCATCACCTCCCAGTGCCACCCCAGCAGGAGCCGTGTCCCTCGGAGCAACGGGACTCGGTGGCACATCCCACCTCCCCGCTTACCGGTGATGCTGAAGCCGTTCTCGGAGCCAGGCTCCTCCACGGCGAAGAGCCAGGCGAAGAACCCGCCGATGGGCAGGAGGGGCAGGAGGGCACGGGCAGCGGGCTGGGGCACCCCGCTGATGGCCGTGTAGGCTCGGCCGTCACTGCCCACGATGTAAGCGTGCAGGTCGACGTCCTGGAAGCGGACGGACGCCCTTCCCACCGTCAGGCTCCCGCTCACCTTCCCGTTGAGGCGATGCACGGCCCCTGGGCAGGGAGACGGGCACCCCTGGCAGCGGCCACCCAGGCAGGGGGTACCCGTCCCCCCGCCGCCCGAACCGCGTACCTTCGGGCAGGCATTGCCGTCCGTTGCCGTAGTAGGTGGCCCGGCAGTGGCAGCAGATGCCGGTGGCGTAGTCGGTGCAGAAGGCGTGCGGGGAGCAGCGCCCGTGGTGCCGGGCGCACGTCTCCTGGCTGGCCGCGCTGTAGGTGAACACTGGGGCCATAGGGGAAAGGGTTGGGGACACGGTGACAAAGCCACCCCTCACGGAGCTGGGGGGTGGCCACCTTGCCTCCTCGGCCCCAAAAACATCGCGGGGAGACAGGCCAGCTGGCAGCAGCGGTTCCCAAGAAAGCCGCCCGGGATGCGTAGGGGAGGCTGAGGGGTTTGAACCTGTTGCCTGATTTCAGGCAGATCTGACAGAAGGCGAGAGATCGAGTTCCTGCGTATTTTTGGGAGACAGCCGGACGGGGATGGGGCTTTGCTCCCCCCAGGCACGTGCCACGGCGGCTCCGCAGCTGGCTTGGTGATGGCGGGGGGCGGCAGGGCCAACCCTGGTCCCACACCGTCCCCTCGATCTTCCCTCCCTTGCAATGTGAGGTAGAGCAGCGACAAACCCAGCGGGCAGGGACGTATGGCTCCGGCAGCCCCTTGGCAGCAGGATTTGGCTGGGAAGAGAGGAGCTGGAAGGGCAGCAGCTTTGCAGGAGCGATGCCAGCCCACACTAGCTCCAGCCCCAGCTGCTCGGGAAAAGATGAGCTTCCAGCAAAGAGGCCTTTTTTAGGGAGCCACCCGCCACGAGACATCCCCATTCGGTCATCGGAGGGGCTGCGGCCACTCACCGTCAGGGTTAAAATGCACATCTTCCTCCACGCCAACACCGTGATGCCCGGAGCTGTAGGAAGAAGGGTTGGCGGAGTAGCTCTGCCGGGCACCACCATCTCCATCGGGATGCAGCCGGCGGCTCCGTTCCTGCCCCGGGGATGCGGGCAGCCCCTCGGGGACGATACCCGGTGCATGGTGTCCGTGGTCGGGATGCGGTGACGTGGCCTCCGAGCCGTGCTGCGCCTGCAGCTCCATGGACGCGTGGTCGGCACGGCTGTAGAGCGCGCGGTTGTAGTCGCCGGTGCCGGGGCCGTGATGCACGGGGCTCTGCGGCACACCGGGGCCGGATTCCCCGCCGCCCCCCGGTTCCACGTGATCCAGGGGGGCCACGCTGCCCACGTGGAAGACCCACACGCCGGGTACCCCCGCGTTGCTCTCCCTGCAGGACAGCAGCACGCATGTACGTCCATCACAGCCACGGTGGGAAACCCACCCCAAAGGTACCGACCCCGCTTCACACCACCCCTCCCAGGACCCCAAATGCAGCTCCCGTGCACGTGGGGCTGAGCCCCCCGATTCAGCCCATCACCCCCAACTTGCTCCCCTGATTCTTCCAGCCTTTAAAAGGCTCTGGGGGCTGGGAGAAGGTGACCCTGCTCCCCCTGCCTGCCCCGCACAGCCCCCCCAGTACCACGCACCGCTCCAGGTGCCTCAAAGCCTGCTCACTGCTGGCCAGGCTGTGGAAAAGCCCGTCCCTCTTCGGATCGTCGCCGTCCCCCCGGCTGAAGCCCACCCTGGCTGGCAGCTCCAGCTGGACGTTGTAGGATTCTTTGGGCCGTGTCCCCAGGAACTGGAGGCCACCGTCGGGGTAGAGGAAGATGGCGTAAGTGTCCTCATCATCGTAGGCTATGACCGCCTGGAAGGTGTTGAGCTGCCAAAAGGAGAGCAGGACAGACGGACGTCATGGAGGGGCAGGATCCCAGCAGAGGACCGAGACAGGGAAGGGGACCGGGGATGCCACAGCCACCTCCCCGCACACAGCAGTGCACATAAGCACCCCAAAAGAACCCTCCATCGGCCTGGAGACAACTCCTGGGGAAGAACAGGAGCAGGGGCTGCTCGTGCATGGCCAAACCCCAGTGCAACGTGCGGGGAAGTTGCTCAGCATCCTCCACGGGAGCCCGTGACAAAGCCAGGACACCGCCTCTCAGCTGCATCGGTGCAGGAGTGTCCCTTGGAGCTGTCACACAGGGAGGTTACAGCCCTGTCCCATGCCCAGGAGCATCCCAGGCCATGTAACCCACGCACTGGTTTGGCGTGCTGCAGCCCGGGAACCCCTCACTCCCATCCTGCCCCTCACACCAGCAAGCCCCCCTCCATCCCATCAGCACCGGAGGAAAACCTGCACTTCCCCGCTTCCCCCCCCGAGAACAATTTTAGCTTGGTTTCCTCAGGAAAAAACATGCACGTGCTCCCGCCTTCCCCACACCCATACGTCCCGCTATAGGCACGCTGGCTGCCTGCCGTGCCAGCCCTGCGAGCCTTGGGACCGCGCCAGCCCCGAGCGAGGCTGCTCAGGGAGCGGGACCGCTGCAATAACCCACGGACGGGCAGGCTGCGGAGTGAGCACAACCCTTACGAGCCACCGGAGAATCCCCACGAGCATCACGGTCACCTCGAATGCAGAGAAACCAACGCTTGCGGCATTTGGGCCAGCCCCCCCACCCCACCCCACATAGGTCCTGCTCTCCGAATAAATAAATATAAGCACACAGCAGCAACCCTTCCCCACGAGCTGCCTGCAGCAGCAAGTGGGGAACGGTGACCGAGCGAAGGAAAAATGATTAAACTCCCGGTTTCACCCCCAGAGCAGCGGGCAGAAGGGGGGGGGGCTCTCCCCACCCCACCCCCCTACCCAGTCCTGCCTGTCCCTGCAGCGCCAGCCCCAATTTTGGGGCGCAGGGCCCCCGGGGCATCACAGGGTTTCCCGTCGGCCCCATGGGATATAAAGAGCCTTGTTGTGCGCATCGCACACTCGGGCATTCAGAGACCCCGTGCGAAGGCGGCCAAAAAGTTTGGGGGGAGGATAACCCCCCCCCAGGGCCAGATTCCTTCCCCCACGCAGCCGAATTGCTGTGGCAGCTGCAAGACTCTTTTTGCCTTGCGGTGGGCGGCGAAGGGGGGGACCCGGTGGTGGGTGACACCGATGCGCTGGCATCATGGGACGCAGGGCAGAAAGCGAAGGGGGGGGGGCAGCCCCGGCTTGTGGCCGGCTGCTCCCAGCAAGGAGCTGCAAAGGGCAAATTCCAGCCCAAAGGACAATTTTTGCTCCCGCAGAAGCAGGGTCAGCTCTCGTCCCAGCCCTGGAAAGTGTCACTGCGGGGACTAAGAGCGTGTCCCCAAGGAGATGGAGGGGACAGGGGGCTGCCAGCAGCGCTGCCAGACCTCCTGGCCACGCAGGACCCCCAAGGCAGGGGATTGGGGAGCCTCAAACCCCCCCCAGCCTTAACCCAGATTTCTGCTTTTGAGGCTCAAAAAGGATGAACCTCTCCAAAGATGGGGGGTAAAGGCTTCAAGGTCAATGCTGGTTCTGAGAAGCGGGAGGGCAGTGTTTCAATAAATGGCATATTTGGTAAGGAAAAAAGTGGCGTTTGGGGAGTTTTTTAGCAGTTTTGGTTAAGGGGGAGTTCAGCAAAGCCCAGGCACAAGCTGCATTGCAGTACATCTTGAATGAAATGTTCCCTGGAGCCGCTCGTCTCCAAGCAAGTCCGGTTTCATTTTAAAACCTGATCCAACTACTCAGAGAAGGAAAAAAAAAACAATTGGGAAGAGAAGAGGAGGCTGCGTTTTTGATGGCTGTGAGGTCGCTGCGAGGCCCCTGATGGCATCTCTTCAGCTGCTTTCCCAAGTTTTAAATTAGAGGAAAAAATGTGCGTTGTTTCCTTCCAAACCTCGGTTTCTTCCCCTGCTTGGCCACTGCTCTCAGCAATCCGCTACTGAAGGGCCCCGGAGCGGGGGGACGGCCGGCAGGGACGGCTCCCGGTGGCCCGTGGGGACCCAGTGGCCACTGATGGGTTTTGGAGTCAGCCCACCCCATGGCAGCAAGAGCCTGTCACCCGTTGCACAGCTCTGGGTATTCATCACAAGAGTTTTCCTCTTGCAGCTCTTCATCTTTCAGCTCGTTTCAAGAAGCCCGTCCTGCCGGCAGAGCATCACCGTCACCTCCTCGGCACGTCAGCAGCCTAATGTGACGGCTCCGGCCCCAGCAGCACATAGCGGTTTTTCGGGGAAAGGCAGCGCTGTAGGTCCACCAGGATACACCCACACAGGAGCCTTATCAGCCCGTGGGTGGAAAGCACAGGTCACCTCCCTGACCCAGTGGACCACCTACACGCTTGTTTTCCAGGCACAAAATCAACCCACGATGGAAACTCTGAAGCTGGCAGTGTTAAGCAACGTGCGGACAGAAGGAAGGACCAGCCTCAAGCCACCAGCAAAAGGTCTGGAGCCCGATGGGTGACCTGGGCCGCGGCTTCCCCCGGCCCAGCCCTGCTCTGCAAATGCAGGACCACCGGCACCACAAAGCTTTGCCTGAGAAGCAGGGAGAAGCCTGAGCACCTCCGACCGTGAAGTTGAAGGCAACCTCTAAACCTCTTCTGCCCATCAGCAAAGCCAACAGACCCTCCAACGCCGCAGCTCTGAGCGGAGACGAGAAGCTCCACGTCTCCCCCAACGCTCGTCCAAGGCTGGACCCACCATCCAGCTGCCCAGAAAGAAGAGACCGAGCGTTTTGGGTGCTACGCAAGGAAGACTCATCCTCCCGCGACACGTAGGATGGGCGTCCAACCTCAGCCCATTGGCCTCACCTTCTTGGAGGGCTCGGTGTCCTGCGAGAGCTCCTGGTAGGCGCCCACGTCTTCCCAGGTGGCAACAAACGCGTTGGTGGGCACGAAGGAGCCGGCGGTGCGGGGGAACCCAGCCTGGATGTAGCCCGCGGCCTGGTCCAGCACATCCGGAGAGTTGTCTTGCCGGTAGTAGATGTTCCCTCTGTCACCGGAGGTGTCGAGGTCGGCCAAGAAGGGAGCGACGACGGGGAAGTCTGTGGGGAAATCGTCATCCACGTACTGGGTCTCCCTGGGGAAATCCTGGGTGGAGATGACCCCGTTGGTCCCCACCTGCAGGGAGAGCGGTGCAGGATGCTCAGGAACCGCAGAGGTGCGTCCGCCGCCGGTCGCCCACTGCGTCCCCCCCTCTCCCCGGTGGAGCGGGACACCAGGCTGAGAGCCCTGAGACCGCGTGGCCCCATCCGGCCGGGGAGAAAACAAAGACCTCGGGCTTCTCCGTTCCCCCCCCTGAGAGCTGCAGATCAGGGGCCATCCCAGCTGCAGCCGCCGCTGGCGGAGGGGGGGAAACAGCTGCAAAGGAGAAAGCCTTCTTGTTCCTCCACAGCCGGAGATACCGGGCAGGAGACAGCGGGAGGGGGGAAAAACTGGATGGAGAAAAGGGACGGATGGCGAAAAGACACGTGCGGCGGTGCGGCAAAGAAGGGGATGGAGGGGCAGGGGTGGTGAGAAGGAGTGAGGGGAGGTGGGTGTCAAGGGGAGCGGCTGGGGAGATGGGGGGGGGAAGATGGAAGGAGGGAGGGATGGTGGGACAGAGGGATGGAGAGGAGGAGCGTGGGAAGATGGAGAGGCAAGGCGGGATGGAAGGAGGGAGGGAAAGAAGGGTGGAGGGATGGATGGGAAGGTGGAGGGAGAGAGGGAGACGACGGAGAGGAGCGAGGGGGGGGCTGGAAGGAAGGAAGGGCGGCGGGAGAGCGGGGTTGGGGGGGAAAAAGGGGGTCCGGGACCAGCCGGGACTCACGTAGAGGCGGCGGGCGGCGCGGCCGTAGAGGCGCAGGGTCCGGCGGAGCGGCAGCCCGGGCGAACTCTCGTCGTCTCCCGGTCGCAACCGAGCATCGCCGCGGGTCGGTCCGTACGGCAGCAAGGCCGGCCGGGGCAGGGCTGTCCCCACCGCCAGCACCGTCACCACCACCGTGACCGTCGCCACCCCCCGCATCCCGCCGCCGGGTGGACGGGAGAAATTCCCTTCCCCACCCCCCCCACCCACCCCCCGCTCTCAATACCGGACTCCCCCCCCCCCCCCCCCCGCCGGAGGGTTTAAACCGGAGCGAAATCGGAGGAGCGGACCCGACGGGACGGCCCCGACCCGGCGGAGGGAACCGGAGCCGGTGGGGCGGGACGGGACGCGCCGCTGGTGGGGCGGGTCCAAACCCGAAGCCTTTTCCTCATTGGATTCCCTCCGGTCCCGGCTTTGACCAATCGGTTCTTACCCCAAAATCCGCCCCGGGCTGCTCCTCCGGCGGAGTCGGGCCCGCAGCCAGCCGGGGTCGGGACCGGGCACCGGAGCGTGGGCGAGAGGGTTTTGCCCGCTCCCCACTCGGTCCCCTCGGGTCCCGTTCCCTTGGAGCCGGGCAGAACCGGGACTCCTTATCCACGGGGGACCGGGGAAGGGGGATGCGGTGGTGGTGGTGGTGATGGGGGTGGAAAACTGGAAAAACAGCCACCCGGCCAAAATACATCGTGCGGCTCGACTGGCAAGTTGGCAGCGAGCGGAGCTGAGGGCCCGGGTGTGGGGTTCCCACTGTTTATCCTTACTCAGAGCCGTCCTCCCTCCTCTCCATCCCGAGAAGTCTGGGGGGGGTCAAAGCTTCAGCAACAGGCAGCCAGGGTGGGGGGGTGTGGGTTCCCTAGCTTTGATTTGGGGTGTTGGGGCGAAAGGACACCCCCAAATGCAAGCAGCTGGACTCACTGAGTGCTCCTGGAAATCCAAGCTGGGAGCAGCCAAAAGCTCTGCTCCATCCTACTGGAGCGCTTCCCGCTTCCCTGGCTCCGGGCCAGCGTTAGTATCGCATCTGTCCCAAAATGTATACATGCCCGAGGAATGCCAGATAACAAGGAGAGAAGTGTCAAACCCAGTAGGCTGGCGAGAGAAATAAATCAGGGACACATTCGTGGCATTCCCAGCAGGAATCCTCACATGGGAAGCAGCTGGACGCCCTCTTCCCCGTCCCTCTTGCAGTGATGGGGACTTTTTGCTGTGGCCCCTTGTCCCCTCTGTCCTGGGCAGCATGCAAGCTGCTGCATCCCAGTCATGCTGGAAAGCAGCTTCTACCCATGCCGGGACCAGGGATGAGCTGGTTTGGAAACCCGGCTGTCCTGGTGAGCATGACCGTGGGGGCCGCATCCGGATGGGATTCCACCCCCCTCGGGTGCAGTCAGCTGGCCGGCTCCAGCCCCTGGAGGGAGATGCCTTGCCTGGCCATGGAAAACCATTAGGGCTTCGAGCGGGGTTCAGGCCAGCTGGATGCGGTCTGCAGCCTTCGAGGAGTTCCCTGTGCCAAAACAAGTGGCTTTTCTTTTGAAGCTTGAACACCTCCAGGGCTCTTTGGGGAAATTTGGCACTTTGAGGAGACAGCAGCTCCTCTGCCTCAGGATGTCCCTGCCATGGGGAATGGTGGCATTTGGTGGCACCTAAGAGGTGGCGATGGGCAGAAGGGGCAGGAAAGGGGGGAGGACAGCCTTGCTGCCCTGTGGGATGGTCGGGGGCTACCAAAAATACAAACCTAGCCGCCACTGGTGGGATGGAAGTGTTACAGTTATAAAATGTCTTGCTGCTGCAAGGGAAAGATTCGGGGGATGATTTGCAAGCTGCTGTGAGTACATTTCATTAAGCCACTTATCTTCTAATGTATTTTTAAAGGGGTAAATTAAGTTGGGTTTTCAAGGGAGGAGCTGTTAACCCCACAAGTTCCCCACGCCAGGTCCAGCCAGCACTGCCCTGTGCCCGGGCGAAAGGGGCCCCACGGGCCCTGAGGACCCTCTGCCCTGTGGAAGGGGCAGCTGCCAGGTTTTTTGCATGGTCTTTTATGATGTCAAAAAAAAAGCTTTTTACCATCCCCTCAGCAAAACTGGCACCAGTCAGTTAAAAAAGTAGCAGCTGGGAAGAGCTGGAGTCATGCCCTGGCCTCGGGAGCCGAGTCCTGCTGGCACGAGCATCCCCGCGGCTTTGGGAGCGGCTGGGAGCCTCACTGGGTGCGAGGATGGGGATGGAGTCAGGGATGGGGACGGGGATGAGGATGAGGATGGGGTCAGGAATGGGGATGAGGATAGGGATGGGGACTAGGATGGGGATGAGGATGGGATGGGAACAAGGATGGGGACGGGGATGGGAATGAGGATGAGGCTGAAGATGGGCACGGGGACAAGGATGGAGATGGGGATGGGGACAGGCTATGCTCACCCACACCACGTGCCGGGAAAGGAGGTGCTTGTGGGAACTGATCCCTGTAATTGCTTCCATGTGCCTCAGCAGAGCCTTTGGCTGGGGGTGGGGGGGTTAGCCCTTCTCATAGCTTGGGCATTAAAAAAAAAAAAAAAAATCAATAGGCATTTACTTGGCAGCATTTTGTGCAGAAACAGATGTGCTGAAGTTGGAGGAGGTGGAGGATGCTCTGCGGGATGGGGCTGGGGATGGATCCAGCCAGACCCAGAAGCCCCCCCGCACCATGGACGCTCGCTAAACCGGGCAAACCAGGACAAACCCCCTCGTCATGCTCCTGCCAGATGTGGCTGCCGGGGTGGGCCGGCAACCCCCTGCCCTGCTGAAGGCTCGCCTTCGCCCTGGGCTCCCAGCGAGGAGGAGGAAGGGCAGGAGAATCCTTGGCGCGGAGGCCGTTTCAGGCAGGAAATCCCGGCAGCCTCTTCCCCAAGGCCTGGCAGCCGGGATCGCTGAGCTGCTGCGGCTGGCGGAGATAAGGGAAGCAGCAGGAAACTTGGATCTCTCCTGGGGCAGCCAGGAAAGGAAACTTGATTCCCGGTGACCGGAGAGGGGCTGGGGGCTGCAACAGAAAGCAAGCACTCGCAGGATGCACCAGGGCCGTTCGGTGCTTTGGGATGTCAGACGGGAACAGGGATGGCGTGGGGCTGGGGTAAGAGTGGGGCTTCGGCCGGCAGTGTCCTGTTGCCAGCTGGGTTAGTGGGTCACCGTAATGATGCCCTCGGAGCATTTCTCCTTCTGGTTATCGGAAACCAGTCCTGCTCGAGGTCGAGCTATTTGGCAGGAAGGGCAACAAACTAGTGCCTTAAACATTCAGCTGGTTCTGGTAGGAAAGGGCTCTCGCAGGGAAGGGGTTGTGCACATCTCAGCTCCCTGAATCAGCACGCACAAGTTTTTTGGCCTTGTGTCCTAAGAAAAAGAGATGTCTGTGACAGGCCCCCCCCCCCCATCCTTAATACCTGGAATATGCTGGATAATTTCAGCCAAATCTAACAGTAGCATCTCTGAGGGTCTGTAAAACTGGAGAGAAGGAAGAGAGACCCTGTTAGCTGCCTGCTTGCCTGAGAAGGTGGGCACAGCCTCGGGTTTGAGCTCAACCCTTACGAGCCATCTGAGAATCCACAACGGTGCATAGCTGGGGTAAGCCCAGCTTACCGGCGGCAGGAACAACCTCTGCATTGTGTCAGGGGCAAAGGGGGAATCGCTGGGTGGCCGTGGCCCTCCCGTGGGGCCATGTCGAGTTATCTCTCTGGCTGGCTCCATCCACAGGACCGTAGCTCCTGGCTGGGCTCGCTGCCTTCCCTGTGGCTGTTTCCTTTCCCGGGAGCATCCCGCCGGGTGCTGACAGCGCGGAAGCTGTGACAGCGGGGCAGATTCCCACCAGCGCAGCACCCAGCTCTCGACATTGCCATTTTTGGGAACCGTTCTCCTTGACTTTGGTCTCGCTTCTTTGAATCAGCTTCGCCTCATGACTCACCACCTTCTCGCCCTGGCCCACCGCTCCCAACGCGCGGGGACACCCTTCCCCGGCGGTTCAGGACCAGGAGGTACATCAGGACTCGCTCAGGTTCATCCTCAGGGATGTATGTGTTGCCCAGGTGGGTCTCGAGACCACCAGCCCCAAGGACACCCAGCGATCCCAAGCCACCCGCCTGCACCCAAGCTTACTGGCCCAGCCACAGCAGCTTGCAGCGCCTGGAGGATGTCCACCCACGCTGCAAATGATTTCCATACGCAGGGTCCATCCCACACGCTCCAGCTGTGACCCAGCACAGATCGTTCTGCTCGGGGCATCGAACGTGTGCTAGGAGAGAGCTTGTCCTTACGGAGAGCCGGGAAGATGGGGTGCTAGATCACAGGTGGGTGCGTAATGTGGAAAACCAAGGTTTTTACAGAAAAAGGAGCGGTTCTTGGCCCTGGGCCACTTGGCCGGGGCAGAAGTGTGGGAAAATGACTTGGTGGATGGAGAAGAGAAATAATTAAGGCAGTGCTCTAAAAGGCGAGACAGCAAGTGCTGAGCCCTGCCAGCTGGAAAGGTAGTGGAGCTCGGATCTCCCAGCACCCCAGGGACCTGGAGACTCCCAGGATGGAAACTCCACTCCCCCATGGAAAAGCTTCCCGAGGCATCTGAGCCCCAGCTCAAAGGATCGCTCCAGGTTTTAGAATGTACTTTAAGAGGTAAAGAAAAGGGTTGGGTTTTTTTTAAATCCCTCTCCTTCCTTCCTCTCCCTAAATATTGCTGCAAAGCTGGTTTTGGTACCGCAGCTACCGGATGAATGTGCCGAGCCCTGTGAGCCACCGGCGTGCCGGGAGCTCGGCGCAGAGCTCGCAGGGAGCTCGCGAGCGCGCCTGACACTGACTGATTCCTGCGCACCGTTCCCCCAAGATGAGCCACAAGTTCCTTATTTGGTCCGGGCTCCAGCAAACTCCCTGGCAAGAGGGGATTTCATCTGCCAGGGAGAGCAGCCCAGATGGGTTTACGCTGGGGCTGGGAGCACCCGCCGGGGCAGCAGGGAGGGAGCGTGTTCACAGCAAAGAGAAAATCAGCCCGGAGGGGTCTCGTGTTTTTTTTCCTGCAGCACAAAACACAGTGGATGCAGATTGCCTCTTTCCGTCACCCTCCGCGGCAGGTCTGGTCCCGCTCCATCGCAGGGCTCCGGCCTCCGACACGCACCGGGCTGAGCTGATGCAGCTTTGAGACATTTCTCTGGGTGTTTATACCCCGAATCAAGAGTCCTCTGCAGAATTAGGTGTTATTTGCTGGACGGATTGGGTGCCCCTGGGATCTGCCTAGCTTCTCCCCACCTGGGGGGGGCCCAGGGAGTCCCTGGGGAGCTGGGACCCTGTGGCTTGCCCTGGGAGCACTATGAGAGATGGGGTCCAGGCTCTGGTCACCCCTTTGCTTGCTCTTCGCCCAAATGGCCCTTCCTAGGGCTCTAACAAATCCGAGGCTCTCCCCAAAACGTTTCTCCAGCTCATCTCTCCTCGCCTGACCTCCTCGGGCCTCCAGCCCTGACCCCTGCAGCACCCGAATGCTCCGGGGTGACTAATCCCAGCAATTAGCCTCGTTCCCTGCGTTTATCTCCTTCCTGCCTTTGTCTCCCCCTGACAGCCTCTCCGAGCAAATATGCTTTTAGCCACATTTTCCTGGCTCCGGCTCTCCAGCCAGCCTTTGTCCCGCCGAAGTCTCTCCGAGCTGGGTGAAGAGGTTATTCTCCCCCGACACGTGTCCCTTCCGTCCGCCGCGATCAAACCGGTGACCAAAAAAAGCGCCCAGCAGCGCCGAGGTCACCCCGGCTGCCGGCAGCGGACAGGCCGGCTCGAACTGGAGGCGAGAGGGATTTGTTCTTTAAATTGAAGAGACTGCTGCAGACCCAGGGGAGTTGCATGCTAAAAGGGATTTTAGGGCTGAGCGATCCGGCTAAATGGGGATAGAGCGCTCAGGCTAGTCTAAAATTCAATGGGAAATAGCGAAACACATGGGCAGCACATTTGGGAGCCGCCTTCTCCCGTTCCTCCGGCCAGGCTGTCGCATCCGCAGGGAGCTCTGCGGACCCACCGAGTTTCAGGGGGACATCACCCCTCACGTGTGTGTCGGCTTGACCAGCCTCCCATAGCTAAAGGAGCAAGCCAGGCTGCTTTAATTTTTTTTTTTTCAGCTCTCCTGCTATTTTCATTATTTTTTTTTTTTTTCCCGGTTCAGGATCCATCACCTCCCCTTGAAGTGAGGTTCAAAACCTCCCGGGATTTTTCCCCTCGGAGGTAGGGGCTGCTCTGCAGCCCTGCCGAGGGCTGTCTCGCTTTGCTTGGGCTCCTTGGGCGCTTTCGTCCCGACGTGGGTCCCTTCTCCGCGGCAGCTGGGGTGCTCCCGTGGGCGAGCCCAGGCGGGGGGCTCGCCTCCGGCCTGGGGAATCCATGGAGAGGAGGAATGGGAGGTTTAGCCGGGAGACGGAGGGGTTTCTCGCACGACGCCGGGCGGGACGCCGCACCGAAGGACCCGCAGCTGCGGGATAACTCGTCTGGGGACGCGAGCCCCGGGGTGACGCTGCTCACCCCTCTGCAGCGGCGGGGGTCAGTGGAATAAACAAAACCCTTTTTGCCGACGCCGGGCCGGGCTCAGCCCTCCAGCGCAGGGAGCGGAGCCGCTGGGCCGTCGCCAATTTAAAGCAAAAAAAAAAAAAAATTACCCCAAAAAAGGGAATTCCGCGGCCGGAGCCTTTCCCTGGTGCGGGGCAGCGCACGGCCCGGCCCGGGGCCGGGGAAGGAGAGGACGGCGGGGCCGGGGCCGGGGCCGGGGCCGGGGCCGGGGCCGGGGAGCGAAGGGGCCGCGATCGGGATCGGCCCCGGCCCCGCCGCAGCGCGAGCCCTGCCGCCGCCTGCCGCGCGCGCGCGCGCGGGGCCCCGGCCGGTCACGCGCCTACGGGCGGGCGGGCGCGCGCCCCGCCCCGCCCCGTTCCCCGCCCCCGCAGCGCGCGGACCCCGCCCCCGCCCCAGCCCCGGCAGGCACGCGCCGGGACACCGCACCTCACGCCCGCACGTCCGCGCGCTGCGCCGCCCCCCCCCCCCCCTCCCGTTTTCCTCCCTTCCTCCCATTTTCCTCCCTCCCTTCCTTCCTTCCACTTTCCTTCCTTCCATTTTCACCAGCGCACCCTCCCTCCCTTCCTTCCTTCCACTTTCCTTCCTTCTACTTTCCTTCCTTTCTTCCTTCCTCCCTCCCTTCCTTCCACTTTCTTTCCTTCCACTTTCCTTCCTGCCACTTTACTTCCTTCCTTCCTTCCATTTTCATACCCACCCTCCCTCCCTTCCATTTCCCTTCCTTCCACTTTCTTTCCTTCCACTTTCCTTCCTTCCACTTTCCTTCCTTTCTTCCTTCCATTTTCATACCCACCCTCCCTCCCTTCCTTCCACTTTCTTTCCTTCCTTCCTCGCTTCCTTCCTTCCACTTTCCTTCCTTCCTCCCTTCCTTCCTTCCATTTTCCTCCCTTCCTTCCTTCCATTTTCACACCTGCCCTCCCTCCCTCCCTCCCTTCCACTGTCCTTCCTTCCTTCCAGTTTCCTTCCTTCCTTCCATTTTCCTTCCTTCCTCCATTCCTCCCTTCCATTTTCCTCCCTTCCTCCCTTCCTTCCATTTTCCTCCCTTCCTCCCTTCCTTCCATTTTCCTTCCTTCCTCCCTTCCACCTTCCATTTTCTTTCCTTCCTTCCTTCCTTCCATCCCTCCCTCCCATCCTTCCTTCCAGTTTCCTTCCTTCCTTCCATTTTCCTTCCTTCCTTCCTTCCATCCCTTCCATTTTCCTCCCTCCCTCCCTTCCTGCCTCTCCCCCCTCCCAGCCCCCAGCCCCTCTCCCCACACTCCACCCATCCTCCCCCCCCCCCCCCCCGGGCCAATTCCCCCCGCTCTCACTCCCAGACCCCATCTCCCCCCCCCAAGCCCCAGGACCCCCATCCCACCCCACCCCCCCCCTACCTCCCAGCCCTTTCCCCAGGGAACGGCCGCGGGGCAGCACATGGGCCACACGCCCCGTGACTCGCCCCCGGTCGCGCCGGGAACGCCACCGAGCTTGACCACACCGCGTTCCTCCCTCGTTCCCGTCATCCCACGCCTGGGCCAAACCCTGCCCCGGGGTTTTCGGGGCTTGTGCAATCGAGGCAGCGTCGCTCCACCGTCCCCCTCCTCGCCCGACGCCTTCCCGCCCCGCACCCGCTTGTTTTTTCCCCCTTCTTTTCTTCCCTTTAGGCAAACGGGGCGGGATCCGCTCCCACGATCCGACGCGATGCCGGCAGCTCCCCGAAACGCGGTGGGAGGAGGTGGCCGCGGCACCTCGACCCGTTGCCCCCACGGCCCGAGCCGGCTGCCGCTCGCGGCAGATTTTCCGCCCGGCCGAGGCTGTTTCCTCCTGGAGGGGAGCGGCGCTGCGATAACGCAGCTGGAAACAATCCCCGGAGTTTCTCTCGCCTGGGTCACCCGATGACTCGGAGCGGGGCTGTTCTTCCCAGCGCGGAGGGACCGTGCATCCCAGTAGCCCCCCCCAAATCCCTCCTCTCCCCAGGGACGCTGTCACGGTCAGGACAAGGGGACACAGGGACTTGCGCCAGCTGCCGCTTCTGCCTCTATCCGCCAATTTAAAAGCGGGGTGTTTGGGCATGTTTAAGATGCTCGGGGCATCTTCCCGACAAGGAAAACCCATCATCCTAGGAGGAAAAGCACCGGGATATCACCAACTTGGGTGCTCCCCATCCCCGTGCCCCGACTCCCCGGGGTGCAGCACCCTGGGTGCCTCCCCAACCTGTCACCGCATCACTTGGGCCACGGGAGCACCCATGTGCCCACGTCGGGGAGCTGTGAATCCCCAAATCCCACCGCTTAGAAAGAGTGAAAGGCGGAAAGCCTGGTGGGTGTTTAGCCTGGGGAAATCGGAGCTGGGGAAAACGTGGGAACAGTCAGGAAAGGACACCAGGGAGGGGAAGGCGATGCTCTGCCCCCATTCCCTGTGGAACCGGGGTTCCCGGGAAGGGGAGTGGGGTTGGGATGGGTGAGGAAGCACCAGCCAGCGGTGATGGAGCGTTCCCGGGCAGGGAGAAGGTTTGGCTTTTCCTCGCAGGACCCTCCCGGCCTTATTTGTTCGACACGCGAATATCCAGCGAGAGCTGCCAAAGCCGCCGTTCCCCAACCAGCTGCATCCCTCCGTCCGGCTCTCCGGCACGGCGCTGCCTGCCAAAACCCTCCCCATCTAACGGGCTCTAAATTAGGTTATTCAGACACCGCTACAAACAGTTCCAAAGCGAGTGCTGAGCTGGAGAAAGGCGAGAAAATCACAGTACGGTCGCCCTGAGCCGTGCCGCTGATGAAGAACAGACGGACGCAGCTTCTCCAGGCACAGCTCTTTGGGAAAAGCCGGGCTTGGCAATAACACGGCACGGCGGTGGAGCAGGCATCCGCTCGCCGCCCCTCGCCACCACTCAGCTGGCGAGGAGAAGCCGTTTGGAGTCAGGAAAAGTTTTGGAAAAAAAAAAAAAAACCAAACAAAACCCAACCCTGAAATTCCTTGCGGATGCTTCAAGTTTTTCCAGCTCCTCATTTGTCTTCTGGGTTTTGTGGCGTGCTGCTTTTTCTTCCGCTTTGGGTTGTTTTTATACTGGGGGGTTTTTTCCCCCCTCTCCACCAGGAATGTGACCGGCAAGAAGAGGGTCACATCGGAAGCGTGACGAACAGGAGAGATTCGTCATATGCAGTGACGAGACTTTCTCAAAATCGTTTTTCCCCCCCCAAATAGCTGCAATTTATGCAAATGAACAAAAAGAAGAGCTAAACAGGGACTCGGTGCATCTGGCTTCCCACACTGGTTTCTCTCCCAGGGGAGATGAAGGAGGGAGATGAGTCTGCGGTTATGCTCCTGGCTGCACACCTACCCCGGCCCCAAGCCTGGCTCAACGGCGCTGGGGGCTGGATCCCCCTCCGCAGAGAAGGACGGTCCCCGTGGCTGGCCGTGCTCAGCATCAGAACTTCCAGCAGTGGGAGAAGGAGCTGGGACCGGGTGGAAAGCATCCCCCCTCCACCCGGGCTGCCTCGTGCACCTCGGAGGCATGGCCGGACCAGGAGATAGTCCCAAAGAGCCTTCTCCATCCCATGTTTTTCCCCATTGCGCTGGTACTGAGCAGCCCAAGGACAGGAACAGCAGCATCCCCTGGTCCTTCAGGGTTTCCAGTGTATCTGGGGGCAGCACCCACCCCCAGTAAGGGCTGGATTTTGTCACGGTTCCTCCTCCTCCTCCTCTCTCCAAGCAACCCGTTTCTGTTGAATTTGGCCTTCTGGCTTTGTCCGGCAGGCTGGTGTCTGTCGAGGAACTTCGCAGCGGCGGTAGGGATGCCACCAGAAGACTTTGGTCTCTTCTCCATCGCAGCAGACCGGCCGGTGCTGTGCCCTTCGTGGGACCGCGCGGTGCCATCGCTCAGCCGGCAGCCCGTGCCCGGGTGATGGGGAGCAGCATCCCCCAACGCCCGCGGTGCAGGGAGGAAAGCAAAACCCAGGGGTTTTACTTGAAGAGGCGACTCCTGCGGACGGAGGCAGCTTGCCTGGGGATGGTTTTTTGGTTCAAGATGGCAAGTTTCTGCTCTGAGCAAGGAGTGGAGATGCTCTGCCCATGTGCAAGCCCCAGCCTGCGGTGAGGACCGTTCCTCCCTGGCGTTTGCAGCATCGCCGCAGGGCTGGCACCGATCGCTCCGGGGCCCAGGACAGACACCGTCCTCCCAGCCCTTGGGAGTCAGTAAATCAGCTCTCGGGAGCTGCTGGGCTCCCCTTCCGAATCTTCACCCTGGGGAAAACCTGAAGGATTTGAGCCCATCTTCCCCTGGCTCCATGCTGCCGGTATCACCCCAAAAAGAGGATCGCAGGCCTGGAAAGAGGTGCCACATGCTCTGCAGAGGACTACGCTCACTGGGGTGCTGGCAAGCCGCCTTCTTGCCCTTCCCGCCGTGTCATCCTCGGGGAGCTGACAACAGCCAGGGCGCTGGGCCTGCTAAAGAAGGCAGCGGGTGTGTTTTCGAGGCTCTGGCTGGGAGGATTATCGCTCAGATTGCTTCTCCAAACAGGCTGAATTTCTTCTTCCCTGGGCCCCAGGCAGGAAGCAGCCGCTGGGTTCGCGTTCAGCCCTAGCGAGGGCAGCACTTCAACACCGCATGTGTGCAAGCGCCGAGCTGCAACGAGTTTTATCTCGATTTTTTTCCAGAACTGGGGCTTTCACCAGCACAGAGCACCAGCCACAAACGGTCCCTGCCCTCTCAACTGGAGAAGTCACCAGCTCCCTTCGTGCAGTATGAGAAATACAGTCCATCGCTAAAACATGCCAGGGCTGATGTCTGGCCCCTCAGACCTCCTTTCCCACCCCTCCTGTCATCTTGATACCTTCCTGCGCTTCGCGTACACTCATCCAGAGTAGCAAAAAGGGGTCTGAAAGCAGACAACTGTGGTTTCAAGCTTATTCATCATCCCATGTATCCTGCAAGCTGCGGTACACAGTATGTGGTGGCATTTCTGTGGCCACTTCTTTTCCTGGAAGAAGCTCCGGGGGCTTCTCCTGAGGTTTGCTTCTGGGATAGCGGAATGCTGACAAGAGCACAGAGGGGCTGGGACCCCCGTAACGGAGGGCTCGGCAGCGGTACCACCGCACGGCAGCCGTGCCGGCTGGGGTGCAGGTAGAAGTGATGCCTGGCCGGGTTGAAGGCTCAAGTGCAGCATGCCTCCCGCGATGTACAGAAGCACGGGCACCCCGAGGAGTGAGGGCACATGGCACGCTGCTCCCTGAGAGAGCACGGGGTGCTGGACAGCAGAATGGGGCCCAGCAGCGAAATGCCCCTGGGGTAGCTCTGCCCAGTCCCTGCTTTACCTACGCCAGTGCAGCAGCTGGGCTTGGCCCCAGCCCTCTCCCCCGTCACACCCCCAGGAGCTCAGCCCCAGCCTCTACCCCGTAACCCCACTAAGGGCTCAGACCTGACCCCCTTACCCGTAACCCCCCCCGCCCATGGGCTTGGCCCCAATTCCCTCACTCGTAACTATCCCTGGGGCTCAGCCCTGACCCCTCACCTTCACCCTCGCCAAGGGGCTCCGCTCCAGCTCCCTCCTTTATACCCCCCCCCTCCAGGCACTCAACCATGCCCCCCCTTACCCACACTCTGTCCTCTACCCCATAACCCACCCCCTGAGGAACTCAGCCGTGCCCCTCTTACCTGTAAGCTCCCCAGAGTCTCAGCCCCCATCCCCTACCCTGTCCCCCCCCTCCTCCAAGACCCTCAGCCCCGACCCCTTACCTTCAACCCCCCCAAGGCGTCTCCGCTCCAGCTCCCTCCCCTATAACCCCCCCCCCAGGATCTCAGCCCTGAGCCCCTTCCCTCCAAACCCCCAGGGTCTCAGCCGTGTCCCCCCCCTCCCCAGGGACCCTGCACCCTATTCTCCACCCCATACCCCCCCCTGCCCAGGGACCCAGCTTACCCGTACCCCCCCCCCCCCCCATCCCCGGGGACTCAGCCCCGGCCCCTTTCCCATCCCTCCTCCCGGGACTCCCCCGTCCCCGTCCCGGTCTCCTGAGGGACCGGCGCGTCCCTCCGCCCCTCAGGCTCCATCCGAGGGCCCGGGGAGGGCCGGTGGGCGGGAAGGGGCCGCCCCCGAGGCCGTACCCGATCGTTCCGTTCCGCCTCCCCCCTCCCGTCCCTCCTTCCCTCCGCCGGCGGGGGCCGCTCGCCCCACCGGGCCAGTCGCCGCCGGGCAGCCTCGGGGCTTCGTGCCGGTTGCTTGGGCCGGGTTATTCCCATCCCCTGCTACGATCCATCCCGTTCTCGGGATAACCCGATGGAGACGGAGGGTTACCGGTGCCGTAGCAGCCGGTACATCGAAAGCGGACAGTCGGCGGTGCCCGGTTCGGTGCTGTTCGCCGCCGGGCTTGTGGGTAACGTGCTGGCGTTACTGCTGCTGGGTCAGCACCGACGGCGTTCCCGCTCTCCCGGCGGTCGCCCACCGCGGGTCTCCGCTTTCTACGTGCTGGTGAGCGGGCTGGCCGTTACCGACCTGCTGGGCAAGTGTTTGCTCAGCCCCATCGTGCTGGCCGCCTACGCTTACAACCGCAGCCTCAGCGAACTGGGACCCGGCGGGCGCGGCGAAGGCGAGCCGGGCGTCCTCTGCCAGCTCTTCGCCTTCCTCATGGCCTTCTTCGGGCTGGCGCCCACCCTGCTGCTGCTGGCCATGGCGTTGGAGTGTTGGCTCTCTCTGGGGCATCCCTACTTCTATCGGCGGCATCTCACCCGGAGGTTGGGTGCCGCCTCGGTGCCGGCGGCGGCCGGGCTCTGCGCCCTTTTCTGCGCCTTGCCGCTGCTGGGTTTCGGGGTGCCCATGCAGTACTGCCCGGGGACGTGGTGCTTCATCCGCATGGCCGGCGGTGGGCCGCGGCAGCTCGCCTTCCCCGTCCTCTACGCCAGCCTGATGGGTCTCTTGGTCTTGGCCATCGGCGCCTGCAACGTGAGCAGCATGCGGCACCTCTACGGCATGGCCCGGCGGCAGCCCCGACGTGGACCCCCCCCCGACACCGCCCCGCGCATGGAGGAGCTCGACCACCTCATCCTGCTGGGGCTCATGACCGTCCTCTTCACCATCT
The DNA here is from genome assembly GCF_947461875.1 of Haliaeetus albicilla. Taxonomy (NCBI): domain Eukaryota; kingdom Metazoa; phylum Chordata; class Aves; order Accipitriformes; family Accipitridae; genus Haliaeetus; species Haliaeetus albicilla. Next base: position 3,863,465 of record NC_091487.1, read on the forward strand.
GCTCCCTGCCGCTCATCGTGAGTAACCCAGCTGACCCCCTCCCCTGGAACACCCCCCCCCCACCCCGGGGGCTCGGGTTGTTGCTTTGACACCCCCCCCGAATACCCACCACCCCATCCCTGGCTGTCAGTCATTGCATTAACCCCCTGGAAAATAAAATCCCCGCTCCCCACCACCTCCTGCCAAGGAGGCTGGATTGTTGCTTTGGCCCCCTCGGAGCAGTCCCTCACCCCGTCCATGGGGGTCGGGTCATTGCCTAAAGCCCCTTGGAATAACCCCCCATCGGCACCACTCAGTCCTGGGGGGGGTGGCAGGTCATTGCTTTGGCCCCTTGGAATAAACCCTGGCGCTACCACCTGCTCCTGGGGGCTCAGGGAATTACTTTGCCCCCTCTGACTACTCCCCCAGCCTGGCCGCAGGGGTCAGGTCATTGCCTAAACCCCTTTGGCATAACCCCCCCTCATCACCACTCCGTCCTGGGGGGGCGGCAGGTCATTGCTTTGGCCCCTTGGAATAAACCCTGGCACCACCACCCACTCCTGGAGGTGTTGCGAGGGGGGCTTCGTTGCTTTAGTCCCCTCTAAATAACCACCACGACCACCCTGTCCCCAAGGGTCAGGTTATTGCCTTAAGCCCCTTAGAATAAACCTTCCCCCCCCCATTCCAGGGGGTTGCCCCCCTCTGAATACCCACCGTGTGCAGAGCTTAATTTATTGCTCTAACCCCTGTGGAATAACCTGTCATCACCACCATTCTGTGCCAGGGAAGTCAGGGGGGGAGGTGTTGGATAACTATTTTCACCCCCTCTGAGTGTCCCCCACCCTGTCCCAGGGGTCTGGCTGTTGCTTTAACCCCCATGGAATAACCCCCAGCACCACCCCCCTGTCCCAGGAGGAGGGGGGGTTATTTCATTGCTTTAATCCCACTGGAATAACCACACCACCACCCCCCTGTCCCGGTTCATCGCTTAAAACTCCTTCGAATAACCCCCCCCACACACCCGTCACCACCAGCCTGTCCCGGGGAGGGTCGGGTCATTGCATTGCCCCCCCCCCAGAATACCCACCACCAGCACCACGTCCCCAGGGGTTAGTTCATGGAATAACCCCCCCATCACTACCACTCTGTCCCAGAGGTGGGGGGGGGTTGGGTAATTACTTTGCCCCCCTCTGAGTGTCCCCCACCCCTTCCCAGGGGTCTGGTAGTTGCTTTAACCCCATTGGAATACCCCCCCCCACTGTCACCCCCCCCGCCCCATGTCTCTGGGGTTGCCCCAGAGGTGTTGGAGGTTTTGGGGGGGAGTCCGTTCATGGCTTTAGCCCCTTGAAATAACTCCCCCCCCCGCCAGCACCTATTCCTAGGGAGGTTGGTTCACTGCGTTAAACCTTTCAATAACCCCCCCCCTTTCTTCCCCCCTGTCTCCCGGAGCTGCCGAGTAGATCCAGCTCCCTTTGAACCGCACTGGATTTCCCAACTTGGGGGAAACCCTCCCTGAAATCCTCCCCCTTTTTCCCCAAGGTTGGGGGTCCCGCTGGTGGGGTGGGGGTGGGAGACCCCTAGCATGACAGAGCCCTTGTTGCCATCCCCCACTCCCAGTGCTCCATGTCCCGGGACTGGATGCTGCAGCACTGGGCTGCGGTCCAGCCGAGTTATCTGACGGATCCCTGGTCCGATACCCATCGCAGCAGGGTGGGGGGGGCAACACGAGTGGGGTGCCGCAAGCCTCGGGGGCACAGCAGCACCCACTGCTGCAGCCTGCGGAGGTTGGATGCTCCGTTTACTCCATGGCACAACCCCAGTCCCTGGGATCGTGTCTTCAGCTCTAACCTCCTGGCCCTGATGGGGACATGGTCCCCCTGTGCCAGGATCCAGCCCCAAGTCCCAGTTTCGGGGTCTGCTGATTTGATGCATAAGGATATCGAGGGGTTAAAAACTTTTGCTTCCCCCCCGGGATTCTTTTTGCTCTCAGCTTTACCCCTGTAGGGACATCTTCCTTCATTTTTCCCTATTTCTTCATTTTTTTTGACAGATCCGGGCGTACATGGGGGCCTTTGCCGCCGATTTCAACGAGGACGCTGACCTCAGCGCCCTGCGGTTTCTCTCCGTGAACTCCATCGTGGACCCCTGGGTCTTCATCATCTTCCGCACCTCCGTCTTCCGCACGTTCGTCCGCAGGCTTTGCCGGAGGTTGAATTCCCGGAAAGCCACCCTGAAAGGACCTGACCCGGGGGGGGACAACCAGTTCTGTCCCCTGGGCTGGCGCAGGACAGACACCCCCCAGCTCGGCTTCCCCTGAGCATGCGGGTCTTGCAGAAAGCTGGCGGCTGCTGGTGAGGATGAGGAACGAAGCCTTCGGCCCCGCACCCCAGCTCCGGAGCATCCCGGGGCTGTCGCAGGTGGGGACAGCGTCCAACTCGCAGCGAGGGGTGGGCGTGAAGTGTTTCTGCCCCCTCCCCGGGCTGCTTTTTTGCCCCGGAGAGGAACCGGAGAGGGGGGGGACTCCCGGGTACCTGTGAATATTTCCAAGCAGCAGCACTTTGTGGAGGGTTTGGGGAGCCTTTGGCTCCAGAAAAGCAGGAGGGTTTTTGGCGTGTGGCTTCAGGGCAGCGGGGACGCACAGGGAGGAGAGGGGTGTGTGTCTCCCCGTCAAATAAAAGTGGTTCAGAGCCCTGCTCCATTGCCTTGTCCTGTGCGTGAGCCCCTTCCACGCCGAGGGGGGGTTATCCGGAGCTGGTTTGGGGTGTCCCCGGCTTGGTCTGAGGGGGCCGTGAAGGAGCCTTTGGGGATGTGGAGACTCAGAAACTTGAGCAGCAGCTCACGGCCGTGCTGAAGAGCCGGAGGGCAGGAGGGGTCCCTCCGTGGGATGCCCATCGTCCCTCCGTGGGATGCCTGTCGTCACATCCCTAACCCCGTATCCCCCCAGCGGGGCTGTGGTTTCTCTGCCGTGCTCGCTCTTCTCTTGAAAATTGCTTCCTTCAAGCGCTGATGTTGCATTTGTGTTACTCAGATGGCTACCTGTCCTGCTGTAATTATTTTAATTTGGTATTTACAATGATCCTGAGGCCTAATAAGAGCAGTAATTGAGAGAAAGCAGAGCGCAGGATGTGTAACCTCGCGGTGCAAGCATGCAAGCGAATGATCATTTTAATGAAAGATCCATTTTCCCTCAACCACACTTATTAACTGGATTTAATATCTGCCTTAAGTGACCATTTAGGCCAAAAAAATTATGATGACCAAAGTTCCTATCTGCTTAGTGTCCTTGGAGGAGACAGGGCAAATATTTTTCTCCCTCTATTTAGCTAAGCCTTGCAAGGTGTAGTCATGTTCCTGCGAGTTCTCATGTGATATTTATTCTTGGTGTCAAACGGATTCTGCTTTTCAAGGAAGAAACTCAGGCAAATTTGTCTTGGGGCTTTTGGGAGGTGACCTGGTTGGGTTGGCTCTGGCTGTTTGACCTGCCAGGCTCTCCTGGCTGGAGAAAAGGGTAGAGCTGTATTTGGGGGGACCTGCAAGCTCCCTGCTCAGCACCTCTCGTCAGGGTTGTCTAAGGAGAAGGAAATGAAATGAAGGTTGGTTGGCGTATCGGTTTCATGTTACTGGCGTGTTATTGACTTGGAGATGGCTCACGTGGGACCGTGGAGTCAACAGCCCGGACTTTGGGCTCACGCTCAGCGCTGTGGCTTTCGCCGGACCTGTTTCGCCGCAGCAGGATGAAGGCCAGGTGAGATAACGGCTCTGCAAAACCTTGCCGTTGTCCTCCCCGGGCTGGGATCTCCTCCACCAGACGGATCCACGCACCGCTCAGGACAGACGGACCAGGCACGGCCAGGCCAGGAGCGTGCAGCGATGTGTGCCGTGGGTGCTCCGTGGGTGCCCAGGCTGGGACAGACCATCATCTGCCCATCACCCCAATGAGGAATCACTCCTAGAGAGCCTCCCAGGAGAGGTCCCTGCCCCACGATATGTGCATTTAGAGCCCAGGGCAACCACGCTCTGTGGAAAGCAGCAATTAAATTAAAAAACCCCAAACAGGTCCTTTATTAAGGTGCACGAATACAGACTCCATCCGAGCCCTGAGATGATGCACACACCGCAATGTCTGACCCATCCGTGACTTTATCATCAGAGAAAAGAAATCAGGGAGCCGCCGAGCTCGGCCGGGGCTTGCAGGCTGCCGGGGTGACCCCCCCATCCCTGCACTGTCCCCGTTCCCCGGCTGGGCCCATGCACGTCCTGGTGACCTTGACATGTTCATCTGGCTTCGGTAGAGCTAATTTTAATCAGCGTTCTGTCCTTACTGGTGACCTACCTGCTCTGGGAGCAGACTTGGAGTCTCCAGCCGGTCACCGCTGCCTCCGGGCGAGCAGAACTCCGGCTGCAGCCAACAAGGTTTGCACCGGCGGCGGAACGCCAGGCCGCCTTCCGAGCAGATAAATCATTCCTCAGCAGGGATAAATCATTCGTGGGGCCTGGGACTGCCATATCGTGGTCCTCTCCAGAGATGGCAGCACGTCCCCAGCCAGGGCTGGGCTCCGAGCCGGCCTGAGCACGTTGGGCACAGCCACTGCAAGGAGGGGGCTGCCACTCTCCACCCCAAGATTCTTCCTTGGGCAACCCACTTTTTAATGCCCGAACGCATATGGTTTGGAGCTTCAGGGGTTACATCAAAGCTCAGAGCCCCCTCCTATTACCGAGCTTGGAAAAAATGAAAATAAAATTAAAAAAAAAAAAAATTATCCTCGCAACACGCGATTTAGTTGTAAATGTTGCTAAACAGGAACCAAAAAAGCCCAGAGGCTCAGGGCTCTCCGGCCAAACGCTGAGGAGGTGAGAGCTGCTGTGCGAGCCCTCCCCGACTGCATCCTCCTCCTCCTCCTCCTCCTCCTCCCGGGCTCCTCGCACTGCTCAGTCATTCCCTGTGGGCCCCCTCCGTGCCAGATTGCTCCTGTGCCAGCGATCCTCAAAGGGACGGACGTAATGCTTAATGGAGGCAATAAAGAGATGCTGCTCGGTGCAAGGCTGTGGCTCACACCAACGATGTTCTTTTCGGAGCCGTTGTGCCGTGCCCGCTGCCCTCCGGCACCGCAGGCTGCCCGGTCCCACGCTCGCAGTGTCACCGGTGTCACCGGCATCACCTAACCCTGCCTCCCGCTCCTTTCCTGGACATAAATCGAGCATGGTTAATTGGTTTTTTTTTGTTGTTTTTTTTTTTTTTTGTTTCAGCTCATGAAATCCAGACACAACTTTGCACAAGCTCATTTCCCGGCAAATTGTTTAGCTCTTGCAAAAAGCCCTTTTTTCTAATTGTCTGCCTGCATTTTTCAGCCATTCTAGAAGCAGGAAGGCGCGTGCCTGGGCAGGCAGCAGCACCGGGGCTGCCAGGCACCCGAGCCAGGGTGCTCAGCCTGCGGGGCTGTAAGACACAACCAGCTGGTGAACGGGTTGATTTTTTTTTTTTTTTTTTAACCCAGCAAGCCAAGGCACCGAAACCTGGATCTGCCGCGCCGGTGCTCAGCCCTGCCTTTCCAGGGTGGTGAGTGAGGCTGCTGGCAGCACCGATGTACGAGATAAGGGATGAGGCTGGGAAGGCTTTGGAAGAAAAATGATGTCTGGCTTTGCTAAACACAAGTCAGATGGGGTTTTGGTTTAAGAGGGTTGAAATCCACCCGTGCAGTCCATCCCTTCATGCGCAGGAGGGCTGGGTTTCTCCCTGCCTGCAGTGCCGAAGCTGTCTTTGAAAACCCACCAGGGATGGAGCAGGATCCTCAGCCGTAGGCAGTAAACTCCAGGGACTGAGTCCTCTTGGCTGCAAGATTTATATGAAATTCAGGGAGCTTTCCTACAAGCCCAGAATTTTTTCTCCAACTGGACCAGCCCTGGAAAGCTTCTTTTAGGGAAAACAATGCCAACGACCTTTGGGAGGACATATGGTCCTTGTTAAAGGCAAGACACCTGAGATAAACATGAAAGCAAAAGGAAGAAAACAAACACATCTCAAGAAACGGACAGATTGTACCAAGTGGCATGTTCCTGGTTTTGAGCTCAGAAGGGGGAGAAGAAAAAAAAAAAGCCCAGCAATTTTCCTATTATTGCAAAAATATCCCATCAGAGGCGACTGTCAGTTGAGAAGTCTGAAGCCCCAAAAGGGTATTTAAGGCTCCATTAGCTGCCAGGAAAATGAGCTCCAGAAGATGCCAAAACCCCTTCCTGAGCTGTGACACACAAGACCAGAAAGGAGCGGGAGGCTGGGAAAAGCCTTGGAGCAACCACCCTGCGGGGTGCCTGCTGCTTGGAAAAGGTCTCCAGATGAGCGGACCGCAGTCTCCGCAAGCTGCTCAGATGGACCAGGCCAGGATTGGGCCTCAGCTCCATTTTTTTAACCTGATTTTTGTGGATACCACAGAAGGCTGGATGTGCCGGGGTCCCATCCAGCCCTCGGGAAGCCAACAGCATCGCTCCCGCCATCGGCTGCGTCCACACGTTTCGGTGCTCTGCTGCATCGGGTCTGCGGGGCTGGGACAGGAGTTAAAAAGGGTCCTGGGACGTGCGTTTTTCTGGCCCGCCTGCACGGAGGGTTAGTCTTGGAGTCGGGTAAAACACCTTCCCCTCCATCGCACCCATTGCTTTGGCCATGGGAACAGGAAGGGCTGGGGCTGCGGGTGCCCTGCCACCGGCAGGGTGACTTGCACGTCCCCCCCGCCGCGGTGAAGAAGCCTTCGAGCTGCGTTACGTGGGAAACCAAAGCGAGGAATAGGAGCAGCCCGTCGGAAATGAAGGTGCTGTCACAAACCGCAGCTCACCCAGCCCTGGAGTTTGCCGTATACCATGTTTCCTTTACGAAGTTCCTGTTACAAAAAGCAAGGTTTTAAAAATAACAGCCCAAACGTGCTTGTGGCAACAACCTGCCGCGACCGCGCTGGAGCTGAGCAATGCTGCATTGTTCCGCCGGGGTTTGGGGGGGACTGGTTTTGCGTTACGTCATGGATGAAGGGGTGCACCTGAGCCCTGCCTGGCATCCAGCTGAGCCGGATCCCAGCTCGGAGGCCGAGGGCAAAGGTTTTGCTCTCAGCAAGGTGGGGAGAAGATCGGGGTCACGACTCGGGAAATACTACGCAACAGCGAGAGCTTCCTGTGCCATTTGCCGAGCCCGAAGCCCCAGCAGAAGGAACTTTCCTGGAGTTGGTATTTGGGGCAGATGAGCCGCCCTCAGCCAGGCTTGCAGTGGGAAGAGGGGTTCCCTCCGATGTGTCCCCCACTCATGACCAGACACCGGCCGCAGGCTGCACTCCCCATGGGGACCTCTTATGATATATAGGAAAGGGGGGGCAATGGGGACGTGGTGTGGGGCCGGCCGTGGGGCAGGGTGTTCTCCGTGGGCTCCGGGTGCCTCTGGGGCCATGGGGGACCCGCACAGCTGGGATCCGGTAAATCCCCGGTAAATCCACCCCACACCAGGCCGGTGGAGATGGCACCGGGGCTCATCACGACTTGGGGTCCCTCTGCCCACCTGGGGTTCCCGGAGCAGCACCAGCACCACGGTTCCACGTGAACTCGGTGCTCCCAGACCGGCACTGGGTATCGCCGTGAATCGGGGAGTCCCAGATCGGCGCTGGGTCTTGCTGTGCCTCTCGGGGATCCCAGATGGGCATTGGGGGAGCTGTGCCTCGGGGCTCCCAGAGCAGCACCGGGACTCTCAGACCAGACCGGGACTGGCTGTGCTGTGTGTGCGGGGCTCCCAGACCGGCACTGGGGCTGGTCGTACTGCTGGGCTCCCAGATCAGCACCGGGACTAGCCCAGTGTTCCCAGAGCAGCAGTGGGACTCCTGGGTCGGTACCAGGGGCTGGCCATCTGTGGGGGTCCCGGACCGGCACCAGGGCTGGCCATACCGCTGGGCTCCCAGATCAGCACCGGGACTAGCCCAGTGTTTGCAGAGCAGCAGTGGGACTCTTGGGTCAGTACTGGGGACTGGCCATGTGTGGGGGTCCCGGCTCGGTACTGGGGGTCTGGCTGTGTGTGGGGGTCCTGGACTGGCACCGGGGCTGGCCATACCACTGGGCTCCCAGATCAGCACTGGGACTAGCCCAGCGTTCCCGGAGCAGCACCGGGACTCCTGGCTCGGTACCGGGGGCTGGCCGTGTGTGGGGGTCCCGGCTCGGTACCAGGGTCTGGCTGTGTGTGGGGGTCCCGGACTGGCACCGGGGCTGGCCATACCACTGGGCTCCCAGATCAGCACCGGGACTAGCCCAGTGTTCGCAGAGCAGCAGTGGGACTCTTGGGTCAGTACTGGGGACTGGCCATGTGTGGGGGTCCCGGCTCGGTACTGGGGGTCTGGCTGTGTGTGGGGGTCCCGGACTGGCACCAGGGCTGGCCATGTCGCTGGGCTCCCAGATCAGCACTGGGACTAGCCCAGCGTTCCCGGAGCAGCACCGGGACTCCCGGCTCGGTACCGGGGGCCGGCCGTGTGTGGGGGTCCCGGCTCGGTACCGGGGTCTGGCTGTGTGTGGGGGTCCCGGACCAGCACCGGGACAAGCCCAGCCTTCCCGAATCAGCACCGGGACTCCCAAACCCCCCCGGAGACCCGTCCGCTTACGGGACTCCCGACTCACTCCGCGGACTCCCTACCCACCCGGTGTGTGTGTGGGGGCGGGGGGGGGGGCTCCCGAAAACCTCCCCCGGGCCTCCCAGCCCGGTACCGGGGGGGTCCGGCCGTGTTCGAGGGGTTCCTAACCCAGCCGGGGGGAGAGCGGCTCCGGGAGAACGGAGGCGGGGGGGGGGGGGGGCACACGGACGACACACGGGACGGGGCGGGCTCGGGGGCGGCGGGCGGAGCCCGGTGGGGGGGTTGGGGAAGGCGGCGCGGCGGGCGGTGCCGGCGGCGGCGGCGGCAGTGTCGGGGCGGCGGCGGGATGAACGGGACGGGCCGGGGGTCGTGCGAACGCGGCGGAGCTCTGCCGGCCGGGGTCCGACCCCTGGTCAGCGCCCTGATGTTCTCCGCCGGGCTCCTGGGCAACCTCCTGGCCCTGGGGTTGTTGTTACGTTGCCGGCGCGGTTCCCGCAACCGTCAGCCTTCGCTCTTCCACGTCCTGGTGCTGGCCCTGGTCGTCACGGATCTGCTGGGCACCTGCTCCGTCAGCCCCTTCGTCCTGGCTTCCTATCACCGCAACCGCACCCTGACCGCCCTGGCCCAAGGAGGACGCATCTGCCTCTACTTCGGCTTCGCCATGAGCTTCTTCGGCCTCGCCACCATGCTCATCCTCTTCGCCATGGCGCTGGAGCGATGCCTGGCCCTGGGGCAGCCTTACTTCTACGAGCGCTTTCTCAGCCCCCGCACGGGCTTGGTCGCCCTGCCCGCCATCTACACCTTCTCCGCCGCCTTCTGCTCCTTGCCGCTGGTGGGCTTCGGGCGGTACGTGCAGTATTGCCCCGGCACCTGGTGCTTCATCCAGATGCACCTGGACTACCTCCGGCACAACGGCGGCAGGGAGGCGTCCGGGTCGGACGTCACCTTCTCGCTTCTTTACGCCACCCTGCTCCTCTTCCTCATCCTCTCCGTGCTGCTCTGCAACCTCAGCGTCATCGCCAACCTGGCCCGCATGCACCGCCGCGGGCAGAAGACCCGCCGGCTGGCCACGCTCGAGCAGCCCCGGGCGGCTGGCAGCTGCGGCCGGCGCATGTTGTCCATGGCCGAGGAGATCGACCATCTCCTCCTCCTCTCCATCATGACCATCACCTTCGTCATCTGCTCCCTGCCGTTCACGGTGAGTGCGACCGCCTCTCCCCTGGGCCGGGGTCCCTCTCCCCAGCACCCCCTTTTCTCTCCCTCCCTTTATAGGGCTCCCCCTCGCTCCACGGCCCAAATCTTACAGGCCGAGGTCAAAGCTTAGCTCCTCCTGAAGCTTGGGAGACCCCAGCTCTGCCACAAACTCTAGCCAATCCGCACATCCTTTGGGGAACTGGGGGGACCACTCCCCATATCCCCAGTGCCGGGAGAAGGACGGGGTGGCAGGAGCAGAGGTGCCCTCCCATCCCACAGAGGCTCCGAGGCCGGGCAGCATGGCTCAGGCAGGGTCTGGGGTAGGGCTCCCCAGACCACACGGCATCGCTGGGGTTCCCGGTGCTCACAGTGGAGGTGTGAGGGGTGGCAGAGCAATAAATTCGATATCCAAAGGTGGGGATGAAGGAGATGCTGCTGGGCTCAAGGCAGTGGGTGTCTGCACTGGGTGGGCAGAGTTATCCCAGATTTCTGTGGCAAGAGGGAAGGATGGAGCCGGAGACGTGGGCAGGCAGGAGGTCTCCACTCCTCCGCAACAACACCGGGGCGCGGGCACAGAGACGGGTGATTGCTGCGAACGGAGATCCGGCACGTGGGGCGCAGCACGCCTCGTCCCAAGGGTTGTGCCCGCATCCCGTGCCCTGTCCGTGCCCGAGGCTTCCCGCAGAAATACGGGGTCGAAACGCCACAGCCAAGTGAGGAAGGGGAGAGGGCGAGTCCTCTGACTCTGCCCTGGGGCTCTCCCCACCAAAGGTCCGCTTTTCATCCATCCAAGCCGTATCCCAGCAGCAGCATCACGGGCTCCGGAGCACCTCGAGCCACTCGTGTCCCCTGCCACTCATGTGTGCGAGCCCGCCGCCGCAGGAGGTCATTTTGTTCCCATTAGAAGCGAGCCCCACCAAGGTTGGGAGCAAAGCCAGCGCTAATTTTGTGCTTGTGGAGTTAAACAGACGCTACCTTCCCTTCGTGCTCCCTTTCTTTTCCCAAAGGAAAAGAAAATAACCACAGGCTGTAGCCAAGCCAGGCTGCCTGGGTTTTAAGACAGAGAAAAGACAAAGCAGTAATGTCCGGATGCTTGCGAGCATCCCGGGAGCTAGACTCAACATCTTGAGAGACACTTCAGCTCCCGTCAATGGGCCCACACGTGATGGGCAGCTCTCCCCGTGTCCTGAAAAAACCCCAGTTTGGGTGCCGTGGTCATTGCGAAGCAAGACCCCTTGGCGGGGAGATGCGGGCAGGGCCCTGCTGGGGGCAGATGGGGTGGGAAAGAGGCACTGGTGGGGATCCCATGGGCCCTGTGGTAGCAGATATAGTCTTATCCAGAAGCACAGCCAGCTTTTCTTTTCCCATCGCCTGGCTCCCATGTGGGGTTGTGTTCAGGCTGCGTTTTGGCAGCGTCTCAAACCAAGCCAGTGTCTCCTTGGTGTGACACTTTCTCTTCTGGCTGGGGCTGCCCCCAGCAGCAGGAGGAGCAGCCCAGGCACATGGACCCAGAGAGCATCAAGCCACAGTACCACAAAATCCTTCCCCCAAAAAAACTCTGAGCCCCGGGGCAACCCTTGGAAGTGCTGGGCTGTCGGCAGCCGTGGGTACCGGCTGCACCGCGGCCACCTCGTGTCCCAGGTTGTACCGTCCCTGGGTGGTACCCAACGGATCCCGGCCGGAGGAGGGATGCTCAGATCTCCCACACCCTCAGCTCCCATCCCTGGCTGAGCATCCCCTCTCCCCCGAAGTGAGGGGGTGGCGATTCGACCCGTATGAGTAAGGAGTGCTGAGTCACCCTTCCAGGAAGCCCCGTAAGCTGCTATGAGTCGGCACGTCGCAGGAAGGACCGGAGGGGTCCAACACCCCGCATCCTTTCCATCTTGAACGTTTCTTTGTCCTATGTGGTTTTCAAGGTGAGACCCACCGCTTCCTTGAGCAGCCTCCGCCTTAACTGCATTAGGGCTAAACGAAGCCTCGCTGCGTGTTGAGAGCAGAGCACAGGTCTGGCTTTCGTTAGCAAGAAGTTAATTTAAACCGGCGGAGGCGGCAAGTGTGCTGTGACAGCCCAAATCTCCCCAAGAAGCTGCCCGGGGGCCAGATCCTGGAAGCCCGGACGCGGCATTATTTCTCCTGTCGTGTTTTACAGATCCGCGCCTACGTGAACAAGTTCAGCGAGGCGGAGGACAACCACAGCTGGGACCTCCTAGCCCTGAGATTCCTCTCCATTAATTCCATCGTCGACCCTTGGGTCTTCGCCATCCTGAGGCCGCCGGTCCTGCGGTTCATGCGCTCGGTGCTGTGCTGCCAGGTGACCCCCGCGAGCCAGGACAGACGGACTCCGTCCCCCGCAAAGACAAAACTGGCAGCACGGCTGGACCCCGGTGGGCAGTAGATCCATCGGCCATTCCAGGAGACATCTGCCAGGTGAAGCACAGCCCTGACAGATGTTAACGAAGCTCTGCCTTATGGCCCATAAAGAGACGTATCTGCTGCAGGGTGGGCCAGGGTACGGGGTGGCCCAGCCGGGTGTCACCCCGTGTCTGGGAAGCCCCTGGAAAGCCAGTGTGGTCTCTGACGGGGCAAAAAAAATACAGTGGGACAAGATCGGAAGGGCTGATGAGTACCTGGATATCGCTGTCGCCCTTAGACGGGGCTGCTCCCGCCCGGCGAAGGGTGCAGGCTGCGTTCAGCGGGGCAGTCGGGGGGTGAAGCATGGGGGGCTTTGCTGTAACACTACTGCTGGGGGGGGGGTGTCGGGGAGCAGAGCCTTCTGCTAGTGTGCTTCCCAGCAAGGTCCCCACGGTTGTTTCGGGCTGAAGGCAGTGTGCGGGCAGGGGTACGGGTCCTGGAGATGAGGCTGGGTGGCCACCGTTGCTGCAAGCACCCGTCTCTGCCCCCAGGTCCTTAGGGATCGGGTAGGAGAAGAAGGGAGCAGTGTATCCCCAAATATTCCCCTTTATTAGGTAGGCTGGCTGCCTGAGGAAATGCACTTTACCAGGTCTGTGTGCATGTCTGTCTGTCTGTCCCCCACTCCAGGGATTTTAGGCTCTGGTGGGTGCCAGCCCACCATGTCTGAGGGACACTGGGCAGAAAAAAAAGCCCAAAATTGTGGCACTTCCCTAGTGCTGTGATGGCAGCAGAGCTGCGTGGCCCCTCCTGAGCACCCATTTTGCAATTTTCTTTGCCCTGTAGTTTGCACAGGAGCTGACAAGGGGACTAAAGAGCCCGACCAGGGAACGAGAGGTTTCGGTCACAGCCATGCGCTTTACCCACATGCAGGGTGATGCTGCTGATGGGTTTTGGGTTGGCACGGAGGAGGGCTCATCCTCCCGGGCTGCCTGGCAAAGTGGTCTCAACTGCCCTCCCACCGGCTTGGGACAAACCTGCTCAGGGACATCATGTCTCTAGAGGTTTAATTAAAAAAAAAACAACAAAAAAAACCAACACCCAAAACCCAACGAAACCAAAAAACCCAAGTGCAGAAACATCCAGGTCACCAATCCTGCCCCATCGGGCAGCATCGTTCAGCGACGCTATTTTGTTTTGTGGGATGCCTGTTGCTTTTTGGGGCTCCAGGTTGGTCCCCACCGGGGTAAGGAACATCCAACCCCGTGGGCAAACTGGGTTTGTCCCGAGGCCCTCGCTGCCATTCGGAGTTGCTGGGGGGGGTTTCGTGGCTCCCGTTCGTGCAGCATCCGACACACACAGTGTCGTTGTGCTGTTGCCAGCGGGGCGTCTCGTTGTCCGTTTGAGAGCTGTAGCTCTGCTCAGAAAGCCCAAAGGTGCCGAGATTTGGAGCTTTTCTGCGGTTCGTTAGTTGAGGTGATGTAGGAAAAAAATATATGTTATTTAAATAATAAATGTCTCGCAAAGGAGCCTGCTGAATCACGTGTGGGTTTGTGCTTAAGATGCACCTCAGGGTGGATCTGGCTCCTGGTGGAAACGTGTCACCTGCCTGGAGCATCGGGGGGGTGAAGCCTCGGGGATGGGGGGAGAGGGCAGGAGGGGAGGCTGGGAGGGGAAACATGTGCCTCCAGTTTCCTAAAAAGTGAAAATAAACTGTGTTTTTTAGATGTGTGATGATATTTTGGCCTTACCTCTGCAAACTGGCCCCCGAGCTACAGAAATAGCCCCACCTCTGAGCTCTTCCCTCAAACTTGTATAACCCGAAGCCAGGGAGAGGCAGGCAAAGCTCCTACCTGTTATCAAAATACAAAAAAAAAAGAAAAAAAAATACTCACCCTAAAAAAAGGCAGAATTTATGTCACTTTTGTCAGGCAGCCAATATCCACAGGAAGTTTACTGGCCTCCAAAATGTGTGTGGGCAGATGTTAGGCATGGGCTGCTATTGCTCAAGCCTTGCCGGCGGGTTTCTGGCAGCACCCTGTGGCTGGGGGGATTTGGGGGGGGGGGTGGAATTTCAGGGGAGGGTTGCAAGATGTGTCCTGTACATGGGACTGCAGCTGGGGTGCTCCCCCCACTGTCCGTGCAATTAAGTCTTTAACCCTGTTGCTGAGCCCTGGGTGTCCAGATTTGGCAGACTGGCACCCATCGCTCGGAGGTCGCGGTCACCCCCCTCCCCAATTATTTCCCCATCCGTGCATGCAGCAGCAGGAAAGGCACTTTTGGGGTTCAGGGCTTGTGCACCCTGTTGTGTCTTAGAGGGTGCTTGGCTTGAAAAGGAGCCAAAAGCTTTGGGAAGAGCCGTGGGTCCATGCGCTTTATTTGGCTGGATGGTCGTGACCTGGTTGCTCATGCTGGAATTTCGTGACCAGTTGCCTAACCCTCTTCTAAGCCAGAGGGAAAGGCTGCCTGGCATGCAAAAGATGGGAAAAAAAAAAAGAAAAAAAAGCTATCACGTTGGAAATGGCGGGGGGGGTCACATCCTGCACAGACCAGCCTCCCGAGGCGTGTGACAGTGGTGGGAAGGGGACCCAGGGCCATCCATGGCAGCGCAGGGGACCACCCGAAGGCGGGATGCTCCCCGCGGCTCTCGCTCCAAGGATCTGCTCCCACCGGCTGCCAGCTCAGTTGCTGACCACTAATTGCTGGCTGCTTGTTTTTTTGGGAGGTTTATGGCTCGTCATGGGGAAACGCGAGGCTGGGAGACAACCTCCCAGCCTCCATCCTGCTGGGATCTGCTTTTTGCAGGGCGATGCTACAGCGGAGTCAATCTTGTGCGAGCTGTCCCCAGCAAAGGTCAACAATCCTGGCAAGTGGGGTCAGGGAAATGACTTGGCTGAAATTTAATGCAAAAATAAAAAAGAGAAGTCGGTTGTGAGCCGGGGAGTGGCTTGGTGCATGCAAGGAGAGGAACCCCCCCGAGACCCGAGTCCCTTTGCCGTGACGCATCCTGCAGAGACGGGTCCCTCACGCAGAGATGCTGTGGGACGCTGCTCTGCTTGGGGACCGCTCTTCTCGGGGAGAGAGGGGGTCTCAGCCCCCCCGAGTCGGGTGTGCTGGCTGGGCCCAACCCCTGAGCTGCTGGCCGTGGGTTACCGCTGGCTGCTGCTGCTCCCCCAGCCCAGAAAATGAAAAAAGCGATCAGCCCCTCCTGCTCCTTCTTTCAGATGAGTAAAGGGCCTTAATTAGAGCTCTGCGAGAACAAGGAGGGCCATGAATGTCTCTGTATCCTGAGCCATGAGCCTGCACAAAACACCGCTTTTATTAGCATCACACAGAAGCCATTACAAAAGCCAAATTAATTTGACTCACTTCAGCTCAATTGACATCTGCTCAGCTTAAATGCAAGGTGCCAGAGTGTCATTTCGTTGTCTGTGCTGACCCTTAATGGTTTTTTATTTCCATACCGGAAACCTGCCGGTGCCAGAAAGCACCAGGCAGATATTTACGTCTGCATTTCCATCTGGAAATCAAGCTGCCGAAGAGGAGCAAGGGAGAAGCCACCCGCTGGGGACAAGGGACGGCATCAGCTGCCCACCAGACCTCTTAAAAACGGAGAGAGACTTTCCGCAGCTGCCAGAGGGAGCGGGGAGCTGCTGGACGCAGGGAATTGGGACCCTCTCCAGCTGGCTGGAGCAGCCTGGGGGTGGCTCTGAGTTGCGCCCTGTGGCAGCGGGGAGGCTGGCGTCTGCCTTTCCTTCTGGGCTGTCTCCCTTAAAAAGGAAAACATGAAGGGTCCAGGCAGCGGGGCATGGTTTGGGTGGGAAATGATGGCGATGCAAGGCAGAGTTTTAGGGAAAATGAGCGTTTTTGGAGAGTAGAGAAGAAAGGAGGGGAGCTTCCTTCTCGCTCGCTCTTTTTCTGGCTTGTTTGGAACATCTCTGCATCTGTGTGCTGTCAGCAAGGAGCGAGCCTTCATTTTTCAGCTGTTTTGGCCTCCTGGCTGAGCCCGAGTGCTTCAGCCATTGCTTTACCCACGGGCCACAAAAGCCCCATGTCCCCATTCACGGGGGTCAGCAAACGTGGGCAACATTTGGGGACAGCCTACAAAGGTGGGTGATGTGATATACTGCGTGCGGCGTTGTGTCTGAGCCCGGCATCCCTATGGAGTGCCTCTGGGATGGCTGGTCCGGTCGGTCTTTCAGGAGGCTGGAAGGAAAGCAGAGCCCTGGGAAGAAGGGGAGAGTTGGGTGGGAAGCAGCTGCCCTGCCGAGGCGGCTGCGTTTCCAGGCAGAGGATGGGCAGCGAGCCCGTCTCCCCGGGCTCCAGGAGGGTGCACAGCCACGATAGCTATTAAATCGGATTAAATGAATTAGGCAAGGAAGTGACTTAAGGGAAGATGGCACGGCTGGGCTCCCAAACCAGCTTTGCAGCGGTGCCAGGGCTTACCTCGGCATCGGATGTCGGAGCTGATGGCAATTCCCCCACGGTTCGAGTGCAAGGAAAAGAGAAACATTTGGTTTTACAGTAGCTGCCTTCTGCTTTTGCAGCTGGTTTCAGATCTCTGCATCCCCACGTATTAATGTGAAACCTTTCCAGCTCCCCCAGGTCCCTCAGGTCACCCCACATCTCCCATTTTCCTGGATTTACCAGGTCCCTTTTTGGTCATCGGGGACTAACACCGAGCACTTTCCTCCTACAGCATCCCCAGAGGGGAGAGCTTGCTGTGTAAATCAGGCTGTTATTTTACCTTGCAGCCCAGTAAGCAAGGGTATCGCCCCTTTCCAGGAAGGCTGTTGGGGTATCCCAAACATCAGAGGCTTAAAATCAGAGCCTGCCGCCCAACACCAAGACCCAGAACGAGTAATTCGTGGCCTGTCCCCTGTCATTATGAGGGGTTATGAGACCTTGGAAGCAGCAGGGCTGTGGCAGAATTAACCTCTCTGCAGCCACATTTTCAAGCTTTTTTTTGCAATGTATGAATATAACAATTTTTTTCATTTTGGCTTTTTAGTTCAGCGTTGCAGGGGAGTGAAGGTCTCGGCTGAGTTTTTCCCCAAACTGGCTGAATTGCCACCATTTCGGCTGCTCGGGGGACTTGCTTGTTCCTGGCATGTTCCCGGGTCTCTGTCCCTCCCCGGTACTCGGTCACAGCTTCAGGAGCTGATGCATAAGGGAGGAATGCGGGAGGGACACGCAGCCCTCCTGCTGCCAACAGCTCCTGCGGGCTCCTTTCTCCCCGTAGCCGGAGCTCAGTGTGCCAGGAGGGTGAGCTGGAGGATGCTGGGGACGGCACTTGGCCCTGGGATGGCGAAGGCAGCCATACATCCCCGTTGGCCCCCGAGCCATAAAGCACATGCATGGGAAGGGCAAAAAAGAAGCAGAGCCCCCACTCCGGGTCCTCCCCCTCCGGCTGGGAGAACATGCTGCTGCTGGAAAACCAACCAAGAGGACAACCGACGCGCTGGGAAAAATCCAGCCGGAGCTTAGAGATGATCTACAACTGATTGAAAACACCAGGAGGGAAAGTTTTACAAACCCAACTGGGATGCGGAGCTAAAAATACAACTGCCGCGGCTCGGCGAGGGAGCGAGCCGTCCAAGGCCAGCGCTTGTTTGTTTGCTGCAGCGACATGCGCGCATGGCGGGCCTGGCAATCGCCCCCGGAGAAAGCCCTCTCCCTTAAGAGCATCCAGATGAGGCATGCGATAAGATAGATTCTCACTTGCTGCTTTTTATACAGCTGATGCGTACTGAAGGAGGACCCATTGCCTTTCTCCAAGTGGGAGAAGCCGGCGGCGAGGGCTGGACCGTGCTTCCCCGACGCTTACGGGCTTCGCCGTTGGGGCAAAGGCAGCGCGAGAGGTTCGGAAGGGGCACATCGGGTCCCTACTCAAAAAGCCGAGGTAGGCAACGTGTTTGGGGAGGCTCCTGGAAATTGCAAGGGTTTCCCATGCCGAGCTGCTTTTTTTAACCGGATTTCCCTGAAATGTGGAAACATCAGCGCCCATCAAATCCGCAGGGAAATGCCGCCAATCTGCCAGCGCTGATGCAGTTCCCAAAGTGATCTAAATCTTCAAAAACAAGAGACTAAACACTGTAAAACTCATGTCAAGCATGTGGCTTTTAAGAAGGCCATAAAAGTTACGAGGCACCACTGAGCATGATGGATCGCTCGCCACCTGCCTCGCGTGCTAAACTCTGTGACCTCGCTTGCAAATCTCATTTATTAGGTAAAAAACGGGACCCTGCTAGCAGCCTCGTGAACTGAGCTCATGTAAGGAGGACAGCAAAGGCTTCTGAGAAAGTCAGACTATAAATCTGTGTAGGGTTTTGTGTCCCAGCACGGTGGCCGAGAGCAGCCACTGCCTGCTCTGCTTTTGCTGCGGTTCCCACTGAGCCTCTCCAGCTGCAGAATGTGACAGTTTGTGGCTGAAATAAAAAAACCTCTTAAAAAAAAAAAAACCCACCTGAAAAAGCTCATTTCTCTGAGCAGCCAGTTTGTGAATGAGGTTCTGTCATGGTCGAAACACCAGCCTTCCAGTCCTACAAGTCTGACACACTGCATTTCTCTGCCTCAGTTTCCCCTCCGTGCTCTGGGACATTCTCTTCCCGACGTAGGAGCTGCATGCCTCCCACGGCCGTTCCCCCCAGCACCCCATATCGACTGGGGAAACTCCAGAAAATTAAAAAAGGGAATAAAAAGGGGAAATAATAACGGTGAAACCACCTGCGTGCCGCAGCTGGGGATGGCTTCTGCTCCAGGGCACAGGGCTCTGGCATCCTCTGGCATCCTCCAGCTCCCAGCTGTGACCAGCTCTGCTCCTGTTAGCGTTGGCAGCTTTTGCAGCGACAAACGGTCCCTGCTCTGGCTCAGTTTTCCCTTCCCACAGCCAGCCCCAAGCTGCCGGCACCGTGCCGTGCCGTGCCGAGAGGAGCCCAGCCGAAGCTGCCGTGCTGGCCCCGGCTGTGTGAGATTCCCGCAAGGCTGGCAGAGCCGTTCCTCATGCTGAGCGTCCACAGATTTCTCTCTCCCACTGGCTACTCTAGAGAGCACCCACCAGATTCAAATATCTCCAGCTGGGCTTTTTGCAGCAGGCTGCTGAATTTTTTTTAATTTTTTTTTTTTTGTTGCATGGCTCTTTGCTTAGCTGGGGTGCTGGGGAGGGGGCAAGGATGCAAGAGGAAGGCTCTGATCCCCGCTGCCTCCTCTTCCTCTGCCTAGAGGCACCGAAATGGTGCTAGGAGAAACCTCCAGAGCTCATTGAGCCCATCACCCTCCCCAAACCTCCTCCAGCACCCATGTCCTCACTGTCCTCCTTCCTTTGCTGTCACTTCCACTGTCATTTCAACCCTAGAAAGCACCTAGAAGATGCTGAATAAGCAGCATAGCAATGGTTGGTGGAACTGGGATGGATGAAAACCACTAAGGATGCCATTTACTGGGAGCCCAATATCCCTGATACTGCTGCCATGGCGTGCCGGGGACAAGGTTTTATCTCTCTATGTGTGGGGGGGCAGGAGGAGATGGTGTTGGCCACAACAGATGTGAAATGTCAAAGCAGACAGCATTTTGAACAGGCTTAAAAAGAGAAATAACTGTATTTACAAGAAGCCATTCCAGGGCTGTTTGGTTTGCCTGTGTTTATCCCCAGACATTTGTGCTACTAGAGTTTTGGCCACGCAGCTAATTGAGAACGATGGAGCTTGTCATGCTGAGTGGATGTATACATGAGGGAACATTTATTTGTCATGAACAGCTGCTATTTCCTCCACTAAAGACCTTTTTCATCCAGTAGGGGCTGGGAAAAGCTCATTTACAGCTGTGAGGACTCTTGGAGGGCCCTGCGGAGGCCGGACTGACCCATAGCATCGTGAGGATGAGACCTCAGCGCTTACTCTCAGCAAACTGGTGCACGGCCAGCGCCTGGGGAAGGCACGGGCAGCCCGTGCCCTGGCTGAGGGGCTCTGCCGACTGGTCCACGGGGCTGCTGGAGGACGCTGCTCGGGGTCTTGGAGTGATCGCATCAGGCACCGGTTTTGGAAACCTCGTGCATCCTGCGAGGATGGTCCTGTTTCCTCCAGTACCCCCGGTCATCGCTGTCCCCAACATCCCCTGGGGCTGTTCCCAACAAGGCCATCACCAGCCCTTGTTTCTGCTGCAAGACCACGTCCGTGACGTGGATAAGAAGGAGCACGAAGCCGCTGCAGACCTCCTGCAGCTCTGCGAGCAGGGATGGGGACAGGGGACAGGGGGGCAAGAGAAAAGGGAAAGGGCAAAGGAGAAGGGGGAGAGGGGAAAGGCTTCCAGGCTCTATCCTGGTGTGTTTGGCCATTGGAAATTGCCGTGCTCAGAAGGTTTCTCTGCGGGTAGTACTTTGTCATCAGTCCCCCCGTTCATTGCCTTTTGCCTTCCCAAGCTTTGGCTGCTAAATCATTCCAGACACCCGAGCCCTCCCTGCAAGATGCTTTAGGAGCTGGAGGCTTCCCGCTGCCGGGGGGTTTGGGGGCATCCCAGGACAGCAAAACGCAGAGCCCCTGACAAGTCTGAGAGGGGTTCAGGGATCAAAAACAAATACCAGGAAATCCAGGGCAGCACATCCATCCGCTGGTTCAAGCAACCGGTTACCCCCTCGGCGAGGTCCTTCCCTAAGAGCATCCTTCCCGGGGAGGCTTGCTCAGCACTTTCCTCCTTGGTGGAGCTGCTTGCGCAAGCTGGAGCACCGGGACCAGCTTTTCCTCCCCGGGCACGGCGTTTTCCTGCCGGTGCATCCCACCAGCACCGGCACAGCCGCCCCACGGAGCAGCTGGGCTCAGCTTCAAAGAGCCACGATGCCAAACACTTCTCAAATAGCTACGCAAGAAGGTCTTGATTCTCGTAATTATTTATTATTGTGATGAACGTGCTGTAATTATTAGAATAAATCACAAAGATTTGCAAAGTTTATCATCAATAATCTCTCTTTAGGGGGGAGCTGAAGGGCTCTGATGCGACGCATCCCTTCTGCAGTGTGTTTGGGAGCATTCGAGCAAATAAAAAATTTGGCGTCTGACGATTTTTTAAGGGAGACCAACTTTTCCTGGGCATTGCAGCAATGCTCTTGGGGTATCTGCTGCCAATGGCCCTGCACCTCCATCCAGCTCACCCAAAGGCCCCGGGAGCACAAACACTATCACATTGCTGCTTTGCTCTATTTTTTCCCTCTTGGGGGGGAGCAGCTCATGTTTTTCTCACATTTTTCTGAAGTCATTCTTTGTTTTTAGAAGGACGCACTAAGCCAGGAAGGATTTCTTCTTGCGGGCATGTTTGCTTTGAGACTTGCCTTTGCACAGCAGCGCCTGGTGCGTTTTTAAAATCATATTTAATTGCCCTTTCCCCCTGCCTGGACTCGCTGGTGCCTTTCTGGGAGTGGAAGGGTGCTGGCAGCCTGCAGGGCCATACGGCTGCTGGAGCAGCAGGCCTCATAGGGGACACTTTTGGGGTCCCCATCCTTGCAGAGCAGCCCTTGTCCTCCCAGGGGGTCTCTATCCTTGCAGGTTGCTCCTGTGGAGTCTTTGTCCTTTTAGGGGGTCTCTGCAGGGTCCTTGTCCTGGCATCGGGGTCCCTGTTCTCATAGGGGGGTCCCTGTCCTTGTAGGGGGTCATTGTGGGGTCCTCATCCTTGCAGAGGTTCTAAGCCCCTTGTAGGGTGCCCTCGTCCTTAGAGGGAGTCCCTGTCCTTGCAGGGGGGCATCCCTGTCCTCGTAGGGGGTCGTTGGTGGACCAGCAGCCGGGAAGAGCAGGGCTGTCTCCCACAGGGAGCCACATCCCAGGACATGGCATGCTGGGGGACAGCCAGGATGGAGGGGGACGAGGGGTTGGCTGAAAACTCCTCGTCAGCCCGCAGCTCTAAGGCATGTTCGCGGGACCCCAAACTGGCCCCAACACAGACCAACGGCCGCCGTGGTTTGGAAAAACCCACGTAGCCCGATGCAAAGGGCATTGGAGCAGCACAGGGCAGGCAGAGGTCACCGCGAGAAGGCAACGGCCAGGAGAGCAAAAAGCAATTAGCAAGAGCTGAGATTTGCAGAGAATTAAACGATGACAGCAGCGCCGTCAGCCCGCTGCCAGCTGGATTTTGCAGGCTGGGCGGAACAAAAAAAATACCTTTCTCTATTTGGGCAAGAAAATGGAGGGGACCTATCTGTTAAGTCCAAGAAAAATACCTCCTATCCTTGATATCAAACAGCAGATGGAAGGGCTTGGGCGAAGAGCTGGGGCAACTGGGTCCCAATAACCTCATGGTGGTGCAAGGACTGGGGACAGTGCTCATGGCATTGGGACACCACTAGTGAGCCAAGACTGGGGGACTGGGCTGGGTAAAAAAAGACATTTCTCTGTACGAAGACTGGCCCCGCTCCCTGCTGAGGCTGGGTGGCAGGGACCCCGTTCCCAGTAGAGCCGGCACTGTCACTGGGGTTGGCTGGCTGTAGGCAAAGGGTAGGCAAAACCCTTTGGGCTAAAAGCCCTGATCTCCTGGGAGACTGCAGGATGCTTCCCGGCACTGCTGGAGCACTCGTTTTCCCTGGAAATCCCTGACACACCACAGGAGGATGGATGTATAGCGGAGTTTGCCCTCGTTGCGCCCTGGTGCATCAAAGAAGACCCATGGCGTGGGAGAGAGGAGAGCAGGGCTGAGTGGTCCTCGCTGCTGACGGCTCAATTTTCAACCATCCTCGGGATCTCGAAGGGATGTTGCTCAAAAAAAAATAATCGGAAAACCAAGGAGGTCCAAAGGAAATGGAGAGCAGGAGGGTTGTGATTAAATGCCTTTAACTCTTATCCTTAAAAAAATAGATCTACTCTGGGAGCTGTTCGGGGAGAGGAATGTAAGACTGGCCCTGCTGGCTCACTCTGAAGGTCTCTTTGTAGCTTGTCTCCATCCGCAGACACTAGCTGGGGTTTAGGGAATGAGTCCAAGGACAGGGCAAGTCAGAGCAACCTCGGCTGGCAATGGTCAGCAGTCACCAAGAGCCAACCCAGCCCCTCTGAATTCACCTACCCCCTTTCTGAAGGGACTACCACCCCACGGCAAGGAGCTTGGGATGTACCCAAGGTGGGAAACCCACCTTTTGGGGACAGGGGAGGTGGTGGGGTGTCCTCCCAGAGCCCCCCCCTCGGCATTGCCAGGTCGCTGGGGCCGTCGGCACAGGGGAAAGGCTGGGAAGAGCAGCCAGCTGGCCCCGCTCCTCTGATACCGCAGGACACGGCTTGTCAGGGGAATAGTTGAAGCTTTGCCGGGGACGGCTGGGCTGTGTTGTGAAGCCCTTCCTGTTCCCTGGGAATTAGGCTGCAGAGATAAAGTAAAATATCTGAGGCCTCGTCCCAGCTGGAGCCGAGTCCTTAAAACGGACCGTGCTGTGCTCCTGGCTGCGATAAAGGAAGAGAGAAATCCTTCCTGGTGAAAAAACCCCGGCTTTCTCTCTTACTCAGCCCGTGCATCATTTTGGCGACCTGCGTGTCATCCTCGGCATCTCGCTGCCTTGCTGCATCTTCTGCGGGCAGGCTGCAGGCGAGCCGGGGAGAGATGCTGGCGCCTGGCCATGCCCCATCACTGAGAGCCCTCTCCGCTGTGGGGTGCCATCGCTGGGTCATCGTGGTCCCAATAAGCCACAGAACTTGCCAAGCCATGAATCAAGAGGGATTTTCTCCGGCCAGTGCAGCGCTGCCCTGGGGTGACACAGCCTGAATCATGCTCCCCCCTTCCAATTTCACTCTCCACGGCTTGGCCCGGCTTTGTCCTGATCTGCTTCACTCCCGGGGAGATCCCCATTTGCCCAGTCCAAGCACTGGGGACAGTCCCTGCCAGGTGTCCTGGCCCTGCTACAACCTGGCACAGGGAGTGAGGGACCCATCTACCTCCGATGCAGAAAGCCCTGTGCCCACCAGTTGCAAACTGGGAGAAAGGACTGAGTGTCCCTCCGGATGGATGGGGAGAGGCAAGGTGAGATGCCAACCTCGTCCTGCCCTACACCACTGCTGTCAGCCTCTGCTGCAGAAACAGCCTTGTCCCACCCAGGATGGCCGTCCTGGTGTCCTCGGGGCCGGTGAAGGTGCCACCAGGAGGTGACCCAACTCCAGCATGGGTGCTGGGACCTCCGAGCCCCTTGGGACCAGTCTCCGAGCCCTGCTCCAACATCTGACTCCCCGAGGCTGCGGCATCGTGGCTGAGCTGGCAGCCACAAACGTCCCCAGCTCCTGACTCAAAGCCCGGTGCGAATCGTGGGCTGAGGATGAAAGAACAGGTTGGGTTTCTGGTGCCTTTTTCTTCATGGATCCTGGGTTTTGCTGATCCTCCGGGGAGAGGGATCAGTGGGAAAATGGAGCAGGACTGCCCGAGCGCCAGGTGGGACCCAGGGACAGACGAATGGTGCAGTCAGCCCCAATGTGGAGTCACAGCTTTTACCAGCACGTAATTAAGGGTTTCAAAAGCATCTTGAGTGCATCCCCGGTGAGGAAGAGTCTGGTGAGGAGCTCAATCTGTCCTCTGCAGAGAAGAAGAAATGAAGCAGGTTCCTGCCTGCACCTGCAACCTGCGGTGCCTCACTGCTGCCTCCTCCCCGACCTGAGGGGAAGACCGAGAGGCTGTAAGAGAGGCAGAGAGACCTGGAGCTTTTTGGGATTTGTCCCTCTGGGGTCCTCAGCTGGCCTCCATGTCCCCCAGGAGCCAGAGCCCCTGAGGGCTCTGCATTAGAGGGTTGCAAGCTCCTATTTTTCATGCTCTTCATTAAGGGCAAGAGGAGGAGGTGGCACTGTGCCGAAGGGGGACAAGAGGTCGGACCCCAGGGTCTGCACGTGGGGACGGCTCAGAGCATGGATGATTAACCCCGGAGAAACCCAGCCCTGCACGAAGGGCTGGCAGCAGGCAGCGGTGCCTGCCCACAGCCGTCGCTGCCTGCAGCACGAGGAGGAAGGACGAGTGCCACCAAGGTGGGGACCATGGAAGGGGACGGTAGCCAGCGGGTCAAACCGCAGTCGTTCACAGCCTCGTTCACAGTCACCTTAGCTCATTCCCACACCTGGGAGATGGGTTTTGATACCACGTGTCCTTTCAGGAGCAAGGACTCGGGCTGAAGCCTGTGGTTGTCATGCCAGCTTTCCAGTGGAAATACTCCACCGGAGTGACTCTGCCAGGATTCTCGGGAGCCACCCCAGTGTGTTCCTGTCCCCGGTGTGGGGCTGATTCCCAGAGCAGCTCAGTCCCCAGGGACTCAGGCTGCTCAAGCAGTGGTGAGGGGACGGCGTCCCCTCCCTGCCACCTCTGAGCTCAGACAGTTCCCAAGTGACCTGGACACCAGGCTGATGTCTCATGATGGGATCGAAATCTCTGCACCTGGCCGGGCAACTCACGCACCCCACTTTTCCCCGGGGACCTACAAACCCGGCGGGGAGAAAGCAGGCTGCCCTGGATTGCAAAGATGCAATATGCTGCCTGCTGAAATGCTGGCGAGTCACAGCCGGTGACTTCACCGTCCCGGGTTTGCCCGCAGGCAGCTGTCAGCGGCACATCTGGCTCCCCTGCGATGAGACTGAGCTGTTGTTTTGGCTCCAGCCTTGCTGTGCTCAGGTTTGGGCAGGTCTGTGGGGACAGGGACCCCTGCCTAAGGCCCCCCCAGCTGGTGCTAAACCCTTTAGGCTCTCAAGTACCTTATCCTGGCTGTAGTTAAACAGAGGGGCTGAGTTTGAACCTACAGGTGCTGATTGCTGGGAGCGAACGAGGAGGCTGCCTGGATGCTGGTACCCACATTTCAGCATCCATGTACCGACAAGGGAGGAGAGGCTACTTTTTACCTCCTCGGCTGCCAGCTCCATGGGGATGGGGTGTCTCCAAAAAGCTCAGCCAAAAGAAGCCCCATAGACCCCACACACTGCCTTCGGAAGGGTAATAAATGGCCAGGAGCTGGCAATGTCCCTGCCCTACCTCTCCCCCCTGCACTGGGAGCTGCCCTGGGCTGGGTGACTCTGGCCACTGCCCATGGACACTGTTCCAGGTTTGCTCCTGAAAGCATTTGCAGATATTTCTGGGCAGTAACTGCCTTTCCAAATATTTGCCTTGGTGGTAGCGCCCGGCCCCGCTCGCAGCTGGGGCTCCCTCCTCTGCTCACCGCCATGCAAAGCTGAACTCTCCCAGCCGTAGCATCCTTCACGCAGCCTTGTGGCACCTCCATGTCCAGGATCCTACCTCTCCCCATGGGTCACTTCTCCCACCCACCTCCCCACAGCAGGTCCAGGGTCCACAGAGAGTCACCCAGAGCATCTCTCCAGGGCAACCCAGCCCTCCGAAGCTCCCACTCCCCAACATGGGTCACTCACGAGCCCAGCTGCAGGAGAGGAGTCCAAGACTTAAAACTCAAAAGGGGCCTGAGCGGATTGCTCCATGGGCTGCACCAAGAGGCTCTGCTGTCCGCTCTCCTCCAGGTAGGACTGCGCATGGAGCAAGGCTGGGCCAGGGACACCATGGCTTTCATCCCTGAGAGCCTGCTTCAGCCCCAGCTACAAGGAGCCACAGCAACAGGTCCATGGCTTTGCCCTCACCGACGGTCCTGGTTTTCACTCTTTATGGGTCCATGTGCGGAGTGAGTCCAGCCCATGAGCTTGGGCAGCTGCCAACGAAGAGGAACAACACCAAGTTTA
This sequence comes from Haliaeetus albicilla, assembly GCF_947461875.1. NCBI lineage: Eukaryota > Metazoa > Chordata > Aves > Accipitriformes > Accipitridae > Haliaeetus > Haliaeetus albicilla. The sequence continues at coordinate 3,890,241 of NC_091487.1, forward strand.
GCGATAGGACTATTTGTGTTGCAAGCAAGCCAAGAAAACCCCAGCTGATGGAACAAAGGCCCTTCCCCACCTCGCCACCCCAGCCGAGAGCCGAGCATTGCCCTCCAGGCCTGGAGCGAAGCTGGGACCCTTCCCAGCACAGCCCGTGGGTTACCACCGAGGGCTGAATCATGGTGTTGCAGCCACTCTTTCAACATACAGAAGGGATTTGGCAACCCCATGGGCTATTAATAGAGCCGTGCTGTTCTCCCTGGGCCCCATGCCGTGCTGGATGAGTGCAGGAGAGCAAAGCAAACTCTAAGGGAGGCGAAGCGCTGAGTTTACCTAGGGAGAGGTCGGGCGAGTGGCGAAATAACCTGCTGGAGAGCAGGAACTGGAGAGCTGCCCTCTCTCCACTTATCGCTTCCCGTCCCCATGCTGGCTCCGCCGAGCCAAGAACAATGAACAATGGAGCCAGCGACATGGCGCCGGTGGACGTGCCACCTCCGCTCCCTTCCCGACCCCGCGGAATCCCAGGGGCTCCCACTCTCTGGGGATGGGGGAAAGACACTGTGAGGGGATTGCCGTGGGATGGTCCATTGTGGTTGCTGGTCTTCCAGCCTGGTCTTTTGACTTCACCCGTTGGGTGTGAGAGTCACCCTGACCAGCCGGCAGCATGAGGAGCGAGGTCCCTTTATGGACACCCACGTCACCCAGCTTGGGGACAGAGCAGGACGCTGTAGCCGTGGGTGTTGTCCCAGAAGACGCCGGAGGTGGAGCACCTCTCTGTTGGGAAGGGAAAAATACAGAGAGAAGACATTCTATGAAGAGCTGATTCAGGCTGCTGATCCCGGCTCCAGGAGGATGGAACAAAACCAGCGGTGCCCTTGAGACCCAACCCCTGCCCACTCCGAGCATGGGGCAGAAGGGATGGACACCCCATCACGGCCATCCTGCAAGCTGCTGCGGACGGCGTGGGGTCAGGTCCTGTGGGTACCTGCCCTGGGCCTGCACCAGGAGCACGGCTGTATTTTTAGCGATGGAAGCACCAGGCGGAAGAGCCACCCTACGCAATGAGGAAACCCATCCTGCCCAGCTGCCACCCCTTATCTCACATCCCAGCTCCATCCTGCCCCTGTACCCTCCCTTCCCCAGCGCAGCTCCTCCGCCACCTCCAGCTGTGCCAATACGGCACCGACGGCTTCCCGTCCCACCCCCAGACCAACGTCTGTCTGTCTGTCTCCAGATTCCCCCCCCCCCCACGTTGCTCCCCACCACCGTGCTTCAGCCACCACTCCTGCCCCAAATCGGCAGGCAGCAAGGGCGTCGTGTGGGCTCGGGGAACTGGTTTGGGTCTGGGCAGGGGGACCCGCTGTCCATCGCGGACCACCCCAGGCAATGCTGAGCCCATGGGACCCTTCTCCCATCCCCGCAGGCAGTGCCAAGGGCACGGGCATCACAGCCCCAGGGTACCAGGATGGTTTGCATAACCCTTGTAAAATTGGATGCCCCTCAGGGTGGGCTGAGGTCTGGCCGTCTGCCTGCCTGAGGTGATTCAAGAAAGCCTTGGCAGGAGATCAGCCTCACCTAGCAACTCCGGGCAAACAGCCCCGGCTGCGGCTTCGACATTGCCGGCAAGGCCCCGCGGCAGGGGAGGGTGCCCCATGGCAGGGACCACGGCCAAGCCGTGCTGGAGAGGAACCTGCCCTGCCGGGTGGCGGCAGGGAAAGCATCTCTGCTGGGCTGAACCACCAGATGGGATGGAGTGACTGGTTCCCACCGTCCTCCAGCCCTGCCAGACCCCCTGTCCCCGCACCAGGCACCAATGAGCCCAAGAGACACAAGCCAGCTCACCACGTCTACGTCCTGCTTCGCATCCTGGCCGCGCTGCCAGGAATCACTGGCACGGCAGCTGCCTGCACACAGGCAGATGTGTCCTTCCCATGCCCTCGCTCCTGCTTTGCATCATCTCCCTCCTGGGGGCAATGTCCTCTCCCGCCTCCTCCCTGCTCCAGCCTTCTCTTCTGCCGTCTTGCAGCTGGATCCCTATGACAGAGCCAGCAAAGAGCCTGGCCATGGAGCGAGGCTTACCAGGAGGGACCGTGACCATCAGTGGTCCATGCCTGGGAACGGGGTCATCAGCGCTCCAGGATGGGCTGGGAACAGCCGATTCGGAAAATTCACCTTCTACCGCAAGGACTTGGCCTTTCGCTGTCTTCATTTTGCTCAAAGGGCTGAAAAGCTGGGAGAAATGCCATGATTGCTTCCCGACGCCCCATGGTTTGGAGAGCACCCAGTAGAGACGTCAGTGGGAGCAGGTGGGAGCGTGCCGGCTCCTGAGTCAGCAGGCACCGAACACCCCAGGGCAGCAGACGGCATGGGAACCTCCGTCCTGCAGCCGGGTCCCTGGGGCTTTCATGCTCTCCAATCCACCACCCCTTGGCCCAGCCACGCAGCAGACACTTCTGTAACCCTTCCTCTAAAAGCTCTTTAAACATGGAAAACACAACGTGCACCCTTAATGTTCCCTCGCACTGCTGCTGCAAGCCTTCCTCCCTCCTAACCGATGATGATGGCTCTGCAGGACTCATCAAGGATGGCAAAAGACCAGACAGACCACAGCGCATGGAGAATTTCCTTTTGTTTCAGACAATAATTTAAATTGTTTTGCTCTCCAGGACAAGCACATAATCCTTTTGTGTGTGTGTGTGTGTGTGTGTATCATCATTTTATCTTCTGATCAACCACTGACATTTAAACACCCCCTGAAAGGTTCCCAAAGTACACGAAGTCCATGCAACTGTGCACCTTTAGCATAGTGCTGAAGTAAAGTACCGTCACAAGAAGAGTTTGGTCTGAAGCCATAAATAGTCAATACCGCATCTGCCAGGAAATTAATCAGTTCTTCAGCTCGGCGTGCACCTCGCTAGCATCACCTAGGGAGATAGAGATAGATCTATGGTTTACTCAGACAGACACCTCTTTTAGTGTAAACTGTTGAAAAAGGAGCTGATAGCATCAGTGTTCACTGTGATTTTGCCTCACTTTAGCATCAGTATGTGCTGACACACAGAGAAGCAGTAGACATGTACACCGTCCCCCTGGTGATGGCTGGCTGCCTTCTGCATCTTTGCTGAGCGATGTGTGCAGGATGGCATCCCGCTCCTCAAGCCCGGTAGGATGTACTCTGTTCCTCGCAGCTGCCCCCCAGGTCCAGAGCTCTCCTTCCTCCGACTCGCTTCTCACTCAAGGCCATAAACACCCACTGAACATTTCTTTCTGCATCGGTCTGTCCCCAGAGCCGTAGCTGTTAAAAACAACCTAATGCAAGAGTCTGCATCTGTGGGATGCAGACCACAATCAAACTGTCCCCAATATCCCTCACGTTTTCTCCCTGTCTGTACATATCCTGGCACACAGATGCCTCAATAGATTTCCCTAAGTGCCTGCTTGTGCTATGCAATAAAAAAGACATTTTTGTATTTAAAAAAACCCAAAACAACAACAAACTCAAAGCCAGGCCCACGCATCCTGATGTGGTCCAGGACCCTGACCCACACCCATGCTCACAGTCACCAGCTCCAGCAAACACAGCTGCCGACCCAGTTTGACACTAGCAGCGGTGGGACACGGACAAGCACGTCCCTTCCCCGTGCCACTGCAGGAGCCTGTGCTGGCAGCTGCAGGGACCTGCTGGCTGGGCTCGGCTTGGGGCTCCTGGCACCCCCAAACCCATCTGGGAGGCTCAGGCTGGTGGATCCCGCTGTTGATGTGGGGGCTGAAGCCTGTAGAGCTGGGACTCCCCTACCCTCCAGGTTTGCTACAGCCCCTACCCCTGGGAGCAAACAGCCCCTCAGCCACCAGCGTCCCCCCCAGGACCCCACCGGACAGCCGTTCCCGACCCGCCATCGCTTTGGTGGCAATGCTCCAGCATCAATTAAGCAGCACTTGGAGAGGCAGCAATTTTTAAAGCCATAACCAAGATGTGGCACTGACCCCTAGTGACAAGCTCCTGCCCCGATGCTGCACGGCGAAGGGCTGCGATCGAAAAAGGACACGTGGTCAAGAAGAGCGGGGACATGGGAACGCTCCTCTATCTTGCACAAACCCTGCAGAAGGAAAGGATCCTTCTGCCACAGGGGTCCGTGGGCTGAGGGAGCATTCCCGTAGGGATGCATCCATCCCAGCCACCCTGGCCCAGGACACCAGCCCCTCCGCTCACCACGGTGCGCCCAAGACAGATGCAGATTGACTGTACTTGAGATAGAATTTATTTCAGACATCAATGACAAGCCCAAATATCGCACTTCACCTGCACCAAGTGGGAGAGCGATGCTGTAACGGCAGCAGTGGCGTCATTAAGGACAGGGTGGGAAACGACCAACGTACAGCTCGTAGAGCCCAGCAGTGTAACGACCTTATACAGAAGAGGAATGACGGGAACTCATGGAGGATCTGTTTGTGCCCTGACCTACTCCTTCCCTTGGGAATGCTCAGCTGCATGGCAGCCTCTGATCTGCATGCTACATTACTTTAAATACATACATTTTGGCTCTAAGCCTGTCATTAAGTCCAAAAATGGTCTGTTTCAATTAAGGGCTTCAAGGAGAGCCCAGGACTAATGGTCTATTTCTGGACATTTCAAAATACTCCCAACCATGTGGGCTGCTTGCAGGACAAGCAATACAGACTTTACAACGCTCTCAGCAGTTCCTTACCGTCAATTTTTCCCCTTCCCAGTAACTTCAGAGCCATAAGGAGGAGGAGGAGGATCCAACCCTTCTGGCACCTCTCAGCGGTGCTGTGGAAGGGAGCAGATGCTTATTGAAGGGGGTGGGAAGATGATCATGGCATGGGTGGGATTAGACAAAGCTTCCCTCCAAACACATGGCCCTCCCCAGTCCACATCCCACGCTGGTCTGCAGGCTCAGGTCCTCCAGCCAGGAACGACAGACTTTTTGCTGTCCCCAGGAGATGGGCAGAGGCTGGAAAGCCACTTCCCCGGGTCCTGCGTCTCCCCATCTAGCTATGGATGTGAAGCAGCTCCATCCCACCTCAGAAGGGTCTGTCTCCAGCACTGCCGGCCTTGCCCTTCATCTCCCTCCCCTCATTTCCAAAGCGCTGGGCTTTCTCCAGACCTCACTCCCTGCACCGTCCCCAGCTCAGGAGGCACCAACCTTGCTGCTGTCACTGACAGCAAAGAAAAATTGAGGCTGAAAATAACCCCTCAGGCTTGTACCCAAGAAAATGCCAGCACTAAGCAAAGCCACCTTCCGACCTGCCTGCCCTTGGGATTTTCTGGGAGATTTTTGTCCCAGCTATTCACGGCTGTTGTGATGACCTGAGCTCTGGCCTTTGTAATAAAACTGCTTTAACCAGATATTTCTCTTAGTCCCGAGGATGAACACGCTCATGAATTCAGTTCACGAATCAGGTGTAAACACAAGTGGGTGCCAGTTTAAGCAGCCCTGTAATGGGTGGCACACTTGCCCTCCCAGCTCCACATGGTTACAGTGCAGATATAATCACTTTTTGAGAGCAGGGCTTGCCGACATGCACCAGTAGAGCAGCTACTGCAACCGTAGGAACAGAAAATGCTTTATCCTGGAATCACTCACACCTTCTTGCTCAGGGGTGACCAAAGCGCCTGTGTGAGACATACAGAAACTATAGACCAGGGCTGCACTGACTTTTCCAGTATAACTCGTTGCACAGGCGAGCTTCCAGCATGTGGTGAGCTTACCCCATCTCTCCCCCAGCTATGGGGTGGGCTGAGCTCCCTCACAGCAACCTCCCTGCAGATCTGCTCTTGCCGCTTGCTGTGCAATGCAATCCTAGGAGCAGCCGGGGGGGCCAAGGTGTGGGGTGTACGGACATGTTTCTGGCATCAGAAATCACAGCCACCGCAGAATGACCAGCACACTGCAGCAGGGAACTCACACTGAGACTTAGGGGCTGTTTTATCCCTTCACCATTAATTTACTGCTTAAAGCACTTCACTCCTTGGTGTAAAGGCTCACAGAGGGCTGGGAAAGTGAGAAGGTTTTCTGGGCACCGTCCCACATCTTTCACTGCCCCTGGCAGGGGCATGCCCAGCTCTCAGAGCTCACTGTGTCTCTTGCCCTGCTTTTCCCTTGCCGCCAGCCTCGGGACTGTCCCCCGAAGGTCCCTCCCGGGGGACCCGACTTTCTCTGCCTTGGTGTCCTGGGACGGCTCCTCCTGGACCATGATGTCCCCTCCTGGATTTTCGGGTGGGTGCCGTGCCGGTGTGTCCCCACGGCGGTGGGAGGTGTGGAGAGGTAGCTCGGGCACGGCAGTCTCCATCATCTGAAGGAAGTCGTAAGCAGGGAGAGGGGGTTTCCAGTCCTCCTCAGACAAGGTACCTGAGAAGCAAATTCAGTCCCGTGTTAAAAAGTTAAGAGTTATGCAGCCCCACTCCACGGAAATTTCCCTTTCGAAGCAATTATGGCTTTTTTTGCCCTTTCCAGTGAATGCAAAATTAAAGATCTTTTCTTAAAGATCACCCTCTTTCCTCCAAAACTAATACCACCACCCAAATGAAACCAGTCAGGGGTGCATTAGTATTTACTGGAGCTGGCCAAGGCTCTGCTCCCCGAAGGCTATGGGGGTCCTCTGTCCTCAGACACCCCCACTGCAAAGGTCACACTCGGGTTCTGTCCACCAGTGGGTGGATGTTTCACTCGGGTCTCAGATAACTGTGTTAATGACTGTGCATTACTGAGATGCCATTAGGAGTGAGGGGAGACTCCTGTCCATACCAGGAGGAAGCGGTCCCATTAGGTGACCTTTTTATGCTTTTAAGACTGATCACACGGTTTGTAGCATTTAAAAGCCTGAGGAAGGAGGCTGTGATGGCTGGCACAGCCCTTGGCTGTGCGGTGAGCTGCTCAGCCATCAGCTCACCCCTCTGACACCCCTGAAAACTAAGGTCCCTTCCTAGAGACCTACATGACAGCCAGGTGCCTTTAGCAGTGGAAATGGAAAGAGGTGTGGGAGGACAGCTGGCTTACAGGGTTCTTCCAGCGATTACTGGGTCAGAAATGGTGTCTTCAGCTCTGGCGAGAGCCTACACATCCTACCCTGCCACGCTTTTGGAAACACTTGCTTTGAAAGGCTCATTTTAAAATTCACAAGCATCAAGTGGAGTCAACCCCACTGCCTTTCCGGAGCCTGAAGCAGGCTGGCAGCCAGCAGTTCCCAGGATCCCTGGCTACACATAAGACATGAGGAAGGCACATCTGTGCTGCCTTCCTCCAAAGCTTCAGCAGGCTGATCAAGGCAGGAGGGATGCAGTGAAAAGCTTCACAATACAAGCCAACCCTTTATGTCTCAAAGACCACAGCAAAGCACCAGCTTCCTTATCCTCTCCCATCCAAAAAAATGCTGGAAGGTGCCTAAAGAGCAGCTATTTCTTATGCTGACAGCTGGGAGTCAGGAGATTTTCTATTAGCAAGCTGTGTTTCAGAAGGTTTGTTTGCAGCAACTGGAGAGCACAGCCAGGTTTGGGGATTATGATGGGGAAGGGATGTCGATCCAGAACTATTCTTGCTTGGCTCTGAACATTAAACAGTCCCGAAGCACACTCGTGAATGCGGGTATTCTCTTCTGGCCGGACTATTTGTACTTCTCCAGCTCACGCTAGCATAGCCAGTTTTTCCATCATTAAATTCCAGGGGAGACAATTTATTGCACGTAGCATCTTCTCATAAACAGACCGGAGCTAACAGTGCATGCTTAGGAACATTACAGAAGTGTGTCCACTTACTGCTGGGAATCTCCAGTCCTGCTTTTAGCTTCTCCAGCCAAGACAAGATGTTCATTTCAGTGATGGACTGCTCTGATGGGAACTTGAATACCTGACCCCCGGCGTGAAGCTTCACCCAGATGAGAACAGGCAGCGAAGGCATGGTGGCAAAGTATGCCTTCAGGACGCCGTGTCCCACTGGAGTCTTCCTCCTGTTGGGAAAAGGAGATTCAACTCGCTCACCAGCGGTCTGGCAGCACAACAGGACTGAGAGCAAAGCAAGCGCCAAAGCCCTCAGGCCACATCCAGCAAAGCACACACTTTTGCCTATGGGATGGCTGTAGAAGCTCATCACATATTATTTATAAGCTCAATGCCTTAAGCAAGCCATTAGAGTCCAATGGAGAGCGAGCAGACAGCAGATTAGATGAGTAAAGAAATCCTCGAGCAGGAGGAGCTGGGGCAAATGCTGCAGGAGGGTGTGAAATGTTCTCCACCGTAAGTTTTTAAGACAGGAGCAGGACAGGTCCTGCAGCCCCGCTGCTTGCAGGGAGAGCTACCAGCTCCCTCCAGCCCAGTGGCTGCCACTGCCCCGTGGCTGCGGCAAGTCCACAGGGGGTGGAAAGGCAGGGGCTGATACAGAGGGCTGTGCTCAGGTGGTCCAGCCACTGGGCAGCTGCTGGGGGCTTCCCCAAAGCCCAAGGAGCTGGGATGGCAACTTCCCCAAGCGACACAGAGAGAGCCAAAAGAGGATATCGAGATGGAGGGACAGGAAGCCCGCAAAGATGCTGAGTGCTTCTGGCACTATTTTCAGGCTAAGAGTGATGCTCGAGGTCTGAGCTGGCTCTCCCATGGAAATGAGGACCTCTTTCTAGGACTATGCTTCTGTTTCTGAGCCAATGGTTGTATTCTGCCCTCTTTTGTGGCCGTGCTCTTTTGCTCTGACAAAGTACAGCTCGCTCTTTCTCAGGAAGGGAGAGCAAAGGCAGATGTGTAGGTGGGGAAGTTCCAGGGGTTCTCGTTTCTTGTGCATTACTGGCAAACAAATTGTCTTCTCTTTGAAAACATGTGTATTCCCCGTTAGCTAAACTTCAGCCCACGCTGCGAGGTGCTTCTCAGACTTCAAAGCACGTTATGATTAAGGCAGTGAGGTGTCTCTGGGCTTGGGCAAAACAAAGAGGCTAAAAATTGAAAACGCAACCAGGGAGGGGAGGATTAGGAAAAAATCCCCTCTCCTATAACCTTCTATTTCTTAGCTCCTGGATTCATTTTGCTTCTTGAATATTTTTTAAGTTTGCCTTACGGGGCTTTTTCTGGCTGTCCCTTCTTCTGAAAACTTTCTTTCCCCCAGTCAACAATTGGTAATCGCCCTGCTGATCTTCCCTCTAATTGCTGATGGAATAAACAAGTCAAGATACTCCAGGAGGGCAAATTTACTTTTTTCCCCCACAAGTGACGGAAATACAAATAACACCAGAGCCAGGGTCAAGTTACTATGCGATATCTTTGAGAACATTTTACTGTACTGAAAATTATTTCTGCAATCAATTAAACATTTACTAATTTTACTTTGTTATGCAATTTTGCAGCTGCCCAGAACACATACTGAATCATTGCTAAATGATTTGACCTCCCAACTCATGATGATTTCAGACCGAATAATCACATTACCAGCTAGATAGTGTTTTCAGTAATTGCAGATTCAGTATTTTCCTTGCACTGAAATGCTAAGAGCAAGCTAACGGAAAGAAGAAAAGAGGTTTTTACACACTCACAAGTTCAACCAGCAAGCCACAAATGCTTGCTGGGGTCTTCCTTTTGCCAGCTTCAGCATTTCTTTGCTTTCCATTTGACCTATGTCACCATCGCTGAATAAGATGAGGAAGGGCTTTCTAAGTTGCAAGTAGCAGGGCAGATTTTGCACGGTGATTTCTGGCTGCGAGACATCAAAACAACAAGTTGGGGTTTATAGGGAGGGGAGAATAAGACAAAATTAGACTTTCTGTCCTTACGCGAGGGGTGCAGGGGCTAAAGCAAGGCTGTAGTGTCCATGTTGAATGCAAGCAGCTCGAAAACAAGTGTGGGTGCTGGGATCTTGGTGCACGTTGGAGATGTCTACGCCCAACCCTGCCCATGGCAAGCCAAGTCTGTATGAGCAGCTGTGTGCTCTGAGATGAAGGGGTGTGAGCAGAGAAGGCAGAAGCAAGGTCAGCTCAGCCCAGCTCCATGTGTTATGGCTATAACCAGTCTCTGAAAGGCATGTGCAAGAGGCAGGGACCAGACCCTGCGAGAGGCCAAGCCACCACAGCAGCGGGTCTGTGACTACGAGCACAAGCCAGGCCATCGACTCCCAGGGTCTTCTCCCACGAGACCACACCGCAAACAGCAGATTTCTGTCCAGACTGTCTGATCCAAGCCATAAAATCTAAAAACAAATGTAACTCAGCATGATAGAAATAATGAGCAAACATATTTATTTTGCACAGCTCCACGCTATAATCAGTTCTGCAAATTACTGCAATGGAAAAAGGACACTATATTTTTTTTTTACTTACAAAAATGTCCAGCAGTTCATATCTGATCATCTGCACCATGTCCTGCACGCTCTGTTTGGACAAAGCGATGCCTTCCACGCTCCGACCTCCGCTCCTGGCAAGGAGGAGGGCAGGGGGAGACACTGCATATTTACGGGATCTGAAAAAGAGGGATGGAAACAAGAACCAGCCAGGGGATTTGACACACACCAGATCTGCTGTACGCAGAGCTGGCATCCTCCCAGTGAAAAGTGGGGACAGGGATGTAGAGGCACAGGCACCTGCAGGAGGAAAGGGTCATGTTGCCCATTGCCCAGTCTCCAGCCCCTGCACAGTCCTGGTTTGATGGGGAGAGATGGGGCTGATGTGTTCCCTCGTCCCCTTCTGAAACAAGCCCTTACCCAGCTCGCACCAGATGCTAAATATACACACACACACACACAAACGGCACTTTCTTCTGCAAAAAAAAAGACATCGGCAGCTAAATAGGGCAAATCCAAAACACCACCATCTAAACTATTTGCTGGCACTTCTCTTTCATTTTGACACCTAAGGTTAGGTGCTGCAAATACACACCCAGTGCTTTACTCTGCCTCCCAAGCCAAGGCAAACAGAAGGTCTTAGACTCCATCTGAGGGACAGCAACCTACACAAAATAAGCTCCAGGAGATCTAATTTTTGACTTGGTGAACATGGGCAATTTTGCTGAAGTCCAGCTCTGCATTAGAGCAACACACACAGACTGCACAGATATACTCTTGGTGGAGAAACCAGCTCATCCTTTGTTCCCTAATGTTCTTCTGGTTAAGAAGGGTTCTTCTGGTTCAAGGGTATTTAAAGAAAAGCTGAGAAGATGGAAAGAGCAAAAATAGGAGAAGTCTGAGCAATGAAAGGGCAGGGGGTACATCAAGATGGGAGAGCAATATTCTGGAAGTTTGAGGAACTTCAGTCCTGAAGGCTCCAGATGTCAGTGCCCAGAGGAAGGGTGTGACAGAGGAAGTCAGCTGCCTCAACAGTTTTTTGGGGGACATCTGTAGTCTATTTTTCAAAGGCTGCTGGTAATTATTCAAAGGCTGTGACCTCAGAATTGCTGGGGAAGTGAGCAAGGTGTAAGGACGTTTTGGATTGAGGAGGTGGGGGGCGTGGAAAGCGTTTGATTTCCTTTTCAAAAGTAATCTGGTCCATCTGTTTTTTTCTCCATATGAGGAAGATGCAACACAGACTCAGCCTACTGCAAAGGCAGCTCAGAGAAAAGTCATGTTACAACCAATTGCACCTCCCTCCATGGTTTGCTCAGGCAAGTTCAGTTTGGACACTTATATTAGCAGTTCTGAATGGGATGGAGATTTGTTCAAATTTGCTTTAAAAATCTCAGTGTTTGGTGTTTTAGGTCATCAGTGACAAAGCAGGTGGAGGGAACTGCAGGTAACACATTTCCATGATGTTCAGCTCGTATGTAGGCCTCTCACTTCCTCCACCACAGCACTTACCCATCTGGAAATAATACACCCACTGCAAATTTCTAAGGGGCACCCAAGATCTGCACTGATGCCTTGATAAAGAGCAGCAGTAATGAATGACCTTGGACTTCCCTGAGGCCTTCAAATGTTGTGAGTCAAACTGTTCTTGGATTTAACCAAGGCATTTCAGTTTCTTTTTGCAGTATCCTCTGCTTTTTAAAATTTCTCATTGTAAATCCAGCCCTGAGCTAAGCTTTCCCCTTTCTGCCCAGAATCCCGAGCTCAACCAGTCAAAGAAGTTGAGTTTCCCACTTCTGGTCACGGCTGGGAATCCTCTGATCTATTAGGAAGGTCCTTAACTTTCCTCTCTGTTGTTTTTCAAATTAACCTGTATTTGCAATCAATTAAGAATGGTAAAAGCCTAGAAATTTTTTAAATTGAGGGATTTTGAACTTCTCAGACTTCCACAGGTCTTAAAGAGACTCTGCCTTGATGACTTCTCAGAGGAGGTAAGGACTCCTGCTCCCTATGTCTAAATACATCAACTTGTTCAGCAGCCTTTGATAAGGAAGTTTATTACATAGTTCCAGAAAACCAACAAATTCCCCACCTAACAGCTAGAGTCTACCCTGAAATCATTTCTCATCTTATTGGTACCAAGTGGTTGTATTGTTGCTTACCACAGCTTTCTATTGATACAGCAGGGGCATTCGATGGGTAATATGAGACTTGCATTTAAATCAAAAACATCTGCAAACAAATACTTGGCAGGAATCTATGACATCTAAGCATTTGAGAAATAAATAATTACTTCATTCAAAGCATTTCTTCCTTAACGCTTTTTTTTTTCATTAGTTACCAACCGAGCATGTGCTTGCTGAGCAAACAGTTTTGCTAACAACATTCTTTGTGTATTTTGTATACCTTTTTCTCTGGGAAGAGGGGACTCGGCTTTCTGTGACCTGGGAGCCACAAACATTTCCTCCTTGAGCGTTTAGCAGAAGAATAGCTTTTCTTCTCTTAAGAAGGGAAGTGAGCCTGGCTCTTGCATAAGAAATTCCTGTAAGTGTTTACTTTCTACTTACAGTTGCAAAGATGACCAGCTACAGTAGCTTCACCCACAAATCACAGCCAAATTCCAAACTTGGCAGAATGAATATCTATATAAACTGTATTAACTATTCCAACTAAACAGGAGCACGCTGCAGACTGTGGCTGGAGCAGAAGGATAGAGGTGTATTCTTCCATGTCATTGCTGAGAAAACACAGGCTTTTTCTACTGGTATCTTGTTTTGTGAGATCACCCTGCCCTCCTTTGCTTTTTTTAACTTCTATCAGCACAGTTTGGTTAATAGAGACGTACTAGCAAGATATTTGCATTTTTATTCTCCGTGCATACCACAAAAATGCCCGTGTCTCGTCAGACGCACTAGAGATGCATTGCATCTGTAAGAAACTAATGAAAATAATTCACTGTTGCATTACTGGCTGTTAAACCCACACCTGGAAAACAGGCCAAGGACCTTCTGGGATTTTTATCTCTGCCTTGATAGCTAATTCCTGATGGAAATGAGATGCCAGGACAAGCTGAAGATTCCCCCTGGATCTAGCTGCATTTATAGGCACTGAAGTATCTCTCATGGTCTAATCCAAAGCACTTTGCCCCTTGCTGGAGTGAGTCTTAATGACACAGTTAAGTGCATGGACTGATACATGCTCAGATCCCATTAGCTCCAATTTGGCTTAAAGTTAGGGCTGCAATTGATGCTCTTAGTCAGTCAGGAACTGACCAAGAAAGCCTTGACTTCGCCTTTACCATATGAACAGGAGGAAAGCTGCTATATTTTTCCAGCACTCTTCCTCCAGAAAGAGGACGCACCTCCCCAGAGCTCTGTCTGGAAACGGTGGTAACGTTTTGCTCTTGCTGAGGGGAGGGAAACGGGTGAGCTCATCATTCAAGCAAAAAAAGATTAAGATTAACTGTTGAAAAGATAGAGGTAGGTTCTTCCCCATCCTTGGCAGTTGCAAACGTCTCACAGCCAGATGCGAGCGCCCACCGGGAAGCTGGATGAGACCAAAGGGGTTTAACACCTTTCCCAGCGCTGCAGAAAGGCCACCTGCTCCACACCAAGGCAGCTCCATGGAAAGACAGCATTTATTTCAGGTCTTTCAAACCATCTTCCAGCACCGAGACACAAAGCCCACTCCACCGCTACCCAAGAAAGCCTGCAAGTAGTCACAAGGAGCCTCTCTTTTGGCTGCTCTTGGCAACTGGGGGCAACCATCAGAGCAAGACTCACATTTAGAGCCCTGGCTTTGCAGCAATCCCCTTACGCTCCCCCTCCCCATCCCCACTGGCACTTTCCCAGCATCAGGCCAGGGAAGAGGACACAAGAAGCTGAAGGGACTGCAGAAAGAAGAAGACCAGTAGCAATTCATCACTTCTTCCTGATGGAAAGAGAAGGGCAGAATTGTTTTTTCTTCCTCACACACTGATCCTAGCTAGAGGATATAATTTTTCCAGCCTGTTTTTTCCTCCATAAAAGTTTGGTCCTGTTTGTATGAGGAACCCAACAGATGCATGGGGGCTGGCAGGGCTGGAGGACTGAAAATACCCAGAGTGAACTTAAACAGCAGGAAGGGAGATGACTGTTCATTTCAACAGGGCTAAATAAGTTGCCCATGGAGACAAGCTGCAAATCAGTGGCAGAGCCAGGGCTACATCTCCCTTTGGCCGAGTCCTGACCAATCTCCCTACAGGACTAAATCACTCGTAGCTGCTTAGAGCTGCTGATAAACACTCAGCCTGGCCAGTGACACTTGCTCTAGATATTGGCTTTCACTAAATGCAGATCAGTTTAAATTCTCACCAAATAAAAAGAGAACCAACTTACAAAGCCAAGGCATCATCTTCGAAATACATCCCCATTGTTACATGGCCACTTAAGATGTTTCCTGCCTCTTCGAAAGCTTCCCTGGCTGTAAGAAAGACAAAGATACAAAAAGACCAATTATAAGTCTAATTAGAAATCTTATAAGTCCCAGTGACCCTTTGGAAATGACTGATGGTGACTTAACTGAAGTAGTGCTAAGTGCCCAGCAGATAAACCAACCTCTCCCACAAGTCCTTTTGGTTTTATCCAGTTCCTCAGAGCAGGCAGGGTCTGTTACAGGCATCCAGCTAAGATAGGGAAGGTCAAAAAGCTAAAATGCCTTGCAGACACAGCATGCTCCACCGCTTTGTGCAGCTGCAAAGAGAGGGCAGCACCTCTGCCAACACACTTCAGCATAAACCCATGTGCAGCAGCTGCGATGGTTCACCAGTTGCTCTACCGAGACGGCGAGGTCAGGTAGAGGATGGGGAGGAAAGGATGGGTTGGGGCTTTCTTGATCCACCACAGCTGCATCTATCTGTGTTGAGAGACTGATAGCAGAGCCCCAAAATGAAGCTGGTTCCAGAGCTGGTTTATGCCATCAGAAAATATCCTGGTTTAGGCAGCTGGATCCATGGGAGGGACAAGCTTTGTGAGAACATGCAAGCCATTGTGTGTGAGTTTGTAAAATACAGTTATAGATCAAAGATCAAAACCACTGCTGCCAAAGGTAGGGTGAAAATGGGGCAGATTTCAACACACACCCTCTCTCCCCCTTTGTATTGAGCAATCGAAAGCAACAAAAAAGGCTCTTCTGACTTAAAGACACTAAGGAATCACACTCTGGAGAAGTCAGGTTTTCCCAAGAATTGATTACATCTCAGATACAGCCATAATATATGTTGCTTTATAACTTAAATAAGATTTCATTCAGATACTATTTAGTGTTCCTCGTAACGTTCACCGTCATATCACAACTGGCCAGCCCAAGCTCTTGGGACCGGTGACTCAGACCTCAATAGACTGAGGCTGGCTCAAAACTGGCCACTTTTTGGTTCTTTGCCTCCTGCTTTCCAGCTACACTCAAAGCCGTATTTTCCATTGTGTTCCCCTGGAACCACAGGGACCGCAAACTTTCCTTTATACTATTTTCCTTTCCAAATGGAAGCTTAGATCCTTAAAGGAGTGGCTCATTGAGGGTTCAGACAGTGTAGGAAACAACACACATACAACAAAGCTGGTGACACAGCTTGGCTGGTTCATCTTGTCACAGAGAAACCACCGTTGGATGGGTTTGACGTTAGTTCCCAGCTGTTTGGTCACTTGATTTTATCAGTGTTGAGAGAAAAGCAACCCATAGGACCAGCTGATAAGGATCACCGAGAACTTCACCAACAAACCCTTTGTGAACTTGTCTGTGCCCCAGCTACCAGAGAAAAGGCCATGGGGCAGACCGTGAGCATGCCTTGTGCCATAAGGCACTAAAGGACACAGCCTGACATGGAAAGACCAGGCTCGCAACCAAACTTCCTCAGCAGAGCATTTCTACAGGCATTTAGCCTTAAACACCTGCTTGAGATGTAAGCTCATCTTCAAGTGGTGCCCTGCAGCATCCCTGGCTGCAGGAATTCTCTCCTACATCAGGACAACCTTCAGCAGAGTCCAGGCTTACTCCTTGCATCAGGGTTATTCCTGATGAGATCTTCCCTCCCTATCACACTTCCAAATTTTCCCATATTTTGGGGACTGTGCCAGACCCAGAGCCACGCACCAGCCTTCATTTCTCAACCGCTCACAGCAACCATCTCTTAGTGCTGTGCAAGAAACCCCCCACTACAGACACGAAGCCCTTCTAAAGAAGCCGTTTAAACATTTCCTAGAAAATTAGTCCCCCCTGAGAGCACTGTTTTAATTCCCCGCAGGGCCTGATCATGTGCTGCAGCAGATGCCTCCAGCTGGAATCCCAGCTGCTTTCCATGACAGCCACCGCGAATTGCACAAGCCCAACTTCACTGCAGGATTTGGGAACAAGAAGGAATAAAACTGCCAGATGAGGAAGGGTCTACAGCTCCTGCAGAGTTTTCGGAGGCAGGATCTGAGCATCACCCCTTATCCCTCTAGCAGAAGGCATCTCATGAAACCATGCTCTCCAGCAGCACCTGTAGCATCTTTGCATGCCTTCTTCACTTTGTTTACACTGGTGCTGGCAAGCCCTATGATGGTACCAGAGCTTTGCAGAACACAGGTGTATTTTTAAACATTTGCTGCACAGTTTAGGACAGAGTCTTACTTCCAAGTATGCTTCCCGTTTCTGCAGAGCCAACAAATTTGTCTCCTATAAGTTCTCCAAGTTTCCAGGAAAATGCTCATTCACTGCCCTAGTAACATGATTCACCTCTTTGTAATAAATTTTAATTAGGATTCTTCCGACAAGCCTCTTGTAGCTCAGACCCACTAAATGACTTCTTAACATAGTCCTGACACTAAGTGTTGGAAGAAGTCCAGGGCTTTATTTAACTGGACATCTCGTTGCTTTGTTTCAGTTAACTAGAAATGGCAATGATATGGCACGTTGCTCATTCAGGTTAGAGCAGGAATTCTTGCCATGAGAAAATCATTGGAAATTCCAGATAAGTCTGTGGGCAGATAAGAGCAGCAATGTGGTTTCCCTGACTCTGGCCTGGGTTTGATGTCACAACAGCTGGCTCCAGTTTTCTGCTCCCTCGGGTCATTCTGCATGATGCTCAAACACCCCGCAGGTTACAGGTGGTGAAAGCATCACGTATTTCATCTCCCTTGGCAGCTGCAACTGCATTACCCCAGACTGCGGATGCCATTCCAGATTGCAGACCGAGTGCGCCCCGAGGAAAGAGGCAAACTTGTGGGCTCCACACCGAGCCGTCTGGAAACCTCCAAGACTGTTGTTAGCACGGAAGCAAATTAACTTCTCCTATATAGGAAAGAGTCTTGAGCTCACACATCCAGCCAGACCCAGGCAGGTTCCTTCCACGAACCCCTCTCACCGTCCCCATGTTGCCCAAGGTCCTATCATGGGGCGAATCCAGGCTCCACTACTGCAGAGAGTGGAATTATCTGGAATAGAGGGGAGATTTTGCAGCTCCGCTGATGAAAAGCAGGGAGAAATGGGCTAAAGGTTTTTTGACATCAGTAAGATTTTCTGCTATATTTAACAGACTTAGACCCTCCAGAAGAAGGCAGGCATATTAGCTGTCAGCTGGCTTGGTGAACACAACCCAAGTGTTTTCTAGTTGGTTCCAGACATTTAATTTTGTTCTTACCTCTGTGCTCAGTGGATTCCCTCTGGACCTCCTCATGTAAGAAAGTAGCTTGGTTTGCATTTAACCAAAGTTTACAGGCACAAGGGAGCTTAAAAATGAAAAAATAGTCTGAAATTTTGATCTTAAGACAGATCAGAAAACTCTCCTTTTTTTAAATGCAGTAATTCCCAGGGGTCCTAGCTCTCCACTGTGGATTTGCCTGAAGTTCCCTTTCCACACTGACTTCATTCTCTCTCCTGTGTTAACATGTATGATTGTCACATGAAAAATCACTGTAGCTCTCGGGTCAATCTTCCCATCTTTCAGAAAGGCTGTGGAAAACCAGTGGATCCCGGACCACAGCTATGGCATGCAACTGGAATGATACTGGAGCAGCATCGGAGTGACTAACAGCACCCTATGCAGTGGGCAGGGGAGGGAGAGCATGACTGCTCCAAATTTCAGCCACTGGTCAGGACTATACGGACTGAGACTACAAAGTGAGACAAATTCAAACAAGTTCAGAACACTCCTTCCAGCAACTTTGCTTAGCATTTCTAGCTGATGTCCACTACTCTGGGGGCAGTGCCCACTTACTTAGAAGTCTATAAGTGGATTTCATTGAGTTATTCACATTCATTCCTTTTGATGTAAGAAATTTGTATTTTATCTTATTGCTGCTTTGCTTTTTTTTTTTTTAAAAAAGGATTTGGATTGTGTGTTGGTTGCGAGGACTGAGACTACCACATTTGCTGGAGGAGGAGTCAGCAAGATAACTATCAGTCCAGTAGTGGAAAGGGATTTCTTTAAGAAAGAATATGCTGTGACATGCTGTACACGGACTACAAGAAGAGGCTGATGGATCTGGGCTTGTTCACTCAGAGGCTAAGAGGGGATTTAATGGCAGCCTACAACTACTTTGAAGGGGACTCATAAAGAGGATCGAGCCAAACTCCTCACAGTAAGGGGCAGGAGATACAACAGGGACAACAGGCTTGTTGTGGCTTGGTAAGTTCAGATTGGACATCTGCAAAAACTTCTTTGCAGAGACAGGT
Source organism: Haliaeetus albicilla (assembly GCF_947461875.1). Taxonomy (NCBI): domain Eukaryota; kingdom Metazoa; phylum Chordata; class Aves; order Accipitriformes; family Accipitridae; genus Haliaeetus; species Haliaeetus albicilla. The sequence goes on from NC_091487.1 coordinate 3,909,185, forward strand.
CACCCAGGGCACTGTTGTTTTGTACTGCGCCAAGCACCATGTCTCAGTTTCTCTCGGGGTTGTCAGATGCTACCATGCTGGATGTAGTAAACATGCCTGGCAGCTGAATGTCCTCTGAGCCATGACATGGCCCTTAGGTCCCACATCTGGAATCACCTGCTACCTTCTTCATGCAAAAATAAAAGGGGTGGTGCCAGGCAGGCTGTGATGTGAGTAAACACACTTAGAGAAAATGAAACACGGAGGAACTTCCAAGCACCTGGAATCATCCCTCTCCCATCAGGAATGAAGCCAAAGTGCTTAACCCACAAATACCACACTAACCTTCACTCGTGGCTGTGCTAAATACTCCTAGAAGTGAAGTGTGGTGATAGGATGACAGCTCAGACGGAAACTCTCCTCTTAAATATCCTTCAGCTTCCTCAACTGTGGCCAGCTTCAGAGGGCAGGAAACTCGGCTCCTATGGAGAGGCAGAGAAACAACACGGGCTGCCGCCTTCTTCACTTTGGGGATGAAGAGACAAAAGTGCAACCTCAGTCCAACAATGCCCCAACCCAATATGACAACCGTTATGCCTCAATGACAAAAATCAGTTGCCTGGGAAGGAAGGGCAATGCCTACTCACAGAAAGGCACTGGAGATGGTTATGGAGAAGAGAGAACAGCCCTGAGCCAAACTGGTTGCTCTGAGATCCTTGGGATCCCCATTAAAAATAACAGAGAAGGAATTCCAGCAAAGAGAGAGGGAAAGTGGCAACAGATGGATGCACTGCCCGAGAACACATGTTCCCTGACATTGAAAAGCACAAAAAGTTATTAAGCTGATTTCCAAACCAGGTCTACAGTCAGATCTGACATTATTTTTCCAAAAAGGATTTCCATTACACAGGCCGTGAAGAATCCAGAACATCATCTAGCAGATGTGCCAATCTTACTGTGTGGGGACTTATTAACAGGCACTTACAACATGATGAAGCTGGTCAGTTCTTCAGTTCCCCACATGCCATCGTACATGACTGATCGCTCTCCCTTCTTGTAAATCTTGATGGCAGGAAACTGAGTGACATTCTCCTTTGTGCAAATGCCAGGCCAGTCCCAGCAGTTTACTCGAGACAGCAAAACCCCTCGAGTTCCTAGAGTGGAAAACAAATACATATAAATAATATGAAAGAAAAAAAAAAAAGAAATTATTGAAAAACAGAGCTTTTTGTGAGCTTCTTTGGATATTATCGCATATATTTGTATTAATGCTGCCAGAACTCCTATTTGCTTTGGCGTGCATCCTACAGGGCTGGATCCTAGCACTAAGAGTGAGCCCAGGTAGGCTGCCGCTGAGAAGTTGCTGGACCATTCCTGGAGACAAATGCTGCTTTGTGTGGGCAAGATGTCAAAATCTAGCCCTGAATACACAATACTTTTGAGTACAGGCTATCATCTCCCTCTTGAAATCATTCACGGATATAGCACCATTCATGCCATACACTGTTCAGCATAATAGTAACTATTTCCAGCCTGCGAATGTACTAAATACCCCAGCAGGTGTGGATTGATCCAAACAACAGACCATGGAGAGAATAAACTCAGGGAAGTGATAGGCTGCACTTCTCAGAACGGAATTCCCAGAGACATTCACATCTGGCTGGTTACTCAAAGGAACACCATGAAACCCTGAGGCAACCGTCCAGAGCATAAAAGGCAGTAAGGAAAGGTACTGGAAATACCTCAGGAATAAGGCCAAGACAAAGAAACAATGCAGGCCCTCGCTTACAGGAAAGAGGAAAGATAAAGCCTGGCATGGAGGAGGCTGATGCATTCAAGGCTTTTTCATTTATAAGCTGCCCAGTATTGAAAAGTGGCTGTTTTACCTAAAACATGAAGCCCAATACACAAGGAGCAGTTAAAAGTCACATAAATATGATAGATGTAATAGAGGCTGGCAGTCTTGATGGCATTCACCCTATCCTACTTATGCAAGCTGCCCATCTCCAAGCCACTAGCAGGTACGTTTAGGACCTTAAGAAAGAGCCTGGGGTCTCAAAGGTAAGGGAGAGGGAAAGGGAGAGCACTTGGAACTTACAGAGCAGTCAGTCCAACTTTGGTTCCTGCTACTAAAAAAGCTTTTTATGGGTCTTACCAAAGCGATAAACTCAAGGGATTCATAAGCAGTGAAACAAATGAAGGTTGGTTCCCTGCACACTCTCCATGAGCCCGAGACACTCTGCCTACAACTCCAGCATGTCCTTATCAGCCTTTCTTTCATCTGCAGGTTGGGCGATGACCAGCACACGCTGCTGCTGGTCCTCGGCTAAGCCTGTGCTAACCAGCTGGCAGATGAACCATCACCAGCTTCACTAGCCACCACCCCTTGGTTGCCAGCCTTGCCTAACCTGCCTCCTACCTGCTTGCAGGCTTGACCAAGGACAGCAGGGCTGCATACAGTCCTCAGGCCATACGTTGTCCATGCCCACTGCAGGAATGCTATATCTCAGAAATCTTCATGTCTTCCCTAAATTTCTTTCAACAGCATTCAACAGTTACATGGGAAGAATGGGATGAAACCTAGAGAGAAGTACACACACGGAGGCAGACCATTGCAAAGTGTCCTTCAGAAACCAGGGTCATGGCAAGTGATGAGGATTCCTCAAGAGTACAGTAGATCAAAACAGCCAAGCTTTCTTCTCTGCCTGTGCTGGGTTTGATTCTCATCAGTATTTTCACTAAAGGCTTGGCTGATGGAATAAAACATACACATCCAATCTGCAAATGATCCCAAGCCCAGAGGGGCAGAAAGCAATTTGAAGGGCAAAGTGTAAAAACAGCAGCATTCTGTAATGAGAAGCAGGATGCACAGATATCATCAGTGCTGCAGAAAAGAGCAAAGCTCATTCTGGGATGAACCCTCAACAGCAATGCAATAGATGGGAAGAAAATGATGCTGTTCTGTCCCAGTGAGACCTCTGCAGAGCCCAGCAAGTCAGGCTGGGAAACATGTTTTTGGGAAGGCTTAAGCAGATGAGAGAGAATCTGGAGAAATTTGGAAGACGTGCCTCCTGAGGAAAAACCCAAAGAACTGTGTTTCTTTTGATTGGAAATTGCCTGGAAGAAAGAAACAATAAAATCTAACAATATGCAAAGTCTGCTCTGGAGGCGACAGTGAGATCACTCTGTTGCCAGCTGGGCAAGGACAAGCAACAATCCATTCCCAGGTGGGGAGGTTTGACCAAATATTAAAACAAGCTACTGAGAACCAAGCATAGCTGAATCTTTTTGGCGGAGAAGCTGCGCAAGGGTTTTAATCACAGGTTAGAAATGTGCCTGCCAGGGATGGGTAAGGCATCTTCACAGACAAGGGTGAGGCAGACGTGACCTTAGCATGGGTTCCTATCCCCAATCCCTATGTCCTTGGCATCCTGCTGGACCATTTTCTGCAATCCTCATTTTAGGTTCTGCTTTGCAGCTCACATAAGGAGTTTGCTGCTGTTCTGCCTTGTGTCAAACTCATGTACAGAAAAAGCAAGCGGCAGCACGGAGCTAAGGGTCTGCAATTCCACTCAGACAGTCAGGAGCTGTCAAAACACTCCCTGAGAGTAGAAATGGTTTGTGTCATCCTCCAGGCTCTGAAATAACATCTTAAATTAAAAGCCTGCCCCTGGATTTATTTCACACCTCTGATCCAGTATAGCTGGTTCTCATCATCTCTTACCACATAATCTTGTGTCTTGCCCAATTCTGAAAAATAATGACATGGAAACAGGGCTTTGATGTGTCATTAAAATTGAGTTGCAAGGCTGCTCTAAGGTCCCTCAAATATGAGTTTTAGTGTTTGGATACTACCTCGGGGGATTACGTATCAAAAGTGCTCCAAAGGAGCCCCATCTGGCCTGAGGAACACCTTGTACAGGATGATCACTCTCCCAACACAGTCTGCACCATATTATTAATTACTAAATGAGCATATTATTAATTAGTGAACGAGCAGCAGTTTCAGGAGTTGAGTAACTCAGCAACAGGTTGTTCAGCCCTGTGGTCACTGTTGAGCTGCTGGATGGGAAGGAAGGTGAAAGAGAAACCCAAGACCCTACTGTTTCGTGATTTTAGGTGCTACTAAAACTGGCAACAGTGAGAACCTCTGTCCTAGGGGTCTTATAAAACCAGGACGAGAAAAATCATCAGTGCTACAGGGAACAAGAAAAATCAACAATCCCTTAAATGTCTAATCCTTTGGAGGGCAGGACTGGCATTAGAAACAGCTCACTTGAGCTGGTCCAAAGGCTACAACATGAAAGAGAAGTAAGTTATGTATGAAGTGCTGCACTTCAAGAGGAGGAATCCCATACAGAATGGGAAACGACTACCCAGACAGCATCACATAATAGACTCCTAAATCCTTACTTCAGATTTAGGTTCCATGAATATACATTGCTAAATCACACAGGTGATTTTCATGCCTTTGAACTACAACTTCAGACGCCTGTCTTTGGAAGTCATTAGACAAGAAGACTCCACAAGCACAGAAGAGGGAAGCAGAACTGTTTTTCATCACGGTATATTGCTTTTCTTAGATACCAGTTTTCTCTCTTCTTTGCAAAAAAGGCCACACACCTAAGAAATGCTCAGCACTGTCTCACCTTCACATCCTCTTCCCCTGTCCCAGGGGTACTGCTTCCATAAATTCACATCTTGCAGATGAAAACAAGACCTGCAGCAGTTAGCCCCAGTGGCAGTGAGAATGGCATGCTCTTGCTGCAAGAGCAGAAAATGTGCTCAGTTCAGCAAGACAGAGATGCTTCTCTTTATGTCTTGCTAGATTGGATCTCTCCACAAAGGGAAAACACTTGGGGGGCTATAAACTTAATTTTGTGATGATCTGCTGAACATCTGTTACTGGATGATTCACAGGGTCATTCCAGTCTCCAACCTCCCCCATGCCCTTGATCTCATACGGCCTATTCTCTGTGCCATTTTGCACAAAGAATTGGCATCAAAAGTGGGACCTGGTTCTGCAACTCAAAATGTGCCTCTAGAGTGAGTGATTCATGCCTCAGACAGCTGGTCTTGGCTTTTCAGCCCTCAGGAAGAAAGCTCCACCCCAGAGAGCAGACAGAAATACCAGCGCTTCTGGGGAAGCTGAGAGATTGCCCCAAAGCCATACCCCATGTTTTATTCTCAGTCCTGCATAGCTCAGGATCTTCTTCCCGATCCAGACTTCTGTCCCTTGCACCGTATCTTCCCTCATCCTGGCCATCACTGAGACGCCAGGGACCCCCATCCTTTTAGGTCTTCCACCTCCCCTGGTAGCCCGCCTGTGACTGGGTGTCCCTCAGCAGCAGAGACAAAGGATCTCTAGATCTCCTAATGCAGCTGTTCTCCATCCTTTCCGAGGCTGCAGCAGGGAAAGCAGACTGGAGTCATTCCACAGGTCACATCTGGCCTGGGAGTCTTCGGTAGGACCTCACTGATCACAGAGGAAAGGCCCTGACCCCAATCAGTTCATAATCTCTGTTGAGAATCTGCCTGTGGCTGCTTCCATGTACCGAGATTGTTATCAAATGATTCAAAAAACACATGGTGAAAGCCTGGCCACACAGAATCAGCCAAGGTTTGGCCACTGGCTCAGGAAGAGGTAGGGTTTCATGCACTGACTCTCCCACGTTGCTCCTTTAGCTCGTCTGACTGCTGAGGAGTCTAAAAGAAACCCAAACCATCAACAACCATCACATCTCTAACAACAACCACCCTCTCTGACCCTTCCTGTTTATTCCTGGGATTTCAGTCCAGATCAAAGCCGCTGGTGACTTTCCCTTCATGCAAACAATGAATGCAGAACCGCTTTCATCCAAACCACAGCACTGTCCGCAGCGTTCCCAGGAGGGTTTCTTGTAAGCAGCTCCCATTGCATCTGCATCCCAGAAAGCTGGCTGGGTGCTCTGCTGCTTCTATACATGTCCCCCCTGCTGAGACCTCAGCCTGAATCCTGCTTGCACTCTGCAGGACAAGGTCCCCAGTCCCAGGGAAGTACCATCACTAGGAGAAATGAGCCTCGATGAAGAAGAAAAACCAAGGGAAGGCACCGGCCACCCTCAGGGGTGCCAGAACAGCTCTCACCCAGATCCATGCAACTTTTCCACTGGGTTGCAATGAACTGGGGATGAAGTCACCTGAGTGTCCCCTGCAGCCAGGGCAAGAAAGAGGCACCTCTGGAGGAGATTGAGCCCATGTAAGAGTGATGGATGTGCCGAAGAACCCACCTCTCTTCACTAACCGTAGAGAGGGATGGGGCTGAAGACCTGGGTGAAGCTGAGTTGGGGCTCACACTGCTCAGGAACTGCTCAGACCCTCTTGAAGGATCTCTCCCTCCTGCCTTTACTACCAGACTACCCAGTGTGTGCTGTCTTTAAGTGTTGCTGATTCTTCACTGTCACATGTTATTTATGGAGTTCTGTGGCCGCCTGCGAGACTTCCCATGTAATTAAGCCAGTCTCCAGGCCCTGAAGGCACCATCATTGTAAATTCTTTCTCTGACACCATCCTGCCCTGGTAGATCTGGGCCTGCCCACACCTGTCTGTCACACTTTCCACCAAAGCCGGGGCCAATTACTGCTCCTTTCCAGATCAAGTACTTCTAGGGACAGGAGATCTGATGTGCCACCCAACACATTGATTTGCTGTGCAGCATGTAGTGCACCTCCTTGGTCTGTGCAGGACCTAACACTGAGGGGTACAAACAGGACCCTGTTTCCGTGACGCAGGCTACAGTGCCTGCTGTTTGCCCCTCCTCGCTCCAAAGCCCACCCTGTGTCACCCACTGCTGCTGGTGTTCTACCCTGGCCCTCTCCATACTCTTGGGCATTCATCACATAGTCACTGTGCCCACCAACATCACCATCATCATCATCATCATCATCATCATCATCCATCACGCTGTCACTGGGCCCACCAGCATCACCATCATCATCATCTATCACGCTGTCACTGGGCCCACCAACATCACCATCATCATCATCTATCACGCTGTCACTGGGCCCACCAACATCACCATCATCATCATCATCATCATCATCCATCACGCTGTCACTGGGCCCGCCAACATCGCCACCACAGCTGCAAGGCAGTTTGGGCAGCTGGTGTGTACCAATTTACACCAGCAACATAGGGCAACTGCAGAAGGCTGTATTCCCAGTCCCAAGACTTTATAGAGGCACAAATGGACCGCAAAGATCCCTAAATAAGAAACAAAGGACTCTTCCTAAGCAACCTGATGTGGGTATGCCTTCCTCAAGAGTTTGAGGGGAAAAAACGAGTCTATTCTGGGTGAGGGAGTGAGGTATCATCGGTATCCTCCCAGTCTTCTGGTTCCTACTGCCAGGGCAGGTGCATGCCAGCTGTAAAGCACTCAGACCTGTGGCACCTTACCTTTCAGGTGATCGGCCACCTCGGTGTAAGACCGCAGCACTGCCAAGGACACTGCCTCCCCTGAAACACAAAAGAAGAGACACAGCCCTGAGGGACATACAGGTGACAGACCAGCCCCACCTCGCACTCTGACAATGTCATGTTATGATTCTCTGCATCCTAAGGTGCTTCGAGCTCTGAAAGACTTGAAAGAAATTAGGGAAATCGGACTTTACGCTTCTGTGCAGCAGACAGCAACCACATTGTCTAGGCTATCCCATGAGCCCATGCTACCACGATTTACCCTCTTGTCCTACATTCGGTCCCTGTAAAATGAAGGTTAAAAACCTATGAACATTGATATCTTTATACTGAGAGATACTGTCTTCACACAGTATCAGTCAATGAGAAGAACTGATTTAATCTGATTGCTAACAGTGGGTAGAGGCCCAGGAGGCACAACACAGCACTTACTTACTTATCATTTAAACTTGTCTACAGCATCACCACATTATGGAAAGGATGGCGAGCAGCGCAAGCTTAGAGAAGGGACAACCAGGCCACATTTCATACTTACAGCTGGCATAAAACAGCACCACTGTCCGGGCAGTCTCCAAGAGGGCAGCGTGGAAGGTCTCCTCCGTCAGGGCACGGATCTGCTCCAGGGGCAGCTCTCGCTTCTTGTCCCTGGAAACTGCTTCCACCACCTGATCATCCTGAATGTCTGCAAGGGACCCACAGCCGTGCATGAACTCAGGTATGCACGCAAGGCAGAGGGAACTGCAGCCCCCTTGTGCCACCCCATCAGCCACGTTTTTGTAAGCCAGCACCTCTCAGCAGAGACATGGTGACTGTCAGCAGGGGGGTAACTGCCTCGTATGGGGGAGTAGAGGCACAGACACACATACAAACTCATTGAAACGCACTTATGCCATCTCACACCAGTTGTGCCCTCTGATTTGAACACTATTCTTTAAGCATGTTGGCTCCTCTAGGATCCTGTGTCACTTCTTTTGGAAAACAAAACCAATTTTGTATGGAAAACAAATGCATCTTCAAGGACACATTGCAGGGGCCAGTGTTTTCTCCCTGGGGAAGGCAAGTCTGGAACAGCTTTTACAAAAACATGTCTCAAACGTTTCCAAAGGGACTGACAATTCTAAGGCTCTTCTTCTGATGCTTGAAGAGGAGACAGTGTTGGGTGCACTTTAAATCCCTCATGTCTCTGAAGCTGGATGCATTCAAGCAGAAGCACCCGTGAAACTCATGCAGCACTTCTGCAACTGTTCCTCTAACAGCTGCTGATTTTTCTCCCCGGTGTTTCCCCTAAAAATTATGCCTGTCTGTCATGAAACTCTAGTGATGTGCAGAGAATGAAAGAGCCACTTTGTACAACTGTGATGTGACTGTGATGGTTTGCCTTGGATTTGCAAAAGTATGCTCTAATGCTTTAACATATGCCTGCATGTCTCTAGCAGATGCTGACTGCATGTCCTATCTGATGACAATCAGCTTTTCACTGTTTAGTTGCGCACCTTGATTGTTATTCTCTTTTTCACCCTCATCTTCCTCCTCTTCCTCCTCCTCATCCTCCTGGATTTGTTCGACCTTGCTCTTATTCTCCACCAGGGTTATAACTTCATCAGTGTCTTCCAAGACCAGGTATTTGATTGGCACTCCCTAAAGAAAACAGAATAAATCAGTGGGAGCAAAACATCACCCTGAGCCCACTCTGTCTGCAAGCCAAACTCAGGGCTGATGGGGCACCATCACCCAACTCCTTATTTTTGGGGTATGTCAACAGATTCCTAAAGCTGCCAAACAGGGGAGCTTCTGGGGTGCATTTTTTTGGCCTGGTTTCACCTGTGCATGAGTTTTTCTCACTCCAGACTGACGTTTCCTTGCAAGGAAGTAATTGTGGCTATGTGGGATCCTGTGGCTGGAGTGGTGAAAGCGAACACCAGCTCCACCTCCCAGCATCTGAACATGGATCCACTGCTGCAAGGAAAAGCCCAGTGGCCAAAGAGTGAAGGAGAGGGGGGAGGTACAGGGTCCCCTCGGCTGTCCCCCCTCTAGAAGGGTCAGGCTGGGTCAGAGCAGCCCATCACAGCCTGAGAAACTGGCACAAAAAATCCTTTATCTGATGGAGCTCAACCAAGAAAAGTGCTCCCAAGCGTACACGGGCTGCCAGTCCATGGAAAGAAAAGAGCAAAATGTGTTTCTCAGAAATGAGACCTTGTCGGCTTAAAACCAGTTCTGGCACTGTCTCAGCAAAAGGCATTTCAGAGAAGATGAATTTTATAATGAACTGAGAGAAATGACAAACTGCTGGCACCTCCCATTGTCTCTAAGAGGAGAATCACAACATGCACATCTCTCACCAGGGCATGTGAAGCCCTCAGGGGATGCTCAGGTTCAGGTCTGATCCTGTATCTTTGCAATCATAAGTGTGACAGTTCATGTAATCTGGGGCAACGTGTGCTCCCTGGCATTTGTCGGCACCAAATTCCATCTTGCCTCACAAGCTGGGTCAGGTCCCTCCAGAGTTTAGCTCATCTTGATCAACCTCATTTCACTTACACTCTGTCCTTTTCCCAGATCACTGCCAGAGGAATTCAGTTACATCAGTTCAGCACAGACCTGTGGTTGTTTGCTCTTAGTTTCACACCCATTTCCTCTCCCATCTTTTGAACGCCTTTCCTAAGGGGACAAGGGCCTTTAGAAGTCCAAATCTTCAGGGAATTTGCACTTGGACTACTACCGTAGGTAGTTCACAACCTTGTGTTGCCTTAAGGTGTAGTGGAGATGTCACCCTACGTTTTGAACCCAAAATAAACTCAGTATTTTATCTTTACCAGCAGGCACAATTGCTCTGCAGTACCAACCTCAGGCAGTTCCATCGTGCATCTAAGGAAAGACACTTCCCCTTGAGCTTCTGGGAAGGCTGTCACGTAACAACAGAGCTCAGCATTACCCCAACACCCCTCGAGAGCACCACGCCCAGATATGGAAATAAGAGTTGTACAATAAAGAAATCCAGCATCTAACCTCATCTGGTGTCTTGAGAGCAATGTTTGACCGGAGCAGAACGTTCAAATCTACGAGGTCCCTTCCAAAATACAAAGTGAACATCAGATGGTGCTATGTGCAAGGTCACACCCCCATTCAGCCTGCCTGGCTGGCAAGCCCACCTCTCTCTGCAGCACCATGTCCTCACAGAGTCGTGCTTCAGGGCCCCCGAGAACTTGCAGGAACACAGAATCAATGTCAGTGGTGGAGAAACAGCCTCCAAGTGACCTTCCAGTGGGACTGCACTGTATAACGTGCCTATTTCGCAAGGGGCTTGGATTCCCTTTCTGTGATTCAGGTCTTTGCTTCTGCACTGGTAGCCACATCCCAGTGCAGCTGCCCTGCTGGTAGACTTCAGCTCATCAGTAAATGCAGCCAAGAAGTGCCTCAACAAAGGGAGGTACCATGATGGCAGAAAGCTGGAATAAGAGAGCCCACACCCATCCTTCCTCTACCTCCTCCCATTTGCACAGCTGCCAGCAGACATCCCCAAAGGCTGTGCAACCATGCCTACAGGGGCTGCACACCTCCTTTGGCAAGAAACCATGGAAACATTTGTAAACACAAGCCAGTCTGGTGTACGCAGGCTGCTCCTGAGCCCATGGAGCAGAGATAAATAGCTGGTCAAGCGTGCCTCCTGTCCTCCTGGGGAACAAGTGTGCTGGTGTAACTCAGAGAGCCCTCGCTGATGGAGGAGGCATCGCTTACTGAGCAGAGATTCCCATCGCATCCCAGCACCCAGGCACCCAGCACCCACAGTCCACCTCCTTTACTGGATGTCCTTCTGCCCTTAACTTGAGGGCAAAATACAAGCCTTCCATCTGTGCTAAGCTTCCTTTCCAAAATGTCTCTTAGTCTGACTGTTTTTCCACTTCTAAGTCAGCAAGAGACTCAAACATTTCTACACTTCCAGCCAGTCTGAAACCAAACTAATCTTATTCTGGACAAGTCCTTAAATGTGACGCCCTCTCACAGGACATAGCCTAGTTTTACTGTTTCTCATACAAATGTGAATAAGCCCACTGACTATCATCCTGGCGGTGGAGAAACTGAGCTTAGAAACACCACAAAAAGCAAGGAGAACCCCAAAACACCTTAGAGCAAATACCTGGACAAAAGGGCAACTCCTGCTTTTCCCAAGAGCTGCCAGGCCACAAACTCTGCTGTCCTCCTGTCAGCCTCATAGGTCTCTTTCTGGCTGAGGATGAACACAAGTGGTAGCCCAAGCTGTAAGTGAACGGTGGAAACCTTCTCTGGGTCTTCAGTGACCTCTGTCTGGAGAAGAGACATGGTTATACTGCAGCACATCTCCACACCATTGAAAGTATCTCAGCTCTTCTTCTGCACAGCCCATGTCACCATGTGTTCCCCAGCCACAGAAATAAGGACACCCTCGAGAAAAAGCCTCCAAGCCCAATTCTAAAACATCCATTGAAGCAGAACCCACACAACTCCTGTTAAACTGTTCCAACCTGCCATGACCCTCCCTGTTAGAAACCTGGCCTTTATTATGCATGTTCTTTGTGACTTAGCAACTCCAGATGTCAAATCTCCATTAATTTTTATTTACCTGGCATCCATGCCCTGGGGCATTTTGAGAACCCTGGCCGCAACATGCAAGAGCTGGCATCCTCTCCCTTCCTGCCTTGGACATGCTGCTTCATGAGAGCATGGAGCTGCTTAACGAAGTGCCTTCCTTCCATGGGCCTAACCCAGGAGGCTGGCTGAAGGAGGCACTTCCCAGCTCATCTCCTCGTCCTTTTGGCTGGGCAGAGATGCCACCAGTGGGAACTGGAGGCCTGCTGAAGTTCACTGCCCCGTGGGAAGAGGAGATGATAGGAGGGAGCCTCCAGTCCCTTGTGCTCACCAAGGCTTGAATGACTGATATCAGAGTGCTGAGCCTGCTGTGGGGAGCCTAGAGGAGCAGCTAAGGACTTTGGGTTTGTCTAGTTTGGAGAAAAGGCGGCTGAGGAACGACCTCACTGCTCTCCATACTGAGAAGAGGATGTGGAGAGGGAGGTGCTGAGCATTACTCCCTGGTATCCAGGCATAGGACACATGGGAATCGTTCAAAGTTGCAACAGGGGAGGCTTTAGACTGGAGTTTAGGAAGAATTTCTTTACTGAGAGGGTGGTCAAACATTGCAACAACCTTCATATAGAGGTGGTTGATGCCTCAAGCCTGTCAGTGTTTAAAAGGCATTTGGACAACACCCTTAATAACATGCTTTAACTTTTCATCAGCCCTGAAGTGGTCAGGCAGTTGGACTGGATAATCATTGTAGGTCCCTTCCAACTGAAATAGTCTAGTCTGTTCTACTGTATTCTGTTCTGTTCTATTCTATTCTATATGCTCCAGTGAAGTCTATCTTACTCTATTCTAGGCTATTCCACTCTATTCTACGCTATTGCACTCTATTCTATGCTATGCTATGCTATATGTTCCAGTGAAGTCCAAGGGGCACCTCCACCCTGTCCCCACTCATGGTGCTTACAGACAACTAGAGGAGCATACATTGGTGCCAGGGCTCCCTGGGAAGGTCTAGGCAAGCAGAACCGGGCAAGGGAGTATCGCTCCCATCCAGCCCCATGCCTGTTCCTTGCTTGGACCCAGCCTGGGAGCTTTGCCATTAACTTCATGGAGAAGGGGCAGATTCTCATGCCCAGCTTTGCCTTCTCCTCACACCTCCCTCATCCTCACAACCACCCCAGCTGCCCTCATTTCCACAGCCCAAGTGGCTCCTCTTTCCCAGTCATACCACCAGAGGAGCCCCCATGAGCTTGAGGTGCCTGTGGATGTTGAGCATTGTCAGAGCCTGCTCCATGGCCGTCCTCCTGCAGGGCTGTGCCAGGTCCGTGGTCCGCTGGCAGTGGCAGAACAACAGCCGGGCAGAAGACACATCAGGCTCATCATTGCTGTGGGAGAGAAAACAAAAACCGTGCTGAGCTAGGCATTCACCGCAGGGTTTTAAAATGCCCTGACAGAATGACCATGTTTGTTGACATGTTTTACAGGGCAGATGATCCTCAAGTTCAGAGTTTGGCAGGCTTGTGGGACCTCTTCAAGAGCCCCACTACTGACAGGTACAATTGTGTCCAGGTGCCTTTCAGAATTGTGCTGAACATCTAATGAAGCCCCTGGCTCACCAGGTGTAAATGACCCCAACTCCAGAACAGTTGGCCCAGCTCGAGAAGGACACAGATTAAGCTTTTCTCAGTGGGACCAGCCATGCCACTGCAGTGGAGACCCTGGCAGGAGGACGAGAGCTGAAGTCTACAGCTTTGCTCATGTCTTTTACCTCACTGGTGACATCTTACAGACTGTATAAGGAACATTCCACCTTTTGAATAGCATTGGTTTTGGCTGTGCCAAAGGAAGCTGTGAGATGGAGTTCCCTGGATGGTTCCCTGATTAGTTGTTCCTGCTCTGATACCATCACTGGTGCTGGCCTGTGGGTTAACTGTGGGAAGTCACAGTTCCCACACACCCATTCCTCACCTCTAAAACAGCAAGCACCTTCTTTGTAAAGGGTTTTAAGATCTCTCTATGGAAGAGTAGAGCATAGTATTAAGACCTCAAAGCCTGCTGCCCCGTTTGGCTGAAAGCTATTCATGTTGGTGAAGCTACCACCATTTCATCAGCTAAGGAGATGACCTCCTGGTGTCCTCTGGGCTTTAAGTAGAACAAAGCTAATTCCTGTCCAAATGACAACCGTGCCACCTAGTGGCAGCCACAAAATGCTGTCCCTGACCATGATCCTGCAAGGATGGGATGGCACCTCGGGGAAGGACCACTTTGGTGCCTGCCCTGGTGTCACCTGTGAAAGCAGGCAAATCGTTGTGTAAATGCTTTGCTGAAGATGCAACATGCTATGTGATATTCCCACCTTCCTCCCTCTGTTTCCTGACTGCAGTAGGTCCCATCAGTAGCAAGTCATGTTGAAGGATCTGCCCTTCTAATGCAGCTCCTCCCGCATGGGAAGGAGATGGCCTGAGCTGGGTGGGAAGTCCCAAATACATGAGCAGTGTCTCGTGCAGCTGAACTGCAGAACTCACTGCTGCTAGAAGTTGTTGAGATGAAAATTAAAAATGAGTTTAAAAAATTCTGGTGGCTGTTAACACCATGATACAGGTTCAGCTCCCATCTCTTGAGAGTCCTGAAACCTCTGACTGCCAGAAGACAGGAGGCTGCAGGCAACACACATCCATTTCCCCATACCCCTTGGGAAGCACCTATAGCCACTGCAGAGGTAAGATATGGAGCTGGGTGGGCTTTGCTCCAACCCACTGTCGCAGTTCTTACCCTTCTCAGCTGGCCAGACTTGATCATCAAAGCACAGGGTTGAGTGTTTTAAGACTAGAACATCAGCTATATCAGCTTTCCTGAAAACCCATGGCTGAGGTTTGATCAGTCAGCTACAGAAAGGAGACAGTGGGATCTTCTCCTATAAAATCCCATTCAATGAACAGTCACAAATGGCATGGCTAGTCCCAGTCCAGGAACACAAGCAGCAGCTGGTTTTGGTAAAGCAAAACAGATCTGACTGTCCACCCTTGGCATAACATTCTGATACCATCCCAGATTTGACCTGGGAATCTGAGAAACCAAGAGTAGAGCAAACAGTGCAGGGGAACAGCTCTACCTGGTGGGTGGGTGTTTGGACATACCTGGTGTCTTTCAACAGCGTTGCCTCAGTTGTCAGAACAAACTGGTGCACAGTCCCATAGACAAAAGCTGCCTCCATCACAGCTCTGTGCTCTGGAAAGAGAAAGGCAAAACGGAATCATCTCAGCTCCCTCCAGATCTCCCTCTTCATCCTTCCCAGTTCTTATTATCAATGCCCAGGCTTTCACAAACTCCTGGTAGAAAATCATAGCTGTCTGAAGACACGCTATGAAGGTAACTGAGTAACTGGAGCTGGACCCAGTTGCTGATCCCCAGTAAACACACAGGTGGTGCATGTGAATCCATTCTACTGCATAACCAGAGATCTGCCTGCCTATGGGTTTATTTATTTTTTAAGACAGCAGCCACCGCCTTGCTTTCTCTCTCAAGTCTGTCTCTGAAAGTTTATGCTCCCAGCAAAACTTTTCTGGTGCAACTGATCCCTTTGGAAACACAGCAAGACATACAGAGGTGGAGAACCTGTGTCTGGGTGGCCCTTTCAGGTTTCCTTGATCCTCTGTTTGCAGGATTTTGGGTCAGAAACCCAGCTTCCTTGCACCTTAGTAAAAAAGGCTCTGGGAGGAAAGCAAAGGTGAAAAGCTGAGTGTTAATACCTGCTGTCCCAGTAGCTGGTACATAGGCAAAGACCATGTTCGACCTCCCTTTCAATGCATTTTCAATGTTCTGAAGATCTGCCAGTGTTTCAACATATTTAACTTCATTAAAGAGCAGGGCACTGAGGAGTCAGAAGAAAACTCATTAGCAACTGTTTTCTTTTAACAGTGAATTTGCAGCCACATAACCATGATGGAAAAACAAGGTAAAATTCCAGCTTCTTGCTGGCAGATTGACAATTCACAGCCAAGTACAGCTGCCCAGATGTGTGCTGGTAAGTCATCTCAAGGGCATAGAACTAACAGGGTCAAACCATACCAAAGAGAGAAGCAGCCTTCTGCTTGGCTGAGAGCAGCCTCTGGAATATGTGAGGTTTGTATTTATACAAAACTTTGTATCAACAAGTGAAAATGGAAAGTAAAGGATTCACAGAGATGTATCTGGTCTGTACTTACAACAAAATGTTAGCAACAATGGAGTTCACATCAAACAAGGCATCAGTGGGGAACTCTCTGATCAGCACGTTACCTCTAGGGAGGGAAGAAAGAGTATTGCCAAAGAAACTACAAAAGATTAGCTACACGTACTAATTTAATTTTCACTCTGCTGAATACTTCAGCAGAAACCTTGGGAGGTTTCACACTGAGGACAAGGCATCTACTTTGCCTGTGTTGGGCCTTTTGGGGGTACTTTTTGCTAAACCCTCTATGTCACTGCTGTCTTCATAGCGCCTCTCTTCCTCCACAGACATTTTTGATCACTGACAGTGTTTCCTTCAAACATTTGCACTGGAAAGCAGTCGCAGTGTGGTGCCCAGACAGCCCCCCTCACCTGAACAGGTAGGCTTTCCTTAATGCATTTTCTTTTACACAGTATCTTGAGACATCCTCTTTGGGACAATTCACCTAGACATCGAAAGCATGTAATTAGACATTCAGCTCCACAAGTGGCTACAAACATACAGCACTACAGTTTTCTTCCATTCAAGAGTGTAAATACAGTCTTTCCAAACCTGCTGGGAGAGAAAATACAATAAAATGGAGTCCAGAGATGGGGACTGGAGTTTGTACTTCAGTTCTCCAGCTCAGCCTGCCTTGATTTGCGTCAGATGGGATCAAGAGATTTTATGTTCTGCCCAGCATATTCAAAGTGACAGATCACTGCTTGCTTATTAAACTCAGCCTGTATCTGGAGGAAATTAAATACATACACGCACATATAAAAGCAGTTCTTATAATCTCATTACACTTGCCTAAATTTGTAATTCCCTCACCTAAATCTGCATAAAGTTTCAGCTAAAAAACCCTTTATATGAAGTACTTATTGCACTGAATTGAAAAGAAGTGAACCAACCTATCCCTCATTCTTTGCAGTTCGAGCTGGCAGGAGGGAGCTATGGAGAGAGTTGGGCACATCCCACCTGAGTGAGACGAGCGGGCTGATGCCCTCCTGTGCAGTACGCTGGGGAATTGTACTCTTCCTTGCGCCATGCCCATGGGTGCACAGCAATGGCCAGGCAACTCCACGCACCTCATGCAGCTGCTGGGAGGCCAGATTAGATCAGCCACCTAAGCCTGGTATGTGGGGTGGCCCATGAAAAAGACCAATCTGTGAGAAAAATGTGAGTAGCTAAATGTCCCCTAAACCCATGAATGCAAATCAAAGTGCACAGGTTCATCTACTGAGACTGAACTGGCAGGCCAGGAGCAGCTCAGGGCTGCCCCTGCCTGACCCACAGCACTGCTGGTCCTCTGCCTTGCTATGTTTGGAGACACAGGCACAACATCGAGCCTCTCTGGGACACAGGAACCTGCCCGTGTCCCGCAGGCAGAAAGCGTGATGCAACCCACAAGCGGCAGATGTAAGGCCAGAGCAAGGGATAAAATGGGATGCCCTGGTCTGCCACCATCTGCTTTCTTGTGGGGTGCCACTGCTGTCAGTCCCCAAGGTGGCTCTGCCCACCCTGCAGGAAGCCCTGCAGAAAGAATCTGCAGAAATAGCCTGTCCCGCTCCTTATCCCCATTTACCTTCACCACTGAAATGCCATAGTCCTGGAGGGCCTCGGCCGAGTTCTCAATCTGCTCCAAGAAGGGCTGGGCACGAGGAGAAACTGAAACACAAAACCCCCTGGTTTCCATCCCTTCCCCTTATGGATGAGGAAGATGACAGTACCTTCAGAGGAAGCACTGTCTGTGCTCTGGCATGGTAACAGCATGCTAAGGTCCCCATGCAAACATCCCTGGGACATCTGAGCAGACCTGAGCAGGGCAAACAGGGAGCTGTGGCATGCTGCCGGCAGAGGTACCTGTGGGGATTTGGCTGGGGGAGACAGTGGGACTGGGACTGGTTTTGTCAGATGGGTGCTGCTGTGCTGGGCTGCAAGTCCTCAGAGTTAGGAGCATCCTCCTGCCACGCACTGGGACAGTGCTTGACACAATATGGTTTTGCTCTTACTCAAAGAGTAAGGTATTTACTGAAACAAGACTAATTACAGGCAACAACATGAATGCCCGCAGTCTCACCTCCTTCCTTTCGGACACACCCAGCCTCCCAATGCTGATGTGGGAGCTGTGTTGGTGTCTCAGCCCACACCGATGTCTCTGGGAAACCATACCTGGGGGCCATGAAGGAGCAGAACAAGAAAGGCAAGGCCAAGGATCTCCTTCTAATTCTTGACAGCCCTTAGCTCCCCTGCATGCAAGGGATCCCCCTTTCCCTGGGAGGTACCGTGGAAGAGAAACCCAGCCCCTTTCAGGGTACAATTCCTTAGGAAGCTGGGTTTCTCTTCCATGGTACCTCGAGAAAATTAATGAAATGGTTTGAAGGAGTGTACCTGGGGACACAGCCAGGAAAGATCCCACCCCAGGAGGTCTCTGCCTGTCAGGAGCACTTGGAGCTTTGCAAACACAGATTTGCCAGCTGAGCTTGACCAGCTCTTCAAAATCACTTTGGGTTTACAAATCTCAGGAATTGCCTCTTCAGTGTTCCACTTTTGCACACACCCTCACACAAGCCTTTGCTGAAAACCCAGGCTGATGTAAATGCGTACTGTTAAATACATACCACTATGGCTGAAATAACTCAGGGATGCTCTGCCGGCTTGTAGGCTACTGAAATACTCCTGCGGGCTCAGCTCCTGCAGCAGCCTCGCACTTCCCTGCGTTGGGATGGAGGAAGCACAGAAGAGCAGGAAAAAGAAGGAAGAAACCCATCTGTCCTTTTGGGCTGACATGGCTGTTACCAGCTACAGGCATGGGAGAGTCACAACTGGGAAAAAAAATCAAAAACATATATATGTATTTTATATATATATACAAACATATATATGAGTGTCTTCTGTTTAGGTAGGTGCAGCATGATTGTAATTTCCAGATGTGACACAAACATCTCGAGGACATCATGAATTAGTCACCAGAACAGCAGGTGATTCAGACAACTGTAAAGATGACAGCAAAGGCCATTCTCTTTCCTCTGAGTGCTATCTGCAAGTGCACGGACCCTCAGTGCTTTCAGTTTAGGGCTGTTTTTCTTCCCTCCTTTTTTGTCTTTTGAGTCAAACAGAAATTACATGTACAGGCAGAAAACAGTGACAGTATCATACAACACCCCCCCCCCCCAAACTGTCTCAATTCTTGTTAAAAAGCTTTGAGGATGCCACTAGCATTATATGCGCCACTGAAAGAGGTGTTCACAAAGGGACGGGCCATATTGCTCACTTCAGACCATGCCAAATGATGTGCCTGCCCCATCTCTCTGCCATTCGAGGTTTCAGCTACACCAAAAGGGAGAGGGGTTTGTGCAAACTCCTGGGGCTTGTCATGCCTGGCTCGGTCCAGCCTCACGTTATTCTGACATCAGTGGCACAGGAGCAAAACCCATGACCCGCACCAGGCTGCAGGGCAGTCCTGGCAGTCTCTCTTCCACCCTGGGTCTCCATGTGGAGCTGGTTAGGAGAGGAGCCAAGGAAATTTCTGAGATGCTTCAGAGAATGGAGCAGAGACCAAGCGTGCAAGTCAGCTGCCAGGGTTCACCAGCAGCCCTCCCCAGGCTGTCCTGCCACAGCTGTTTAACTCGTCTTGCTCAGATTAAGGGGCTCAGGAGAGCTTCATGTGGACAGCCACCACAGGATGAGAAAACACCTTCTTCCCACTTCATTCCCCTGTTTAATACCAGGTTCCTTCACAGCCTGCTCTTCAGGTATTGGTCTTTGCTGCTGAGTGTGCTGGAGCACGGCTGGCCCCTGGTCAACAAAGAGACAAAGCCAGAGTTGAAGCCATGTAGAAGCTGTTTGCTTTGCATCATGAGCTGCAGCTGTTTTCGTTAACAAATGCCCCTGTGTCCATGGACTGTCATTCCCTTCAACACCCTGTCAGATGCTGTCAGCTTACTATCGCTGTTCTGTGATGAACCCAGACTAAAATGTTCAAAAACAAGCAGCCAAAGTCCTTTTGCTTTGCTCCAAGAGCAAGGAGTTAGTGACAGCCAGGCATGCTCAACCTTCACAGGCTCCCTCTCATGTAGGTGAGGGGTTTGGATCGGGCCTGAACAGCACAAAGGAACAAAGACAGGGCTAAGAAAGGCATGAATTTTTTTCTTTTCATCTTAAAATCTCCTGTTCTTTCCAGCTTTGGGAAGTGCCAGGCATTTCTGGTCCTTTGCCCTCCCATCTGTTCCTCTGGCTTACAGAGGGGACAGAGATTGGGGTGGGGAGGGGCAATCTTTATTAAATGACAAACTTGGCTACAGCGGGATGGAAAAATAAACTCAATTGTGGCATGTGGGAATCAGCCCAGGTCAAATGAGAGAGCTTATTGTCAAGGAGGCAAGAGGAGCAGCCTCTAACGACTCAAAGACTTCACGGCATTACACCTGGAGGAGGGTACCAGCAGTTTAAAAACACAATTCCAGCCTCTACCCAGTCCCACTCTCTCTTCCATGTCTCCTCTGGCTCTTGTAGTTTTTCTAGCATCCACCTTCTGCCCTCTCCACACCCCTGTGTGACTGCTGCTCTTCTCCTTGCACCTCTTGCCCAAAGTCAGCCCTGTCTGCCCCACCGCAACCCCTCGCTCTGTCCTACGCCCCCGCTCCTCCCCATGCCTGCCTCCCTCCCTCTGTCCCACCACCCCCGACCCTGCTCCTCCCCATGCTTTTCTCACCCTTCACACAAAAACGTGTGCTCATCCCTTCCCTACTCATGTCCTCTCACCTCTTCATTACTCCGTCTTGCCCAGCAGCTGCCCTTTGAGCCCCATCAATCCAGACTCGAATATTCAGCTTTTAAGTCATTTCCTCTGTCACCTCTTTTCCATCAGCAGAAAATTAACACCATAGGACTGGAAACAGCCAGAACCCTGTACCGCAGCCACTCGCAGGATTACCAGAGATGTGTGAAAATACCAGGGATGTGTGAACCAGCTCTGTGTCACTGCTGGGAAACCCTTAAGCCCATGGACCGTAGGGCAGCCTAGCCCAGCATAGATGGTATGCAAGACCTGGTTCATGTTTTCACTGTCCTACCTCCAAGACAGAGCCAGGCCAGGTGGTTAAGGCCACTGTAAATGGCCTAAAATGAAACCAAAGACACCAGAGACACCCAGCACAAACTCCTGTGTTGGTTATAAATTGCTTGTTCCACATCAGTTTTTGCTTGGGAATCCTGCAGAAGTAACCATGGGCTGGGATCCCTGCATTACCTCTGTGATCCCAGCTGCTTTCCCTGACACCATGCCTCACAGAGCCCCTGGCTCCCAATATTTATTACTGAGGAAGCTGCAGTACTTTTCATTCAAGGGAGCGTGATGTGGGGTGGTTTTTAAGACTCACAAGACAAGGAAGAACCACTGTCCTACTGGAATCATAGACTGCACAGCCAGCTGGCTACCATCTCCATCATCCATGGGCCTCCCTCACCTCGGGAGAACCACGACCAACCTGGACTTAAATGCCAGTGATGTAAAATCTCCCACATCCCTCAGCAGGGTATTTTCCTCCCTGTGATGAATTACCTTCTTGCAAAAACCCTACACTTTATATCTGGTCTAAATATGTTACACTGCTGCTTTCCCTTCATTTTATCTCATTATATCAGTATCTTCCAGCCTGCAGAGCCCTCAGTTGGCAAGTTTTAATTCCTTAGGTAGATGCTCCTAAACCAGGAACATTTAGGGTGCTCCTAAATGGAGTTGCTTCAACCTCTCCTGTGATGATCGACACAGATCAGGCCTTTTGTCGCAGCAGGACATTCACCCCACACCCAGCTAGTACAGGTTTTTTGGCAGCACACTCACCTGCCTTTTGTGCCCTTCTGGCAGCAGTTAATAAGTGTGCTGCCCTCCCAAGTTTGCTGGCAGAGAGGACACGTAACAGACCCCAAATCCACGTGGGGCTGCCTCAACCTCTTAGCTACAGCAGGCTAAACAGGCTGAAACACTCTCCCCAGTATGGCTGGATGCCCCAGCACAAATATACCTGCTGCCGAAAAATGCAAGGGAAAGCATAATGCTGACGGTTCTTCTTGCACTGTGGACCATGCACACAGGTTTCCTTTAGGGGATCCAGAAAAACTCCCTGAAAACCTCTCTGTTCCAGCCTTCTGCTCTGCAGATCTACATGAATCCCTCCAGCCACACGTCACTGCCCAACCAGCAAGCCCTTCCCAAACACATCCAACTTGTTTGCAGCCAGCTTGTCTGAAGATGGAAGCTGTCCCAACAGCTGTATTGTCTGCAAATTTATCTTCTCCTGAAGAGATGATAAATTGGCTCTTCAGGGCCAAAGAAAGCATCCTAGGGATCCCACTGAAGCCTATCAGGATGACACTGACTCTCCAGTGACAACCCACTATGTGAAACTGTGACCCTGCGGCCACTTCATTGCCTGGGGTGGGAGGGGTGTCCTGCAGGTTTTTAATTCATCAGAAGACCACGCAGCCCCAAGTCACATGCCTGACAATTGTTGACATATACTGCTGACAACTGTTGAAATATTGCTTATGTCAAGCAATATTTAAGTCCTTTTTTTTCCTTGGTGAGGTTATGTGTTAGTTTTATGGAATCCTATGGCTGCCCAGCAATAACCTCACTTCCTTACCAGATACCACGTTATTTTGCATATTTTTCACTACATGCTCCCCTTCCCTGCTCATCTTCAAAAAAGTGGCCAGCACCAGCCTTTTCCTAATCAGCAGACAAGTCAGGTTAATTATCACTACCCAGTTTTGCTGTAACAGAGCTCAACTCAGCTCCTTTCAAATTTTCCAAAGGCAAGTTCTTTGACCCGGCTGACTTGAATAAGGTCAAAAAGCTGCAGTTCCCCAGCATTTGGAGCCTGGACAGTGTTGAGATTGTTCTCCATCACTTTGGGATGGACCTGCAAACATGGGACCGAAATACCCGCTGGCCCTTCCCACTTGCCCCTTCTCCCCAGCAGCCTGCGGAGGAGGCAGGGGTTGCAACCTGCAACTGCGAAGCCCCTACAGCCGTGTCCCCCCATCGTGTGCTGCCGTGGCCGTGACCCTACAGCTGAGGGAAGATGTTTCCACCCGCGCTGGATGCCCTGAAAAGCCTCCAAGCCAGGCTGCGACGTCGGGACCCACAGTAAGACTCATGCACTGCTTCCAGTCAGAAACCAGAGCCTCGCCGCAGAGGTATTTATCCTGCATTTATCCACAAACGCTGTTTCAAGCCGGAGTGCTGCCAGGCCTTTTGTGCACAGGCAGGCGCACTTTTCAACCAGCAGCGTTTTAAGGACGTTGCAGATTGCTGCGTAATCAGCCCGCGGCGCAAATCCATGCCGGGGCAGCTCACGAGACCGGAGCCACATCTGGCACACCATGTCGGATGATAACGGAGCTCCAGTCTGCCTCTCCCCTGAGCCTCTGACCCCCTGCACCAGATGTGCCTGATTTTTGGTGCAAATGCAAGATACGGGCCTGCAGTCAGGGGATGAGGGTGCCTATAGGGGTGGCTGCGGTGAGCTGTGGGAGCAGCATCTCGCAGCACCGGGATCCTTCTCAAGGATCATCATCAGAGGTGGGAAACACATCGACATCAAAGCACATGCCAGCCTGTTGCCCAGTGTGCTTTGCCTCGCTGGGTTTTTTTGCAGTGATGCTCCCACCTCCTGCCACTTCCCGGAGAGTTTCACTTTCATTTTCATTTCCAGGTCCCACTTCCCAGCACCCAGTAGCCCTGCTGGGCCTCTCGCTTGCTACCCGAGGCTGTAAGAAGGACACGCTGCGGCCTTTCCCTCTGCCCGCACCGGGAGAGGAGTGCTTCGATGCCCGTGCACAGCAGACAGCCCGCAGCATCACCCACTGCTGCTGCCCCCATTTAGTCTGTCCCTGGGGACAGCCCAGCCCCCCAAATTCCCTGGAAAGCAGCTGGCACCGTGATGACGGATGACATTGCTGAGCTGCCTCCCAGATGGCTTAGGGATGTCACCTACCTGGGCGTCCCGAGCTGAAGTCCTCGTCCCTCCACCACGGCTGCTGGGAGAGCATCAGGCGTCGAGGTCTGCCCTCGGCCCCAGCAGTCCCTCACGGTCGGCGGCCTGGCTGTACGGCTGGCGAAGCTGGGATGCCAAAAATAAAGCTGGCGGATCCAGCGAAGGGATCTCTGAGACCCGAGCGGAGGTCTCTCGGTAGCCGGGGGGGGGGGGGTCTCTCTCAGCTGCCCACCTGCCTGTTAGGATCCCTGAGCTTTCCCTGCAGCCATCGGGATCGCTGCCCACATAGAACGGACGGTCTCTGAGCCACGCTGAGCCATCCCCACCCCACCAGAGACCCAACCTGCCACCTACCACAGCGGGGCTTCCTCCCGCACACCCACGCAGGCTACCGGGGGTCCCCACAACCCCCCCCCAACCCCCGACAGCTCTCAGGGACCCCTGTAGGAAAGCTCTCGGCTTCCTACACGAAGGCCCCCGGCCCTAGAGAGCTGCTAAGAGCCGATTCCCCCCCCGCAAGGCGGAGGGTCTCTGCCCCCGTCGCTGAGGAGACCCCCAGAGCCAAGGCGAGAGGGGAGGAGGGCGGGAGCGCGGGAGGCGGTGCCTCCGCCCGCCGTTCGAAGTAGGCGGGGCGGGAGAGCGGAGGGGAGGGAAGGGCGGGCGGCGGCGGCAACCCAAGAAGCGAGAGGGGAGCAAGCGGGGGCGGCCGTGAGTGACAGGCGGCGGCGACCACTCGGCGAGGCGGATGGGCGCGGTGGGGGCGGTCCGGCGGGGAGCCAATGGGGAGCGCGGGGCTGTCAGGAGCGAGCGCCTCAAATAATCGGGCTCAGCTGATTGTCCCCGGCAGAGAGTTGTTTGGCGGCGGGCGGGCGGCGCAGCCGGGAGGGCGGGCGAGCGAGACGGGGAGGGGGGAAAAAAAGAAGAAAAGACCCCCCTGCCCCTCACCCCCATTTTGTTGTATGGGGGTGTCCAGCCGGGGCTGAGGAGAGGGGCGGGGCGGGAGCGCGCGCGGCGACCGTTGGCGGGCCGTTGCCTCCCGCTGCCCCATGAGCTCGACGACGACGGCGGCGGCCCTCGCTGAGGGGGCGGCCCTGGCTGAGGGGGCCGCCGTGCCCTACGCGGTAGAGCTGGGGCTGACCGTGCTCCACACGGCGCTCTACGCCGCCCTCTTTCTCTTCGCCTACCTGCAGCTTTGGCTGCTCCTCTACTACCGGGAGCGGCGGTTGAGCTACCACACGCTCTGCCTCTTCCTCTGCCTGCTCTGGGCAGCCCTCAGGACCACCCTCTTCTCCTTCTACCTGCAAAACTCCCTGCAGGCCCTCCGTCTCCAGCAGCCCTTCGCCCACTGGCTCCTCTACTGCCTGCCCGGCTGCCTGCTCTTCTCCAGCCTCTGCCTCCTCAACCTCTATTTCGCTGAGGTAAGTTTTTTTTTTTTTTTCTTTGGGGGGGGGGACGCGCCAAACCCCCACCCTGCAGGACGCCGGGGTTAAAGCCTCCTCTTCAGCCACCCCCCACCTAAACTTGGAGGGGCACAGCCTGAAGCTGAGGCTCTGGGGTGGTGGGATGGAGGGGTGTGGAGGTGTGTGCCCTGACCAGTCTCGGTGGGAGAGGGTGCCGAGAGGTCTGCCCTCAATGTAGGCTTTGGGGCAGCTTGGGGAGATGCAGGGGTCTGCCCTGAATCTAGGCTTGGGGGGGAGGAGGAGAGACACAGGGATTATGCCCTGAATCCAGCCTTGGGGGTGGGGTGGGATGGGGGGGGGGGGGAGGTTTGAGCAAAAAGTGTGCCCTGAATCCTAGCGTCAGGGTGGTGGGGTGCAGGGGTGTGCTTTGAATGCAGACTCCATGGGGTGGCGTGGGGTGGGGGGAAAACAGTCACATGCCCTGAATCTGGGGTTGGGGGGTGCAGAGATGTGCCCTGCTCCCGGGTGGGGCTTTCCTCTTTGCAACCCTGTGAGGGGTGGCAGTGCCACGGGGGTCTCTTGGGGGACTGTTTTGCATCTTTTTTTTAATTGATTCCCCTTCTCTAAAGGGGACCAGAAAGTGGCAGCAGCAGGGGCTGCTCTGGCCTGGAGTGATGCCAACCATTACGTCACCAGCTAGAGCCTCTTCTGCTATTGTTGCTGCGCTCCCTCCTTCTCTCCATCTCTCCGCTCCGCTGTGAACTGGGCTTGTTGTTCTGCAGCTTGTTGTCAGACAAAAACCCTGAGATCCCTCTGCCTCCCCAGACAACAGCCTGGGGCTGGAGAGGTGGGCCCCTTCCTAGCACAATGATCGCTACTGGGACAGTGCGGAGCTGCTTGTTATTGCTGCTGAGCTGTATTCCTTCTTTTCTGGGTTTCCCATCGCTTGTTTTGTGATTATTTTTTTTTATCCTCCTTTCTCTAGTCCTTTCACTTGTCTTTATCTTTTAAAGCCTTGGCTCTCCCCTCCCCTTTCTCCTCTGAATATTTTGTTTCTGCTCCAGTTTCTCGTGAGCAGCCCTTCGCTTGCCTGCCTTCCAGTTTGGTGACTTGTTTCATAAATAGGCAGTACTTTCCTTCCAGCTTTGTTGTTGTTGTTCAGATTCTTTGCTCTGCAGCTCTCAGCTGTTCGCCAGCCTCACAAAGGAATCGCTAACACACAGCGAAATCGCTCCATCGCTCCGATGTGTCACTGATGGGAGTTATGATTTCATTTTCCCGAGGACATCAACATTCACATGATAATGTGAGACTTGGAGAAATTGGGTTGTTCAGCTGTTTTGGTTCTTCCCCCTCTGACACAAACACCTGGATGCTGGGGTAAAAAGCTGTCGGTGTTATATATGCTGCCGATCGAGTGGCAGCAAAATAACAAATGGTGCATAGTGTGCATAATCCATCTTGTCTGTTAAAGGAAGCCTGACCTACCAATTGCTCCAAGCAGGAGGTGTTTGTGTGTCACTTGAAAGGCAAGCTGAGGAAGGGATCCCATGTTCTGGTACCACAAAGTGGCTGGATTTCTGTTTTCCTCTAAGTCGCTGGACTTGACAGCGGATTTGCCTCTTTGCAGGCTTGTTAAAAGGCTCCTTTAAAGAATCGCAAAGTAAATTCAAATAGGTTCTCGGGCTTCCCTTCCTCCCACTATATCTGTTTTTCAGTGGACTCTGGCTGAATATACCCCATTTCTTTCTCCTTGAAGACCTAGAGCCAAGGGAAATCCTGTCTGAGGAAATAAGAGCTCAGAATCTAGAGTGGGGAAGGATAAAATGACTTACTAAAATGAGTATGTGTGCTTAGTTACAGAGAGGGTCTGACACTTGGCTGTTGCAAGCAGAATGGGTGTCCAGCATGTCATGGTGTTTTTGGGTGATCTCAGTGGTGGTAGGCAGTGAAGCCTGCAGCTCCGGAGGTTTGGAGAAAGAGTGCAGCTAGATGGACCGAAATCCTTTGGTGCTTTTCTGGCTTCCATTTTAACGAAAGAAAATGATGCTGAGTAGTGATATTTGGCTGCCTCTGCTTGGGCAACAGGCTGATTAAACTATCCCATCCTTCTCTAGACAGAAGGGTGCCATGTGCTGGTAGCTGAGATGTGCCTGGCTTGGCTGTGTTCAGTGCTTCTCTTAAAGCACAGAAGGAGTTATGTTAAGGGGGCTTAGGGTGTAATTAAACAAGAATTGTCACTACCTGGAGGAAGGAGAGAAGCTATGGTGGAACCACAGCAGTTGAGCTGAAGTGGCTCAAGATCTAGAGATGACTGGTAGGTTTACGAGTGTGACTTCATGCAGAACCTGCTGTGGAGGGCCCGTCTGTTCCCAGTTCTTAAGGGCCAGTTGGTAGCAACCTGTAAAAGGGCATTGGGCTTCTGCTACTCTGAGGGTGTCATCCCAGTCTGGTGTGTCCTCAGATAAAAGCATAGGCTGCTTCTGTGCTGAAGGCCTGGCTAATTGTCTTTGTACACAGTGTCTCCTTTGTGGAGATGCTGGAAAAATGGCATCTGTCTAAGCAGTGGAAGAAAGTGTGGCCTCTGCTATGTTATTTGAGCTAATCTTGCTTGATTTACAGAGCTCCTCGGGCTATGTACAAGCTGAGGTTGAAATGGTGCGGGGTGGGGGAAGAGCTCCAGGAAACAACAAATACCCATGGAGAGCTAGCATTATTTTGTACTCCTGGCTGTTCTGGGGCTGAAATTCCAAGTCAAGAAACTGCCTGGTGTTCCCCCTTTCTCTGGGGAGAGGCTATCCTCTTCCTATCCCCTCCTGGCCCCTGAGATTCCTGAGAGGACGTGGAGGTCTGACAAAATGCATGTGGGATGCTTATTTGGTGATAACAGTTTCTTTTTGTCACTGCCTTATTTTCACCTGGAAAATCAAAAGGTGTAATGCCTTTTGCTTGGGAGCACCTCTTCCTCTCTGCTTCAGCTTGTAACAGAATGAGTTCCTTTTCAGGAAATCTGGAGTTCACAGTATATCAGGTCAGAATTCCTCAGATCCACTCCCAATCTTGCCTCAAACTGGCAGAACCATGGCTCAGATATCCAGCTCAGAGGGCTTCTCTGCCTTGCTTTTGGAATAGCTCCTCTGCTGCCAGCTAGACATCTGCTTGAGTAATGCTACCTTTCCCAAGAGTCTGCCAGTTCCTGCTTTCCCCCAGGTCATGGTCAGGAGCACAGGACATGGAAATGTAGCCACAACAACCTCCATCTTGATCCTTTCAAAGACCTTCTTGAGCACTTGGCATCCTTGTCTCACTTGGGAGTCAGCAATTGTGTGCAACAATGAGTAAGGCCTTCTGCTGGAGTGGTGAGGCTCTGACAGGCTGCTCCGCCAGACTGACGTGGCCATAACCCTTAACCTGTCTGGGTTTCTTTTAAGTGCTCCATCTGATTAGATGACATCAGCCTCTTTCATCCCTTGCTGCTCTAATTGCACTGGAGCAGACATGCATGGAAAGAGCATCCAGCCTGGGAGCTGTTTGTCCTTGCTGTCCGGTATCTTCCTACCTTCTCAGATGGAAAACTGCAAAAGCTTCCATCTGTTCTTGTACTCTTCCACCTTCCTTGTCTAGCAGACACCTAGTATGTGCCCTCTGCCTCAGAGGGACAGCTGGCAAGAGGTCACTTAAACTCAAAACTGCTCCATCCCAAAGCTGATGATTCCCATGGGCCCCATGGTTCCCAAATGAACAGGTGGCTGTGCCAGCAACCAGCTATTCTAGGGAATCAGGGTACATGCAAGTTGTACCCTCTGTTCGTGATGGCATAGGATGATCTTGGTATTAGTGGGGATGGTGAGAGATCTTCCTCATAGATAGTTCCATTTTTCTGAGGGGCAGGTGGGGGCTTGAACACTTGTTATGGGGGGTAGTCCCAAAATAGTCTGTGCTCTGCTTCAATGCTCGCTGCTGAATGACTGTGGTGAGAGAAGGAATCTGTCTGTGGATGCTCTTGCAACTGAGAGAGGGCTGTATTCATGTCAAGGCAGGACATGGTTGTGTCTTTTATCTCAAGAGCCCAAACTCCATGATTTTTTTTTTACGGAGCAAAAGACACTTTGATTCCATCAGACAGACAATGACAAGTTTCTGGCTCTCCTGGATCTTTGAGATCTGTTGTGAATGGCTGTACCAAAACCAAGCTGAAGTGCTATCTGACGCTCAATGTTAGGGCTGAGATCCTGGCTTGTACAGGTACTGAAAGTGGTCCTTAGCCATCTGTGGGATGTGGTGTGTGTCACTTGTCATCTTCTCATAGCAGCTGTGACACCTCCAGTACACCTTATAAGGATGAGTGTGTTTCTTAAATGATGCTCTGAGAACATACCCTTAGCAAGTTCACTTTTGGGGCTTAGTGATGTCAGCAAGGTATTCACTTTTGTGAAGTATATCCACTCATCACAAAAACAAAAGCCTTCAGCATCATGGGGATTTTGAGGTCTGTAGCTCTTCTTGGCCTCTCCTTCTTCCCAGGTCTGGGGCTGATGTGAAGTGCTCAAAGGATTTGTGGCTCCAGAAAGACAACCGAGTGTTGCCTAACTGTTATAAAAGGCTTGCTTAGCAGTAAATGTTCTCAGTCCTGCTGCTCTGGGCTAGCAGAGACCTGTTTCTTATTTTCAGCAGGCAACTGCATGACTTCTGGGGCTGGTCTCAGCTAGGAACTGAAGGAACTGTTCAGTTTGCGAGGGTTGCTACTAGCAACTTGGCATAATGCACCTGTTTGAGGGCAGGGGTCTGTCTTTCCTATTTTTATGAAGAATAGGACTACTCCTGAGTTCTCTGCACTAGCTTCTTCACAGCAGAACCCTCTACATCAGCTGTCCTTGGGCTTTGAAAGCAGCAGAGCTAGTCCAGTGCTGAAAGCCTTGCAAGATTGTCTCAAGGATAAGAACCCAAAGGTGCGTTGTGAACACTACTGGTGTCACCTACTGACCCAGCCCTTGTGAAGAAAAAGCAATCTTCAGATGAGTTATGTCTTAATAACTAAAACCACTGTGAACTGAGTGATGCCTGTTCTCTCCCTGAAGTTATAGGACTAAATAGCTGGGAGCTAATAAACGTGTAAGGCTGGTGCCGTGGTCTCCCTCTGCTTTTTGTGGCAGCAGTCCAAGCCTGAGTCTCAGGTTGCTGTTGCACTCTTAACCCTGAGACAGCTTTGTGTGCCTTAGTCCTCAGGGCTGTAGGGGAGGGTCTTGAGAGACTGCCTTGCACAGGGCTGCTGTAGAAGTCAGCATCATCTTTCTGCTAGCCAGTGGCATTTCCCTGCTCAGCTGAGGGGCTGTTCTCACCCAGAGTGACCAGCTGGAATACAAGCCACAGACTCTGCACTGCTGTTTGGAGGCTGTGATTACAGATGGCTCTTCTGGGAGTCAGAACAGAAGTATGAATGCCTCAAGTGGATTTCTGTGGTGTGTGAATGGGTACTGAACCAAGAGGTTTCCCAGCTGGATGTCCTCTGTGTCTGTTTTGACACTCCCAAAGTGCTTGAATATAGCCTACAGGCAAACTAAGGACAAAGGAGGATTCGGGGATTCTTCTGTTTTGAAATCACCATATGGTCCTTCCAAGGCCCAGATTTCCTGTAGCTCAGGTGAGCTTTGGGGCTCAGAGTGGATTATGCCACACTTCTGTACCTCTCTGGGCTGGTATAGGCCAGGACAACAGGGTAGAGGGCTTCAGAGACTGCTTGTAGTACTGTACTGCTCAGCCATGGGGGCTGGATACCTCCCTCTGCTGAAGTACTGTGTCTTGTTTCCCACTAAGTGTTGCTTGAGTTCATCTTCCCTCAGACTGGGGGAGAGGAGTCAGGCAGTGAAACTGGCTCTCAGAACAGGGTTGCTGAGGCTGTCCAGTGTGCTGTAGGAGGGCTTTCAAATGCTTGAAACTACTACAATGGATCAGACAACCTTCAAATCCTGAAATGTCTCTGGAAATCCTGTTGGCGGGAGCCTGGTTTCTGAAGCTTCAGAGTGCCATTACTACCTTAGTGCTGACTGGAAGGCAGGAGCCAAGAAATCCCATTGGAACAAAAAAAGCTGATTAAGGGTGCCTTGTAAGAGATGAGTGATCCTTCACTGCAGCCACAGTCTGGAAGCTGACAGGGAGGACTCCTTGCAGAAGCAGTGAAACTAAACCTCCACACCTGTGCAGTGATCCCACAGTGGTCTTATGCTGACCACAAGTACATGTCTACTGGATCTGGTTAGATGGCTCTCTACCTCTTCCCAAGTTACTTCAAAGTCTCTAGTCAGGACATGAGCTTTGTTTGAGACTGAATGTGACCTCAGCTCTGGGATCCTTCTTGGTGGGTTCTGTACCAGGATCTGCATTTTTCCCGGGACAAAACCCAGCTCCTGCTATGGCTGTACTGAATCAGTGTGTGACAAGTGAGCTCCATGTAGCTCTGCCAGCATGCTGCTTTCCCGCTGCTTGTCCTGACCATGTGTGAGCACTGGTTACCTGTCCCCTTGCAGCAGGACTGCTGTGCTCACATCTGAGCTGTGACTTGGGAGTGTGTCTTCACCTTCCTAAACTGTCCATACTTCCTTAGGCTAGAAGTCTTGCCCCTGGTGGCTCCTGCTGAAGCATACCTCCAGCCCAAAGGCACATGGAAGCTTGTCTGCCATATTGGAAAGAGTGCTGTAGGGCTGCCTGAGTATGAGCTGATGGTTCTCCTCCAGCCCTCCCAACCCAAATGGCTGGGGGTGCAGGCATGTGTTCAGACCCTTGCAGTCTGATGAGAGGCCTGTGAGCCTTTGCTTTGAAGCAATGGTCCTTTTTGTGCAACTTTCAGTTTGAGTCTCCTAATCCCTTGTGCGGTGATGAGATTAACAGAACCCAGATCCACTCTTGGACAGAGTGAGTGTTGCTTTGAAGGGTGAAACAGTCTGTAAATGACTAACTGTCATCTAATGCACTTGTCTGTCAAGTGTGCCATGCAACTTAGCAGGCTGGGCTTTCCACCTCTGGAGGACTTCCTACCATCTCAGAGTTACTTTTCAGGTGTATTTGGCCTACAAAAATCCTAAGGGTGGAGGAGCTCTGAGCTCCAAATGCTTGTTACAGCCTGCAGGTCCATAATGCAATACCAGAGGGCTATTTTAGATCAGCTATTTGTCTTGCTAAAGCGCAGCAGCTGAAGCAGCCTTCTCTAACAGGGAAATTGAGCATGATTGAGGTCCTAAAATATGCAGCTGGGCAAAGTAGATGTATTTTTGAATGACCTTAGTGACTACTGAGTGCTAAACTCCCTGCTTTTCTTGAAGTCCTTAGGTGTGGTGTTAAAGTCCTTGTCATGTATGGGCTAATAAATATGTTTATGCCTCTTGGACACCTACAGTTGGGCTTGGCTCTTGCACAAAAAAGAGTACCAGTCTTTCTTGCAAGTGGGTCCAGTGCAAGACTTGATCCTATCTAGAGTCCTTCAAGGTGTCCAACTGGATGCTGGCTCCCTTGTTGTATGTATCTTTGCTAAGTTTAAAGGAGAACTGTAGGTCATGTTAAGTAATGCTGTGCAAATTTTTCCCCTAGGTCATATTCAAAGTGAAATGTGCAGCTGAATTCAACAAGTACAAGTAAGTGATACTTTTCTAACGTTACCTTCAAAGCTGGCTTAAGGTGAACTCATGCTGCGGTGCTAGCAGTGGGAGCTTCAGACCCCAAAGACCAAACAGAGCTAATGCCATACCTAGCTGTGCTCTGACAAAGGATCAGTGTTGTGCCTTGGAGCAGGACTGGGAGCTTCAAGGGTACCAAGGAAGCTAAAGCATATGCTGCATGCCTCCATACATGTCACCAGTGTCCCAGTACTGGTGCTGCTAGCAAACTAGATGAACTCTCAAGGTCATTCTGAGCTGTCCCACCCCAGAAAAGATCTGCAGGATAAGGCTTGAGCAATAGGTGAGACATCTGTTTGTGCAGCCCAGGTGCTTCCTAGCCATTTCCAGGGAAACCCACAATGGAAAATGTGAGCTCCAGTGGCTTTCAATAAAGAAGTTGCAGTGGTTGTGATGACTCATAGCTTATTGACTGAAGTTAATGCAGAGCTAGAGCAACACTTAAAATCTGCAAGATAAGAACCTGACTGTCAGAAGATGAGTCTTGTAACTCATGACTACTTACACTGCTCATGCATTATGAGAGCAGCTCAAACAAATACTCTGCAGACTTGGGCTGTCAATACAACCACTGAAACTTGCTGGAATGTCTGAT
Organism: Haliaeetus albicilla; assembly: GCF_947461875.1. Lineage (NCBI taxonomy): Eukaryota > Metazoa > Chordata > Aves > Accipitriformes > Accipitridae > Haliaeetus > Haliaeetus albicilla. The sequence goes on from NC_091487.1 coordinate 3,943,033, forward strand.
CTTCATAGCAAGCAGAGCACTGGGCATGCTGGGAGGTTCCCTTGCCTGATGAGACAGGAGGGTGGTGAAGAATGAGCCCAGAATTGTCTGATTCAAACTCCATTTTTCCCCCCACCATCTCTGCAGGGTCCTGTTGTACCTGGGCTCCGTATTTACCAGCCTCCTCTTCTTAGTTGTGAACTTAACTTGTGCAATGTTAATCCATGGTGAGGTCCCGGAGAACCAGCTGAGGTGGACGGTCCTTGCCCGTGCCCTAGTCAACGACAGCCTCTTCATCCTCTGTGCCATCTCACTGGCTTGCTGCATGTGCAAACTAGGAAAGATGTCTTCAGCGAATGTCTACCTCGAGTCTAAGGTAGGTAAATGCCTTGTAAGCTATGCTGGAACTGCACAATCATCAGCTGGATTCTCAGCTGGATCTGTGTGTGCTTACTCAGAGCAATGCTGGCCTGGTGGCACCTGAGCTACTCTTGCTCAAATACTCCCTCCAGTGTGGAGGTGGCAGGTCTTGAACTCCTCCCTCCAGAAAGTGCATGCTGCTGCTGTGGGAATGAAGTGCCCCGCATGTTTTAGGGGAACACGTTGTCTGCAGCTTTGCTGGCACAACAGGAGACTTAGGTGCTGTATATGCTTTTCAGGTTTAGAAGTATAATTTAGGGTTTGACTGGAAGAGAGGGCTCTCTAAGAGTAGCAGATGCAGTTTCTGCAGTATATTGTCACTAAGGACAGTAAAGTCTGCAGCATATTGTTACCTCTGGCAGATGCGTAACAATTCTCTGCAAAGGGGATCCCCCCCAGCAGTCCAGCTTTAGCTGCCTGCCTGCTTGCTTGAGCCAAAGGCAGTGCTTGCCCATCCTGGGTGAGGTGACCATCTTGGAAGGGGAGGAGAAGTTGCTGTAGGTCCTGCCCTGAGGCTGAATGACAAGTGAGGGTCTGAACATACACAACTTCTCAAGCAGGTAGGAAAGTGGATAAGCCACCAGCAGTCTTATCTTAGTGTGGCAGTAGGCTGCAATTAAGTGTGCACTTGAGCTGCCTCCTCTTCCTCTGGGAAGCCATATCACTCCTATCAAAGGCAGTGATGCCAGGGTGGGGACCTGGCCTGTTGAGAAGGGCAGACAGCAGTCTCTTGATGAGCCTGGAAGCATCTATAGGGAAAGCTTGAGCACCTGAGCATAGTCAGGCTCAGGGAAGCCAGCTGCCTGGCTCTAGCACTTTTGAGCTGCTGTCTTTTTGCAGTAGTACAGCTCCTTAACCCATATGCTCTGAATTGCCTCTTTCCAGGTGTCAGAAGGTGGGGCTCTGGCTTCCTTATTTCCAATGTGCTGTCAGTCAGATGAATCTATCTGGGCTTAAAGCACTGCCATGCCTGGCTCAGGTGAGAGGCTGCCCAGACTGTAGTGCTCCCAGATGCTGTTGGTTGGATGGCTCTGTCCCCCCTGAGGAAGAGGAAGGAGAGGGTGACAAGCTGCCTTGCAGCAGGCACTGTTACAAAGACATTTTGGGTCCAGACAACTGCGTGTTGGCTGGAGGTGTCTCCTTGCTCCTTAGCAGGCCATCTGCATGACCACTCAAAGTGGCTGTGGTCCATTGCCCCCCCTCCTAGAGAGGGTAGCTGAGTGAAAGCTGAGAGGGTGGCCAGAGCTGTGCTGTCAAGGCTGAAGCTGAGACTTTTCTGTAGAAGTCTGGGCCTCTTAAGCAGCAGAGAGCATCTGTGGTTGCCCAGAATCTGGGGTGTGTGGGCCATAGGCAGCTGGGAGTGGCTGCCTAGCTGGCTCTTGTGACAGCTATCCACAGAGGCTGCAGATTGCAGCCAGGTGATCTGAAGTGAGACAGAGGAGCCATGACTAAGCTGAGAACCTGCTCAGATCCCTGCTTGCATGGGCCAGGTATCCAGCTCTGACTGGCTCTGGACACTAATTAACTTATCAAGTTCACCCAGCAGTAGTTTACGAATGCAGTTACTTCCTCCAGTTACATGCCCGAGGCTGCCTGTGGGGCTGTGCTCTAGTACAACATGCTCTAGAGAAGCCTGCTCTCAGGTTGAATACTCAACCTGACTGTCTGGTAAAGGTCTCTTGCATTGAAATGCTGTCTCCCTTCCCTGCCTTGGAGGCATGCCCTGACTTTGTGTTTTGAAGGAGCTGCAAAAATAGGGTGGGGATGAGCAGAAGTGTTACACAAATGCCTGAAAAGGCTGTCCTGCCTCCTGAACTCCAGCTGTGAACCTGCTGACTCAAAACAACACAGCAAGGCTGGAGGGGCCTGGTGAGGCTGCTGCTTCCACTGAAGGTAGGAACCTTCAAGCCATTTGATGCTTCAGAAGGAGGCTGTGCTGTTGAACTGCTGCCAGTTCCTATACTGTGGTCCTTGTTAGCTGGAGACTTGCTTCACTAGCCTTTCTGCCTCATTTTCTGCTGTCCTGAATACCAAGGGCTCAGCTAACAGTGCTAGAGCAGGCTGTGTTCTTGTGCTTTGGTGGTGTCACAAGGACTAGTTTGTTAGCAGCACTTTCGTGCTGACTCTTCCAAGACACAGTCTTGAGCAAGTGCTGTAAAGTTAGGAAAGTAGAGCTGGCATACCTGTAGCTCGGATGTGGAGCAGGTTGATGAGGTGTGCTTCCTGAGCAGATCATCTCTCTAAATACAAAGGCAAGTCAGCTGCTGAGATGTTTGTCTGCCCACTTACTGGCTTCTGCTGTGCAGTGACTTGGTGGCTATTAAAGGCTTTGTGGGTGTCTTTAGCAAAGAAATGGGGACACTTGCAGATCTCCAAGTAGCTTCTTTCCCATGGCTAGCTGTCCAGGAAAGGTAAGTACTGTGACCTTCAGATACCTCATGCAGCTATCCCTTTGACAGCACTGCATCTGTGGAGAAAGCTGCTCTTCACCAGCACAGGACAGCTAGCAGGAAGCAGAGATCCCACAACATCTAGCCGCTCTTTAGCATGCTGCTCTGTGTACAGCAAAGCCTGGTTTGTCCCACAGCAGTGCTGGGGTTCAGGTGCTGGGTCTTTCTGACTGTTCTCAGAGTTGCCTACAACAAATATCTGGGTTTCTTTCCTAGAGAAACATTGTGTTCAATGTTTGGGGTGCTGAACTGCTGCAGAGTGAATGAGCTGGGTGGACATCTCTGCTGCAGAGTCTGATCAGAGTGTAGAAGCAGCAAGTTGATTTTCTTAATGGTCATTGGCTGGCCTTCTGGAGACTACCACAGTAAGGCAGTGGTTGGGATAGCATCTCCGTGGACCACCAGTTTGAAGTTGACTGATAAGATCCTGAGAATGACACTCCTGTGCCTCAGGTCTTCCCTCTCGCAGGTGACACTGGCTGTGTAGCTCTGCTACTGCAATGAACTCATCACACAAGGAAGCTCTTAACCAGCTCTGAATATTTTAGCAACAACATAGAAATGTTCTAGGTCATTCTTGCCTGCACAGCTTCTCATGCATTTAAGGGGAGGGTGAGAATCGCAGTGCTGTAAGAAGGTCTGTATTAAAACTGTTTTTTCTTCCTCTTCTAGGGAACATCTGTCTGCCAGGCTATTCTTGTGGGATCTGTAGTTGCTCTTCTGTATTCCTCAAGGGCTTGCTATAACCTGGTAGCTGTGGCCATATCTCCAGACAATGTTCCTGGTCCTTTTAACTATGGCTGGGACAACCTTTCAGACAAGGTAAGTGTCTGTGACCCCCAATCCAGAGCTAATGAAGTGAAAGGCAGTTACTCTACCATCCTGTGAGGGCACGTGTAGGGGAGAAGGGGTCTATGTGGGGGTGTCCGTTAAGCTGAATCCCCAGATGAGCTGGGTTTCTGCCTTCAGAAGCCCTGCTTGCTCTTTCCACCAGAGCAAACCTGAATCTTCCTCTATCTGGCTACTTCCTCAGAAGGGATTCCCTGTTGTGCTCTTCAGTTTTAGCCTGCCAACTCTTCTTTTGGGGGAGAGGAGGAACAAGTCAACTAGAGCAGAAAAGCAATGCTTAATCAGGCGTGGCTGTGTGCAAGGGAGAGTCATTGGTGTGGGGAGGGAGCTAACAGTACCCTGGTAGCACACTGAAGAGAACTAGCTGACTAGAAACAGTAGCAGAAGTCAGGTAAGGGTCCCCATTCTGGTTTAGGGACTCCTGCCTTTGAAGAGTTTCTCTGCATTCCTAGTTCTAAGCTGTGTAGCTCTGCTGATGGCTTGGATTTTACAAAGACCTCTAATTTCTGTCCACAGGTGCATGTGGAAGTGAGCAGTGAAGAGTACGTGGTGTTCGGAGTGGTCCTCTTCCTCTGGGAGCTGGTGCCAACGACTTTTGTGGTGCTGTTCTTCCGGGCTCAGAGACTGAGTCAGAATTTGGTAGGCCCAAGCAAGCTGCTGTAGCTTGAGTACCCCTGTGCAGAGAGGAGCCCCAAGGTGCCTGGGGTGGGGGGGCAGGCCTTTAGGAAGACTGTCAGAAATATCTCACTTCTGGCTTCACTCTTTTCTCTTTAACAGACTGCAGCAGGGATGGTCAATAGTCACAGTTACAGCTCCAGAGCCTACTTCTTTGACAATCCGAGACGCTATGACAGCGATGATGACTTGTCACGGCTTGGGGCCAGAGAAGGAGGGTAAGCATTGTGCTGGGTGAGTGAAACAGCTGCCATTCTGCTGTCAAGTGTGGAAGCAACAGAGCTCTTGGCTTCTGCTCTTAGGAAAAAGTTTTGATATAAGAGGCAGCTTGGGTGAGGTGGATGGGGCAAGAAGGAGCCTTCTGACTGAGCTTAGTTTTGCTCCATTCTGCAGCTCACAGGGAGCTATTTTTATTAGACAGAAGTGACCACCTGTGAGAGGTGGATATCGCACTGGGTACTCACAGGTAGAAATAAGCAGTGGCTGCAGACAGGAGGCCTCATCCAGGAGGGCTGATCTTGCTAGGATTCTTCCTCAGCTGTGGGGGCAGAGGGCTCTTAAATGACCTCCAGAGGAGTTTCTCCACTGGAAAGTGAGAGGTGATGAAGTCCTGGGAGGGGCATGGTCTCTGGGAGCCAACTGGGACAAAGCTCTGCAGGAACTCCTGGTGTGGGGGAGAATGGTCAGGTATCCCTAGCAAAGCTGTAAGGGGAAACCTGACAGCCCTGTCCCTGCCCAGGGGTGTAGTGAGGGGTTCAGAGGTTCTGGCTTTTCTTGACCAGTGTTGTAGGGCCTGGTGCTCCTTCCCTTGTACTTCTTTCCTCAAAGCCAGTTTCCTTGGAGATACTGTGCCTGTGTGTCATAGCCTGCTTCTGCAGACTTGGATACCCTGGTCAGTGCTGGGAGCAGAAGTCTTTCCTAGCAGTGGAGACTAGCCGCAGTCAAATTATTAATCTCTAAGAGTCCATGTCTGGTTTTTCTGTCTCTCCTCCCAGCTTGGCCACCCCTCAGTGCTCTGGCTGCTATGGGTCCCTGGCGGGGAATGACAGCTACGCGGTGGGTCCCCATCTCAGCGGAACCGCTACAGACAGTGCCCCCTTGCTCTTTGCCGCAGGTGGCTCGGAGATGAATAATCACCATAGCTCATACCCTGCACCACAGAACTGAAGAGGCTGCAAGGTCCCTTTCTTCCCAGAAGTGGCATTCATGTATAGGATTGTAACCTGGTTTTTTCTTTCCTTCTTCCCTGAAGCATCTAACTCATCGACACAAACATTCCACTACCTGCTGCAGCTGTAAGCAGGACTGAGCCTATGGCTGCAGGCAGTAAGCAAGAGAACTGTGACTTTAAGGTACCATGTAGCAAAGTGAAGCTGAACTCTCTGGAAGCTTTTTCTTGGTCTGGTCTTCAAGATGTTGGCAGCTAAATGCACCAGAGCTTCCTCACTAGAAAAGAAACATCAAATGCATATTTGCACTTTTATCTGCACACTTGGAAGGAACGAATCTTGCTCAGACTGTGCTTAGTCTGAGACTGTTCTAGTTACTCTTTTAATTGCACATCCATAGCTGGGAGAGGCACTGTCTTCCTGCAAAGACGTGTTCCGTGAAGTACTCTGCATCCTGACTCACTTGGGAGTGTGAAGCTCTGTTAAGCGAGCGTGTTACGGGCAGGGCCTCCTGCGGTGAATGTTAAAGCATACTGTGCCATATTCACGCCTGGCAGGGCTGAGGCCTCTGGGCCCAGCGTGGTCTTGCTCTGGCTGCTGGTCCTTGTTTCACCTGGTTGCTGAACTGTCCTACCTAGGACTGTGGGTTCAAAGCTGAGCTCAAAGCATATCCTAGCAGAGGCCTGCGAGGGTGAGGTCAAGTGCTCCTACTGGCTTAAAGATCACTACGTTGTAACCAACCCACTAGCTTATGGCAAAGGAAGAGGGCTGGCTTGGATGGTAGCTGCTGTCAAGTGAGGGGGCAAGACTTTATAGGCTGCTGCCTTCAGGGAAAGCTTAGAGCTGGAGCTGGCTCAGCGAGAGTGTGCGTGCAGGATCACGTGTGGCCCCAAGCATATGTAAAACTAGGGCTGCTTTAACTGGTGGGTGGTGAGAGCAGTCCTGCTCCCCCCTCCACTTTACCCATGGTGGGGCTCCCCTTTTTCCCCCCTCAGTATTAAATTGCATTTAGCAGATAACCAAGAGTTTTAACCTGAAGTGAATGTGAACTGGTGGGGTCCCCACTGGGGAGGAGGCAATGCCTGCTGTTGTGGAGGGAGGTGGCAGACACTGCAAAGATCTGTTCCCTGGGTTCCTTGCTCTCCCTTCCCCTGCTGTGGGGCAGGATGGTGGGCCTGGAGTCCTCCCGCTGCCACACAGCTGTGTCAGCAGTGCTTGGTGGTGTACACAGGGTTTAAGTGTGCTGGGTCAATCTGGGAGGAGGTTTCTCTGTCTCTCTTTAACCATAATAGCCAAGTTTGACCTGGGCTATAGCTCTGTTGGGCCCTTGGAGATGAGGCTTGCTGTTATTCCTGGCTTGTTCCTGAGCCTGATGTGGGGATGAGTGAAGCAGCTTTGGGCACAGACTTGGATGGATAAACTGGTCCAGGGGCGACAGCTGCTCTGACCTCTAGTGACAACCTGAACTGGAACTGCTTTTTAACCCACCTGGAGCTGCTCCTGCTGTTCAAACCCAAGGCTGACACTGAAGGGCCCAGCTGGTGTGAAGGACTTGCCTGTGCACAGAGTGGTATGGTGCTGCCTGGCTCTGGGTGTGGGATGCTGGGCTGGCCTCTGGTGCTGGAGGGACCCTGAGGCAGCCTCAGTGTCCACAGCTGTGTGTGAGAGAAACCCCAAGCACTGGGGCAGCCCTGGCCCCTCCTCACTTGCCATGTGCTCACTAGTATGGTCTGGTCACTTGATCACCCACCTTGCTTGTACTGAGCTAGATGTCACTTGTCATGCTGAGAACACCCTGTCCTTCTGTGTGGTCTCCTGTGCTGGCTTGTGGGCCTCTCCCTGCTAACCTGCTTCACTCTTGCTGGCCCAAAAAAAGGAGCAAACCCTGCTTCTTTTTGGAGAAGGCTCTGCGATGATAACTTTCAGCACATCCCTCTTGCTCTAGTACTTGAACCAGAGAGCTCTGCCCTGACTGCTGTGGCTCTCCTGGCTGCTCCACCTTGCTTGGTGTAAAGGACCTGTGTCCTTGCCTTGGCTGGGGTGCAGAAACAAGCTGCTCCATCTCAATCACGGCTTGGCTTATGGCAAAGCTAATGAAGGACCTGGACTTGGTGCATTGCCCTTCTTTCTTCTCCCATAAGTCACCAAAGACAGTAAGTGACGCTAGTGGCCCCTGTTCTTGCTTAAATTCCAAAGCACTAGGAGCACTTTAAGTTTTCTTTGGAGGGAAAGGAGTGTAGTGCAAAAAAAAAATATTAAAAAATAAATTAAAGGGCTACAGGCTCATTGTTCATATTGCACTGAAGCACACAACAACAATATGATCTTCCTGGCATTAGGATGGCAGGTCGGGGCAGTGAGTCTCGTTGCTAATGTACTCGTGAGTGACTGGCAAAGTGTTTTGGTTTTACTCATTTGTATGGATGGCCGTTAATTTCAAAACTCTGACCGCTCCTGCTGGGGCTGGTCCCGTGTTTTACTGAAGTAATTTATAGCTGAGAAGTACAATGACTTTTTTAATGCATAGTTGCCTTTCATTAAACTTTCTTTTTTTGGTATGGTTTAACAGTGTTTTGGCTTTGCAGTCAGGCAGCAGCTGGCTGCAACAGGAAGCTGTGGCCAATGAATGTACCTATTTGTTCTTCACTAAACTGTAACCAAGCACTACTATGTTGAAATAAAAAAAAAAAACAAAAAACAAAACCAAAAACCAAACCCAAAAGACTCTGTGCTAGGTTGCCAGAGGCCTGGCTGTGTTTTGCTCTCCGTGTGACCCAGCCAGCTCCAGATGTGGTCCTGCAGTCCCCCCTTGTCCTGGCCAGGGGCTGGTTGGCTGTGCCAGCGTGGGATCCCAGAGAGCTGTCTGCTCTGCCGAGTTCCGGTAACTCGATAAAGCTGCTTCTCGATGGGCTCTGGAGGCTGAGTTGGATGCAGTGTAGCTTGGTGCTGGCCAGCCAGCAGCTGCTGGGGACCAGTACGCTGTGCTTTGCTCCAGTGTGACTGTAGCATTGCTGTGAGTTCATCTCGGGGGCGTGAATGTGGTGGGGTGCAGAGCACCCAGAGGTGGTTTTTGTGAGGGATCTTGCAGCTCCCCTTTGCAGCTGTGGTTTTCTGGGGAGGGCAGAACCTTCCCCCTGCCCTCACAGGGTGCTTTATCCTCTGCTGTTTTTCAGGGCTGGCTGCGGCCCAGAGGGATGTGGTGTTCCCTGTGTTGTCAGCTTGTGAGTTACAGTGTGCTCGAACCACGTCCCCTGCACCTCACCGCCTTCTGCTTCCACATACACAGCTCCCAGGGCAGGTCCAGAGACATTTCAGGGTGCGGGCTGTGCTTTGTCCCCTTCTTGGGACCTGTGATCCGTCCAGCCTCCTCTGGCACTCAGCTGTGGAGGAGCTGAAAAACCCCAGCTCAGTAACTTGGTGCTTCCTTTATTTCCTTGCATGGGTTTATCTGAGTGGCCTTGAGCTCGCTGCAAATAGCAGCAGCTTAGCTGGAGCGCATGCTACATCTTCCTGCGCAGCAGCACCTGCGCCCAGTGCCTGTTTTGGGGGCTCGGGGTGAAAAGCAGCATGGCTGCCGGGGCTGCCGCACCCCCTTGCTGCACTGGGGGGGGGTGTCTGTTCTCTGGCAACGCTGCCCAAGCATGAGACTGTCCTTTGCCCCTGTTGCAAAGGTGGATGGTGTAATCGGGGCTGGCTCTATCCCTGTGGGAGACGGCTGGCAGCAGGGCCAGGGTGTCTCACCCCTTACTTGGCGGTGCTGGATGGGCAGCTGTGGGGGAGCTGGGCCAGGCCTGGGAGGGGCCCTCTGCTCTGCCACAGCAGCTCTCTGTCCCATTTCCCCAGCTGCTTGTCCTTGGAGCGGCAAAATTCAATTTTGCTTCAGCTGCTGAGCAGCTCCGTGCTGCCTCTGAGGAGCGGCAGCCCAGCGGCGGGTATGTCCTTTCCCTTTTTAGCCCTGCCTGGCTACCAGCCTCAGACAAGGGGATCCCAAAAGAGGACAAACCCGCTTTAACAGGTTGGGAGAGGCAGAAAGGCCAGCGGGTCCCAGCGCTTGCCGCAGGAGAGAGGCTGTAACTCAGGTCCTGGCAGCAGCTGCTACACCATGGAAGTCAGGGGGGTGTCCAGAGGTACCGCTGACTGCTGGCTCCCCTTGCCCTAAATGAGGATAGGGGCAAGGGGTGCCTTCAGGAGCTGGCTGGAAGCAGAGCAGCTTTGCGGGGCTCATAAATGACGCCCAGTTTTCTGCCTCCCCTCTGGTCCCCAGCAGTGGAACAGGTAGAAGAGGGTTGTGCCTGCCCTGTGTAGCCACCCTCTCCTTCCCACAAGAGACCAAAACCCAGCGCTGCCTTCTAAAAGGTGCACTCTTACTCCTCACCGGGCAGCAGGGCACCAGCAGCGTTGCTCCCACCAGGTTCTAGCCAAGATGGAGGCGCAAGGCTGGCCAAACGGTGAGAAGCAGGGTTCCTCTAGTGTGCTGCTGCTTTGCGTTGGTCATCTCCCCTTGCCTTCGACAAGGAAGCAATTGCCGAAGCCTGCAACACGCAGTCAGCGCAGCAGGGTTACTGCAGCAGAGACCATCAGGAACAGCTCGTTGCCAGAAGAAAGTTTCACCAAGAAGAGGAAAGCACCTTTGTTCAGCAGCAGCTCTGAAGCACTGGGGGCTCCTACAATCCCTTGCAGCATTTTATGCAGCAGAAAGTTAGTGTAGGGACACTGTAAGTGAGGAGCTGATTGGAATCATGGAGCAGACAAGGAATTTTCCCCAAATTTATTCAGTGGCACAGTTCTTGCCCTACCTCCAGCTTCTGAAGGCACAGAGATAGGTCTAATCCGTCAAAATAGTACAGCAATATTTAAAGAAGTTATTCAGAATGATCTTCCAGTATATAAAATAAAATTTACATATAGTCCCCACTTTTATACAAAAAAAGTAGCTTTTTTTTTCCCTTGTACAAAATTATTTGTCATCAGCAGGTTACAGACAATCAGCTAGGAACAGGAGGTCCAGCAACCAGTCTTCACGATGTAGTGGTTGGGAGTGTGATGGAACGATGGTGTTTGTCCATTTTTAGAGAACCCAGAACAGCCAAGCAGTAAAACTTTAAGTCTCTCTTTCTCCAGTGAATTCACCGCATATTTCGTAAGATGTTCTTGAAGTTTTCCAGTTCTCTAATGCTTGTTGAAATCCTGTGCACAAGGAAAGCAAAAGGGAAACATTAGAGCAACATATGCATCAGACCTTATTTAAAATTTAAGAGAAAGGGACTGCTATCAAGTAAAGCTTCCGTGAGCTCTTGGGAAGAGAGAATTTAGAATTTCAGCTAAATTAGGTTCTGGTTACAACCAGGCCCTTCACTAATTTCGCAGACTCTTTTTAAAGCAAACACTGAGAAACACAGTGGAACAGGATGTTACAGAGCTCAGCAGTGATCAGACAAACCCATTAACTAGAGGTCAAGAAACAGACCATAATAGTACCGGCTGTGCAGGCAGGTCACGGAGTCTCCTTGCCATATAAGCTTGTTTCTTCTGAAGGGCTTTTTGAATCACCTACCTCATTTTTCTTGCTAAATACATTTTGCCCCTGGAGCACCAGCATCAGTGAAGATGCCAGATCAGACTCTGAGGACAGGGCCTGTGAGAGCCTCTTCCGTAAAGGAGAGGTCTGCCCTTCCCAGCCTGGACAAACTTCTGTTTTAAGGAGGTTTTGAATAACCCAAATCACTTGTGAACAACAAGCAAAAGACAGAGGTCTGTTTTAAAAGGCTCTTCTAAGCCAGGTGGGTGGGACATGAGGTTGGAGTCTGAGAAAGAGCTGCCTGGCCCCAGTCTTTTCACACAGCAGAGGACTTCCAGGGTAGAGTTTTAGCTGGGCAGCAGAGTGGGGAAGGGAAGGAAGAAAAAGGCTCTCTGCCTGCCAGCCCTCAACTTCCTCTGAAAAAGAAGTTCAGAGGGTCCGTAAGTCTCCCACACGGGGCTTCCAAAGGCTGTGTCGACACAGCAGGAGAAGGGCAGAGGGAAGCCCAGCTCCTCTAGTGTAAGGGGAACACAGCAGCTGTGCTCAGGAGGGGAGTGCCACAACATCCCTGGGGAAGAGTATTTTGGGGTTTTCCAGATTTGACTGATATACATTAGGGTCTCCCCATTGCTGATGATTCACATGCAGAAGGGAAAATCAGTTGGTTTGAAGTGAGGCACAGCAGGACCCCTGAGCTTCAGAATCGGCAGCAACGTCACCTGAAGAATCCTTTGAAAAACCTGTTTGCCAGAAACTCCAGGTCTGTCAACACCACTAAGCGGTAATGTATAACCAGAGTGTCTTGTAATCTCTTCTCTCTCCTAAAGGCCTTGTTACCCTCCTTTTCTGCCAAAAACTCCTCATCCAGCTCTCCACAAGGGCTGGACTAATGAATTCCCGTTAAATGCAACCATTGCAAACGGATCTGGGGATTAACAGGTAGAAGTGAGAAGCTTGAAGGAGAGCTCTAAAGTGAGCATAGAACAAGAAAAGCAACCCATGTCTGGGGACAATGTGCTCCGAGGACAGTCACACAGTTTCTTAAAAATCACCAAATTCTTTGTATCTTAATACAAATGCTTCCTTGAATTCCTTACAGAAATGTAGCGTATAAAGAAGTTGTTTTAAGTTGTTCCAACTGTTGCGCTCCATATTAACATCGTCTGATATTTGAAAGCTTCCGTATGAGACTGTATGATCAGAGCAGGAGTTAATACTAATATTGCTGGTAAGAACTGACTGTTTAAGCTTAAATGGGACATAACGCAGCGGCCTGTGTAAAAGTAGAGGAAAAAGACTCAAACTAACCTTCCAAAAGCATTAAATAAGGCAACAATTTCTTGTCTGGTCAGCTGGAATCCATAGGAAGGGCCGCTTTCAGGTATCTTTTCTATAAGGTTTTCAGAAAAGAGGATCTTCAGCGCCGTACCCAAGCCCTGCGTCTGTGCATGACAAACAAGATCATTTAATAGCGGGGAGACATCCAGGGCCTGACTCACAAGTTTAACTTTACTTCCCTCCTTCATCTTTGCAAGGATTCATGTTGACATCATCTCAACAGAGCAAGACCTGGATTTCACTTAACACAGCTCAGAGAAGGGAGCAGAACAGAGCCAGGACGCTTTATTTATTTAGTGTTAACTGTGATAGCAGAGCTACCCAGCAGAAGCTTCCTGCCTAGGTTTGACCACATGTAAAATTCAGTGCGGATCTCGCTGAACCCCCGGTTTTATACCACCCTCTGCCTTGCTTGCCAGAGGCTCTGTGCCCCCTCCCCTCTCCCGGGGAGCAGCTGTAGCAGCCTAACCCAGTTTTCAAGTGCAGAGGCAACAGGCAGCTGCTGCCAGGCCCAGCAAGCTGGAATTGGCACACTGCTTCCTGCTGACTGGACTAGGTAACGACTCGAGCAGCCCTGATCTGTATCTAGGAGCTGACCGGTATCTAAGAACCGCATCTGTGTGCCAGAGTCCCATCAGATGAGGTGCTTCCAGACACGTCCCCAGCTGCTGACAAAGCTTACCTGCAACTTCCCCCACAGGCGACATTTGAAGCAGCCAACACAGTCCATTATCTTAGAAATATTCTTAAAGTGTAGCCTAAATTCCTCCTAGGGGAAAAGACATTCAAGTTGATGGTGGTTACACACTGATTAGGACTTCTTCCATGTATTAATCCAAATCCAATAATGTATTAATCCTGGGCTTCAGGCTAAATTCAGTGGGACTGAGCTAGGGAAATGCCTCCTGAAGTGGGGTCCTCAGCAGCAACTTACCATTCTCCTTAAGACAGACCCTACGGTCTATAGTTGCCCACAAGTATCCCAACCATTCAGAAAGCAAAATGAATTGGAAATACCTGACCCACTACCTTGAGTGTACTGGAGTCCCTTTCAGATCTAGTATTGTCCCAGACAAACACCTGAAAATACCCTTTAGGTAGCAAATGCCCCAAAGGGAAGGGCTGTCCAATTACCTTTAGTTTAACAGCTTCCTTTTTATTCCCTGCAAAGAATGAGTTTTCATCGAAATGCAGTGGGAAAGACCTGAAATAGAATGAAAAGAGTTTTATCTCTCCACAGCTTGTTTGTATGGCTGAAATCCAGATCCACAGAAGTATCTGGTTAGGTGTGTGAATGAAACTGATAGGTGTTAGACATTGGACATCTCTAGACGTATTTTAAGTGCAAGCTGCTTGTTTCTTAGATCTCTTGGAGGCTTTCAATTTTAGCTTGCGTCTCACCTTGGAGACATTTTCAGCAATTGCTCTACGGTTTCTAAGCAATTGTAGTCTGTTTTCTAACAGACGTAAGCACTGAAGGCAAAGGAGGAGTGTGACAAGACAAATTCAAACATTGATCACATTAGGAGACACCCATTTCCATCTGGTTCTGGTATCTTTCATTCCTCTTACTCCAAACTCTGTCCAATAGTCCAAACCTCTGTTACTAACATGTTCAGGATTGTTTTTCTAGTCAAAACCACAAAGCCAGGACTGGTGTTCCACAGATGAGTCAAACGGATAGCCAGTTTCAGGGCTGACACATAGGCAGTTATTAAATGCGTTCTGCTAAATCAAAAAGGCAGCCTAGACTATTAAACTGTGGGCCTAATTATCCTGGTTTGCAATTTGAATACAGATATCAATGTACTCCCAGCAATACTATGCTACTGCACAAAACACACTATCCCACTACAAGAAAGAACCCAGAACCTGCCTTTCTAGGTGCTTTAAGGGAAAGGTTAAGCCCACTCAGAGATGCCAGGGTTGAAAGAGCCATTCTCCCCAGGTACCGAATGTAATTACTTGGCCAGATGGAGAATTTCCAGCAATAGGTTTTTCATTTCCGCATCGTGACTTTTATTCCCTGTGTACAGCTGGAAACCTGGGCGCTCAAAGAATGGCAGCACTTTAGATAGGGCCCGCAGCTCTATCAGGTAGAGAAAATACAGGTTCTTGAGTCTTCTGGGACCTTCCCCTCTTGTGATGACTTCGTCAAATCTCTGCTGGAACTCTGTAACATTAGGGCCCCATTTCTTCTCCGACCACGTATCTGAGAGAGCAAAAAAACCCAAAAACGTGAGGCAGATAGGTATATCTCTGGTGCACCACCTCCCACCGTCCTAAGCTAAATGATGAAATGTAACTCTAACCAGGGAGATCCAAGCTTTACGACAGTCACAGCCCTTTCACTAACCGCAAATTGTTCAAGAGTCAAGAGAGGCACACTTTTAACCAAAATCAAACCCCAACAAATGCAGAACTCCTGCAGAGCTTTGTCAGTTGGTTTAAAAGATGACCCAGACTTACAAGCAAAAGCTAAAAATGGAGGCTGCCCATTTTAAACAGAGTTAAATCAGCTGAAGAGTTTCTCATCAGGTGAGCTGATTGTTTCCAAGAGCAGTTCTATGTAAGCTGATGATGGTTCAACATTTGTCTGCAAGTGAAGAGGGCTGGATGGATGTACCAGACAGGCTGTGAAGGTCCCTTCGTTCCTTCACTCCCACCCACAAAAGCCACCGACTTACTGGACAACTCGGAATAGGTCTCTGCTTTGATCTGAGCATCTGCAGAGGCAGACAGTGCAGACCTCCTGATCATCTTGCACTAGGAAGCAGCATGGGGGCCAGGGGTTGGGAAGATTCCTAACAAACAGGGACATCTTAAGAGAATTCCTTCTATTGTGGAAATGCAGGAGAACAAAAGCAGCCAAGGATGGGAGGAGACTGGCCTCTATTTTCCATTATCAAGCCCACAGGTTTCACGAAGAATATATCTCTTTGCTCATCCTACCATGTACTCAAGAGTATATAAAGTACATAATGGGAGATATAATACAGTTATATCAAGCTGATGTATAAAAATGGAAGAAAAAAAAAAAGGGAGAAACTTTATCTTCTAAATCACCAATGGATAACCAGCCCAGCAGAAAAGGACTCCTTCCCAGCTCTGAGCTGAGGTAGGCTCTACAAGGTGACCAGGGCACCTGCAGATGGAAATCCCTGCATGGACCCAAGCTGAGCCAAGGAACACCTTCTCAGAGCAGAGATCGCCTTCTGTAGCCTTTCACCAATAGCAGTTATCCCTTTCTACACAAGCCAAAGACACTTACTTGGCTGCCTGTAGCCAACCTTATTTTCCTAATCCTCTCCGCAGTCCCAACTCATGTCTTGCCTCTGATATTTCTCTTGTTATTCTATCTCCCAACTCTAATGTAGCCTAACTCACATCAAGGCGAGGCCTACGTGGGCCGTAGACTTAAATGTAATTACTTAGTTAAATCTAAATTACTTATCCAAATTCCAACAGCTATCTCTAAATCTGTACTTGATTTTTGTAAGCTTTAGCAGAATAAAGGTGGTAGGCTTGGTCCACAGGTACCACTCTAAACTACCATGACTAAATACTTCAGGAAGTCAGTCACAACCTGCATCCCACGCTGCATGAGCAGCATGCCACAGCCCTTGGCCACGTGAGACACACAAATCATGTTTTCACATCACCCTAGATTTTCAACCCCAGGGTTAACATTTAGATTCTTCAGATAGCTACTTATGGACAAAGGCACGCAAAGGAAATGGAAATGGCATATAGAAATGGATCAAGGCTCTTGGGAAAGCCCAGCCAAGCATTTCACAGTCTAGGTGAGATTATTGCTAAACTGACCGTCATAAAGACAGGCTGTCCTCAACATGCAGTTAGAAACCCACTCCAAAATAACCTTGGAGGAAGAATAGAAGGAATACGTGCTGGAAGTCTTGGTGCAGAGCACAGTCCAGCCATTTTCAGACCTGAAGGCATGTGGTAACTGCATTCCTAATTCTGTTACACAACCTGTGTGCTGAGGGAGGGAAGAGAAGAGCACAGAAGTAGGCCTGAACCCTGGTGGAATGGGCTCCAGCTAGCATTTAGTGGAGCCACAGAAGTGTCAATTTAGGACTGATGCAGGAGAACTGAGGCAGGAAGTAGCATTTACCTTGTAAAAGGTACCTAGCACTCAAATGGATGTTGATGCTTGCGTGGAGACCAGAAATGAGTTTGTAGAAAGCTCGTTTCTCTACACAGACACCTGAAAAGAAATGGGTACTTCAAGATACTGAAAGCATACGTTGAATTTTCCTCTCCTGGCTGTCAGACAGAAATCTAATCCCACCTGAGTTGGGCCAGAAACTCCCACCCATTCCCTGGCCATTTTGCATTCATCCCAGGAAGAGCAACCAAGTTTAGAAAAAGGATTACCTTTCAGCCACTTGTAAAACGTATGCCCTGGAAACAAAAGGAAAACAAGCACATCAGTTTGAGATGCCTTACAGCAGCAAGAGGGCTTTAACACACCGTGTCATGTTTTAGGCCACTTCTTTGGCCACAACTTTCAGAGCACAACAGGGTGATACACAAATGAGACAGGGCAGTACACTCCCCTCTGTGGCATGGGAGGGCAACAGCCACAGAGAGGAGGGTACTGCCCATGCCTGATGCCCTGAAACCACCTGAGGCCAGCCCCCAGAGGACCTCTGCTCACTCCAGTTTGCAGAAGCAGGGAAAGGAGCATTAGAAGACCATGAAAATAGTTTTTCTCCCCACCCTTCTGACTAATGCTTCTACGGCACAGCATGGCAGCAGCTAAACATAGCACGTGGTCTTTCCCACTTATCTCAGCAAGGGCTGGATGAAGGTGCAGAAGCGCTGCAGAACGGCACAGCATAAGGGGAAACAAGGACCATGGATCACTTTTCTCTTCTGGCCAGGATGGCGAGACAGATATTTTTATTAAAAATAAAATAAAACAGTGCAACCAAGCGTGTACAATCACACAAGCCAGTGTTTCACACTAGCCTCTACTACATGCTTGAATGTAATCTGGAGAACATAAACATGGATTTGGAGCTAATTTGGAGACAAAGACATGCCATATACACAGGCCCAGGGCTGCAGAGGGTGAAGAGCTCCAGGGCACAGCCCTTCCCAGATGGAAGCCCTGCAGGGCCTAAGGGAGTTGGGCACCCAGCTCCTACCAGCTGTCAGAGGCTGTTGGGACTACCTATGAGTTTTCTCAAAGCTCCAGCCTGAGAGCTGCTTTCTCAGCAATAACAAGCGCTGAAAAAACACAAGTCCTGTTCCTGAAGGCTTACAACACTTCAGTAGCTACCTTCAAATGGGACTTGTACTCTTAAAAGACTGCTGGTGCTTTTTGAGACCTCCACACAAGGACAGGCTGGCCTCAGGCACAGGGAGCTCAGAGGGATCTCCTCACAGGGTCCTGAACGCAGCAGAATTTCAAGACAACCTCTGATTTGCCTGCATAATGATTTTTCTAACCAGGTGCATTACCTAGTGGTACAGCTTGTGACAGTGTGATAAAGACACCACAGTTGTTTCTGTTATCAGTAAAAACAAACAGAGTGCCACTCACCTCCATCGTCTCCTGATGAAAAAAAGCATGAGCGGTGGAGGGAGAGAAAAGAGAAGATAAAAATTACACATGACCAGAATTAAACTCCAAAGCACAAGCATTAAGATCACTCTGTTAATCTGCTCTGACAAGAGAATGAGCCTCTCCAGGGACGTTTAGAAATGTTCTGAACATAGAAAATATCATCTCTAACTGCAGCAGTGAACATACCAAATGAGCAATGCTCCTGAATAACCTGACCAACGCAGGAGGGATCAATATTTGCAAAAGAAGTAAAACCACCACACAATTGAAGCAGAAACCAGAAAACAAGGGACACAAATGTGTGCCTCTGCCAGAGATCTCCTGTATGACCTCTGACAAGATACTCAAAGACATCATCCCTGCTCCCTGCAGTTTATTAGTTGCCTGCAACAACTCTTGCAGGTATCAGGTCAGATTCTCTATTTTCATGTCCTCCTGCTTCCTCATCTGCAAAACAGCAGTCCTTCCCTCTCCCCTCAACATACCTGAGCTATTTCATTCTGATCTTGGCCTAAACAACAGAGGTGGTCAAGGGAAGGACTGATATTTTAAAGGCCATTGTACATTTCTTTCACCAGTGCTGCTCCTGAAGTGCCACTCCTTTGCACAAGGCTCAAGGGAGCGGGGCAAGCACCTGCACAGTTTAGGGAAAAATCAAGAGATCACCCCAGAGGGTACTGCTGGAGCGGTGTTCCGGTCAAACGAATGGGGAGTGAGGTCGATGACATTCTAGATGTCTGGGCAGGATGGAGCCTCAGGAGACATGGGGTCTCTTAGCAGCCTTGGGCAAGAAGACTGTACACTTCCAAAACCCTTCCCTACTTTCATTTACACTGTCTAGCCTTAGCCTCTAGGGCAGAGTTTCTCTTACTGGATGGTTTCCACAGAGGAACCCAGCCAGATTCTCATTTCAGTCCATCACAGATGGTTTGGCATTGCCGAGTACAGAAACCAGGGACCCAGGAAGAGCAGATTGTTGTAGCTCTTGATCAAGTGTAGAATTTTATGGTTAATGCAAGGGCACCTGGAAGTGTGGCATTCTAGCACCCGTCCCAGAGAAAGGAAGTCTGATCCTCCACTCCTGGAAGAAATGTGAGCTTTGGAGGGACTGGGAGCAGGACTGAACCCTGAGCTCTTCCTGGGTCCATTCTCATTCAGTAGAAGTAGCTCAGAGAGCATTTACTGTTCCTGGAGCTAGGATCAGTACACTACTAAACCACTTAGTGAGATAAATGACTCACCTCTACCAGATGTCAAAGGTCTTTTTACATTCTGAGGCCTAAGAGGAAAAAAAAATAAAAATCCTTTAAATATGGTAGGTATCTAAGTCACTGTCTCCTGGCTGTGCAGAAACACAGCACAGCAGAAGTAGTTACTTCTCTGCAGTCAAATAGCCTAAGCAGTTCTTAGTTCTCCTTCTGTGCTTCAGCTTTGCTCAGACAGGAAAGGGGTAGAGCAAAATGTCGCTCCCTGCCTTCTTTCTTTAGAACAAACAGCTAGGAAAACTCAAGCGTCTAGAGAGGTGCTAGTGGTGCTACATGATACACTAGCACGAATGGCGAGGAAATCACTAGAGAGACCACAGCAGGCAAGACCATAGACCAATGCCCACCAGTACTGTGCATCAGCCCCAGGGGTACTCACAGCAGACTTCAAACTGGCACACAGACTGGGAAGAGAGCTCACCTCACCTGTGCAATGGCCAGGGAGGACTGTGCGCCCAGGACCACATCACGCAAGAGATGCGCACCCCCTGCCAGGCTGCTGTCTCACCACACTGCAGGGCTTGCATCGGGAGCCTGCACCAGGGCAAGCCGTGGTCCAAAGAACAGCCAAGGGGGGCTCACGGGGCAGCCACATGGCTTGTCCCCTCCTCTGACAGCACACACTGCACAAGCATTACAGCAAAGACAGGAGGATGGGGATTAATGGAACAGTTAAAGCACATGCAGCCCCTCTGCAAAAATCAGCGCCTGCAGGCTTGTGGAACCTGTCTCCCAAAGCACCTACTTGAAGCAGTTTTCTTCGTAAATACTGTTCCAAATTTTCCAGGCATCCGGTCCTTTGTAGCCAGTATAGCGTTCAGGATTCAAGAGTAAATCCACGTACTCCGCATCAGGAGAATAGATGTCTGTGAAGCAGAGTGCTGGGTCAGTGACAAAAAATTCTGAAGGAAAATGACATCTTCCAAGGCTGATCCAGCCACCCCTTTGCATACTGAACAGTCTTGCCAGGAGAGACCAGCTCATCCCTCTCCAGAGACAGGTGCATAATACTTGGTATGCATCAACCCACTGCAGCAGGGCAAAGCTCTCTGGCCTTCAGAGCTATCAGAGCACAAGGCCGCTGATGGCAAAGCAAACTCTGAGCATGCTCCATCCAAGGTGCTAACTTACTAAACACAGCAAGACCCTGACCAGTGGGGTCAGAAATACTTTGTCAGAAATATTTGCATCGTATTATTTTCAAAATACTGAAGGCGGGGGCGGGGGGGAGAGAAGAAATGCTATATATGCTCCAGGCTTGCTGAAGTATTACACATTGGCCTGAAAGTTCTGCAGGGGTGCTTAAGATCCTATTACAAGACTTGTCAGATGTAATAGGTCCCTATACCATCAGCTTCGCAGAAGCTGTCTGAAGAGTCATCGTGTCGTGTCCACTGGAGCACTGCCTGCTGGGTTTCCTTGCTGCAAAGAAAAGTGGAAAAAGACTATCAGAAAGAACACTGATACTAGGTTTCCCTCAAGACAAGTAAGGATTGTGGAAAAAGAAGTCAAACCTCAAAGAGCCATCAACAGCTCCAAGTCTCTTGGCTTCTTCACATTCTTCAGCAAGGTTATTGGCTTCTTCCAAATACTGGGTTGAAAAGCAAAAGAGTGGGGAGAGAGGAGGATTAAAAAGCAGTTTTTCTGCTGTTAGAATTCTGTCTTTAATGCACTAACCAGTTTAAGCATCAGAAACACTTTTATGATTCATTCCACCCTGTATTTCCACAGGATGTCTGCAGATATTCAGAGGCTTATGCAATTGTGATGACTGTTGCAGGGACTCACAGCAGCCTCTGGCGCTGCCATAGGAGCATTTTGTGCCTGACAATACCTGCTCTTGGAGAAGTCTCCTAAACTGCTCGATGTTAGTGGAGGGGAATACCTGACTTCAGGACAGCCACCTCAAAGGTCTATAGCATGCCAAACACTTAAAGAGGGTAAAAATTTAGCCATAAAGTGCATCCCAACAAATACTGCCCATCTGATTAAGGCAGCTTTTATCAGCTGCAGTGACACAAAACTGGTCCTATAAGCTGCGTCATTTTATGCAGACACACCTACCTTGTAACTTCCAGATCTGATTCCATCAGGGACTTCGTCCTGAAAGACAAAATTGAGCATGTGCTACATGTGGGGCTGGTGAGGCCTTTCAGCCTAATCTTTGAGAAAGATTAGGAAGGTTACCACAGATTCTAGAAGTTAGAAGGTAAAGCACTCTGCTCAGCTTACAACACATCCGATTTCTGGCTCCTCCACGGACTAAGGTTAAGCAATATTCTTGGTATTTTATTTTGATTTTTCACAAGACTCCTCTTCTCAAAAGGTCAGCAGCCTTCCACAAGTGCTACGTCAGGTTATGTTTTGCTTACCCAAGCGTGAGGTTAGGGAAGCCAATATAAACTTCAGAGGAGCTGGAGTTGCCTCTGGTCAGCTGATGTCTGGCATCCTGTCTTCCGGTGATGCTGGTGCTCCTGGCAGGAGCCCAGGCGCCTCCTCAGATAATGCATCTACCAGCCCCTGATATACATCATTCAAAAACTTCTCTTTTACCACTCCATCATGTAATGTCAGGCTTGCCAGCCCCACACAACCCAAGCAGTATGCACAAGACAATCAGGCCCTAAATGCTCCTCAACTTCCATTTCCTCCATCAGTAGGAAGGCAATAAAACCACTTCTACGCTGCAGGAGCAAATACTATGATGGCAAGCAGCACAGGAAGAGAAAAATTAATCAATGAATAAGACTTATTTTTGTTGCTTTCAGTATGAAATGGACCCAAATCAAATTAATTAAAACCAGCAGTGACACAGTCAGTTCTTAAAATAAGGACAACTTCTAGCTAATACTAACATAATTGTAACATTACTCTGTCACATTGGTCATAATCATTACCAAACCATCCTTCTTAAGGAAGAAAAGTATTTAAACAAAATTTAGGGTTATTCTGAGAATAAACCAAACCACCATCATTCCGTTTTGGGTCCATAATAGGTGCTTTTTGAAGACTAGGGAAGCAAAGGACTCTTATTTGAGAGGTAGAGTAGTTGCTGAGAAGACGAATGAATTTAACATACATATCAGAATTTACATAACAAATGATGCCCCCACACGTGTACCAGCTTGCTTCAAGGTGTCATATCAGCTTAGCTTTTTTTTTCAGCCACCAGCTACACTACATCAGGTTACCACAGAGTTATCAGGTGAGGGGGACAGACACCTGCTTCACTGCAGCACACTTTAAATCGTACGTGAAAATAAACCAGTGAGCAGGAAAAATGCATGCAAGGAGGGTCAGGAGGCTTCTCTCATAGAGAGCACTCATCGCACCATCAGCATGGCATACCCCTGCACACCATTAGCATACACACTGACTGCTCTAGAGACCCAGGAATGAGAGTGTAAGATGGTCTGTTGCTGGCTGCCAACCACAAAGCCAGGCTGGCTGGCATTTTCACCACCTCTGTCAACCCAGCAACAAAGTTCTGGTTCACTCCCTTTTCGTCCCCTTCCTTTCAGGCAGACACCTGCAGTCAAGATGTTTTCTCAGCAAACAAAACCCTTTTGTCCAGGATACAGGGACAAGAGTGTTTGCTTTTGTACTGGGAAACAGAGGGCTCTGAAAGAGCCATTTCATGTAAAGAGAGAGGCCTGGAAAGGGCCTGGTCAAATTCATCAGCCAAAACTGCAAATCACAGTGCAGCTCACAGGCCAACAGGGTGCATATCCTAGCATTTAACACAAGAGGCACTTCTTGTAACTACAGTGGATTTGCCCCCAAACCATCCCACTAATACCAAAAAATAAAAGATGGACCAGGACAAGTTTTTGGCCATTCACAGAGGGCTGGCTGTTAAAAGCCTAGTCTTTCTTTAAACTCGCAGAATTTAGCATTTTGGCCTTTCACATGGATACCAGTATTACTGCACCTAAGAAAGCTCCATCAGAGCCACAGTTTTGCTATAGCTGTGATAACGAGAAGAGCAAGTCATTGACCTGCTTCTTCCTCTTGGTCTGCAAAAGCCAAAGAGAGAAAAGAGGTAAAAGAATGGATTTGGTACTCACAGATGGGCAGGGCTTTACGGCACAGTCTCTTATTCCACAGTGACTGTTGTCATTCCAAAAAGGACAAGGTTTCTTTAGGTTTACCTACAAATAACATATTATCCTATTACACATTTCCTCCATGCAATCAAGCCAATCTTCCACACCACAGTTTACCAACATGCATCTTCAGCGCCTTAGTGCAAGACTTCAGATAACAAAACATAGTGCAAGGTTGAGTGCAGTGAGAGTGGAAACAGATGGTGTTATTTGATGGTGTTATTTATCTTAAAGTTGATCATACTCATTCACTTGTCTTGCATATGAGATGTGTGTGCCCATGCAACCTGGCCAGGACTGTTTGTGGTAACACAGAAGACAGGACACACAGACAACTAATTCCTAATCACGTCCTGAGGCTCCTGTTGAGCAACAACAAACTGGGTTTTGGCCATGTGGTTTGTACTCTTTAGGAGCCAACAGTTACTATGGGGCAATCTTTGGCCTGGAAATATTGCTCACTTCATTCTCCACAAATCTTAGGGGAAGTTTGCTCCCCATTAATTTTCTTTGTTTTGGGCATCTTAGGACTACAGCCTGCCTCCCCGTTGCAGGAGCAGGAAGACGATGCACTGGAGCCTTGCGGCCATCCTCCTGTGGCCAGAGCGCAGGTGGTCTGCTGTCAAGTCATCTGTGTTCTGGACTTGTTGATGTGCAAGCGTCCTGGGTTCGATAGGAACAAATAATTCCTTGGTGTCTACCAGATTGATTGCTATCCCTCATGTCCTGCTTATGAGTACAGGTTATCCTTTTAATCCTTGCTCTGCTGTTTCTTCTGATGCTTTCACACACAGACATTTCCATTCATGCTTCATTCAGACCAATCTTAGTATTTCTGTAACAAATCCCAACACTGGAAGGGGAAAGGACATTAACTTCTTTAACAAATCCTAGTCTTTCTTTTCTGTGAGTTGGTATCAAGTATCATTCTTCGAAAACAATTAACATTTAACAAGATTTTGTGGGTTTGGTAGGAAGGGGGAGTAGGGAAAAGCAGCTCTGCCCCTGTGACTTTATATATGGGCCCATTCTAGTTTGCAGTGCAGTGAAGTCAGGGACTTTTTAAACTGTTCTTACAGAAGAGTAAATACTTGCTTTGCCTGCAGAAACAACCAGGCAAAGTGACAGTTCAGTATCTGTATGCAGCAGGTAAAATAATGCCCCATAACCAAAGCACACTCAAATAAACCCCACATTTAGTGATATGCATGCAGTCTCACTGAATGGGAGCAGAATCCATCTGATGACAATGGTCTGCCAGTAACACCATCAATTCACCTGATTGTTTGGTAACTAAACCAGGCTTTCTGTGTTGATGGGAAGACACTATGAATACTCTCATTATGCAATGTGGATCTCCAGTCATCAAGACTTGAGCCACAGCTCAACGAAAGAAGTCATTTCATTGGTCTACTGCTTAAGTTCTTAAGAGGGAAAAATGCCTAAGAAAATATCTTTTAAATTGTGCATCTTATAAGCATGTTGTACCACATTAAGATTCTCCTGATAACAGAAGAGTCCCGCTTACTGACTGCATTCTTAAAAGATCAGGATTAAAATATAGGTGGTTGATTTTAAAAAGACCAGCAATAACTTCAAGAGAGACTGAGGAGAGAGAGAAAAAAAAAAAGCAGAAAAAAAACCCAGCAGCACACAAAATAAATACAGTTCTTGAATGAGAAAATCACCTTGTAGTATCTAAAATAATCACTTTGCAGAAGTTCATTCAGTCTAGGAAAAAGCTTGTAGTTGTTGAAGGCATCAATGGTTTCTACATCACAAGTGCAGTCATCTAAATGACCAGTAACCTGTTGGATAAAAAAACCCAAACAACAAACAAACAGTTATGAACAACTTAGCCAGTACTTTTTAACACTGCAGACAATAAAGCAATTCACTTTCCTTTTACCAGTGAGTCAACTAGTTAAGTTTAACCAGAATTAAACAACATTAAACCAGACTCTGCTGAATTGGCAGAGAACTTCTTTTGATGCATCCTTTAGGATTTGTCCTGTACTTGTTGCTTGGGGACAGGCACTTTTATTTGGGAACGCTTTTCCTCTAACATACATTGATCTATTAGAATTCACTGATGTCAGAGTAACAGGCATCATCAGGCAGACACTTCCATCTCTTCAAAAAGCAGACATGACAGACACATTCAACTAGACTGTGTCACACACAGACACAAAAAACACACAGCCCTGGTCCACACATCAGACACAGTTATACGGATCACAGATGTTTCTGTCAGGGCCAAATCCAGCAAGACACTGTCAGCTGCTGTAACAGCTGTGAGCCATACGCGCTGCCAGCTCAGGTTCCCATTTGAGACTAGCCTCAGTATGTCACTCCTGTAGAATGGCATACAGGTGAGAGCTGGTGTTTGCGTAAGGGACCAGTTAGACAACAATAATGCCACCAAAGATTACAGCTCTCAAAGAAAGTCCTTGCTGTTAATCAACTGCGCTGCAGCCATTTGATCAGAACCACAGCAACTGCAACAGTCTCTCTCCTTGCCTCAGAGAGCTATTTGGCAAGAAAACATTTGTTCTAAATCTGATGTAGAAAGCCAATACTTCTTGCATCATCCTGAACAACTCAACAAGCTGTGTGCAAGCCCCGAAGAAAAAAAAATACAATAAAAAAATGTAGCACAAATTCAGCTATGGCTTTCTGACACGTAGATTACTGTCTGGATGACAAAGTCCCACAACACAGAAGTAGTTTTGCTTCCCCCACGCCCCCTGATGAGTACTTGGGGAAATCACCCTGGCCAAAATCAAGTATTACTACTCATTCACTCTCAACAGCACGCCAGGGATTTTTCCTGGATGTTGATGTAGCAGTACAACACATGGCAAGCTGCCATTCCCCAGTATCAGATAAATTCAGGGGCTTAAGATCAGGCAGTTGTTTTAAAACAATATTGTTAATTTATGAAGCAAAGAATGGGACGTTTGCCACTGTTCGTGATATAAGAAACCCTCTTGCCACTTCTGTCCCAGAAAGCCTACAAAAACCTCGTAGCAGACAGCACAGAAACGATGTACCCCACACTACACCATTCTAGGAGGTTATGTCCAATCTCTGCCTTCTCTCTGTGCATGAGAAAGCTGGAAACAGAGACAAGCAGAGTAAGCCTGGAAACACTGGCACGGGCAGCAACTGCTGAGTGTGACAGAGCGCACTGCCGAGTGGTGGCATAAAAGCTCCCCAGGGGAGGCCAGAAACAAACAGGCAGATGGGGGGTGCACAACACCTAAGAAGGCGCTGAATTGTATTTAAGAGGCTCCCCCTTTTCTTACATTTAAAACACTCAACCAGCCTAAGGGCTGCTGAACACTGTGGGACAGCAAACAGGAGCAGGTATCACCCCTCTTGCAGGAAAGGCAGCAGATAACTGAAGTCACAGGCATCTTGGCAGTCAGACCCAGGAAATGGGCGTAAAATCCTGCAAGCCTCAAGAAAAAGCCTCCCTGAATCCAAAAAAAGGTGCTACTCCAGCCTTCGCAATTAGGGCAAAATATATTATGTGCAGAGAGAAAAGAGCGCCACGTGAGAAACATGAGCCACCTGCCTTGACACATTTCCGGAGAGCCCTCAGATAACTCAGCAAGAGCTACACATCAACTTAAACCATTATAATTAATACTCTGGAAATGAAGCTCCCTGCCCTCCTTCCGAGAAGGAAGGCAGAAACAGAGCACTTGCCCTCAGAGCACACAGTCACATGAAATGGGGAGGTGGGGGAAAAAATGGCTTGGATTAAGCATAGAGCACCTTAAAGGCAAGTGCAAATTTCTTCCTGCCACCCTGGACCAAGGGGGAAAGAATCCAGGCTCTAGACCCAGACTGCTCCATAGCAGGAATCAGTATTTTGCAAAGAGCTTTTTTCAACAGAGATTTGATATTTTGGACTCAGCCACACTGACCTAAGGGGGAGTGAAGGGAAATCTATCAGAGCATGCCAGAATGCCCTGCTCCACTTGAGCAAATCGTTTCTGTTAAGGCACCATGATTTGGAGGCTCACTTCTATTTCTAGTGTTCACATTGAAGCCCACCACCTCACACATGTACTGTATTCTGTCAGGCATTTTGCATGGTAATGAAGATTAACAGCATAGCAATTAAGCTTTCCACTAGCCTGAATCACCCCTATAAAAAAAGCCGCAATTTACTAATCCAGTTACCCAATTTAAAGCTGTTTCAAAATTAAAAAACAAAACAAAACAACAAACGAACAACCAACAAACCACAACAAAAAAACCAACCAACCACATTTTTTATTTCCTGGAAACTTGGCATCCATTGGGGCAGGCAGCTTATTGATTGGGTCTAAAAGTGGCCTACAAAAAGATTTGTGGATAACCTTCAGCTGCTCTCTGTATCCATGCTAGACAAACATGTCACTCCAAGGGAATCCCTGTAAGAGGTAACATTGGAGCACCCAGCCAGCCCTCAACTGAAACAGGATGCACCATTTGTGCCAGGCCTGTCTTCACTATGTCTAGCGACCAATTCAAGTCGGAACCAACCTGGCAAAACAGCATCCTGAAAATAATCCAGGGTGAAGCGCTGCAGATACTCCCACAGTATTCAGGAGTTGGTGGGGGTCATGCTTTGGAGATCTCAGAATATCTGCTGCTCAGTTTAGAAGAACACTGGTGAGAAGATCAGCCACAATGCCACCAAGAATATGCCCACGGAAGCAGCACAGGCAAAGGGGAAGCACTGGGGAAAACTCAAACTCTGCTCAAGTCAGAGGGAAAACTCCTTCTTCCTCCAAGAATTTCAGTCAGACTGTGCAAAAATGGGCAGTTTCCCTAGCCGGCACATGGCCAATGAGGTATCGCTGGCCTGCTTACCTTCCTGCTCTGCCTCCTAAGCCAGCAGGCTGCTGGGAAAAAAAGCTAAGCCAGGCCTGGTGATGCCGCCTGTATGCGGCCAACCTACCAAAGTTCATAGGCAAAGGAGTACGGAAGGCAGCATCAAGAGCCAAGCCTCCTCAGAGATCAAGATCCAAGCACCAGTGATGCTACCACCAAACAGCACTGACCTGCTTTAAGACACAGGGAAGTGGGCAGCATCAAACCACTTGGCAGGGCACGGTCTTCATCCCAAAAGTTCCCTCTTGCTCCGTGACCACCTGCCACCCCAGAACCTCTTTCTTTCAGCCCTGTATGCAGCCAGACACTCACTTGTTTTGGACTTCAATTCCTGCTGTCAGAGCAGTTGAGCTACAGCATGTCTCAAGCATGCCCTGCAATGGGCGGTGCCTTAGAACACTTCCCCCCCCCCCCAAATATTTATCTACATCTTCAGCCTATAATAATTAGAACAGTTGTTTAAGATGAAACAAAAATTGATGCAGTCCCAAACATGTGCCATGTGCTTGCTGGCACCTGTGAATCACTGCGCCGAGCGGCAGCGATGGGTTTCACTCCACCCAGCAGGGGTGTGAGAGCCTGGCATGAGACCGAAGGGCAGGGCTGGGTTTGCCCACTGGGAAGAGATGCAACGGAGCCGCTGGGACAGACGTGACACAAGTGGCTCCGGCTGCTGAGTAAGCACCGAGGAAGGCGTTCGGCTGGCCCTCTGCAATAGCCGCTCTCAATCCCTTAACACTGATGTACCCGCCTTGTGTGTGTAACGCAGGTTGAAACACCGCCACACGTGGACTCTGCATAGTCCTTGGGTTTGGCCTTTGCTTCATCTTCCTTTACCTCCATCCCAGGCCCCTGTCAGTCTGCTCTCCCCTGCACTGCCGGTCTGTCTCTCCCTACCTCTTTCTGCTTCCCTCAGTGTCACAGAAATGTCCCCTGGGCAGTGGATTTAGGGCTTTCTTCTCTTGCTATGGGCTCTGTCCCAGACCCATACACCACCATTTACTGCACAGCTGGGCAGGAAAGAAGGCAAACTCCTTTCGGCATCTCCCACTTGCAGCTACAGCAGGGCACAGGGAAGGGAACACTACAGTGGTTGAGGAGTTGCTTTTAGCCTGTACCAACTTCACTGGCAGCTGCCTGCTCTTCCAGAGAAGCCACACCAGTCCCAGGCTGACGGCAAGCCGATGCTTTCACTGCTACCCCAGCAGAAGCTTCCTTGCAGTTGTCCTGCACAAGCAATTTGTGGCTCTGCCTACCTGTGGCACTCTTTCCAGCTAGGTCTCCTTTTTATCCTTGCAAGCACTTGGAACAAGTAGCTGGCAGCCAGGTGAGGACAGTCATGCCCAGCATCTGCCCTGGAAGCAGTATATGCTGGCCCAGGTGCTTCCTCCCACATCTTTTGCCCAGAAAACAAGGACCAGGGGTTCCGAAGCTCACGCAGAAGCAAACCTCACATGGGAGCCTCACGATGGGGTTAAAACGCAGAGGCTGAAGTGCTGTCAGATGGCACCTCCAAGCATCTGCTAGCAAAGAAGGATCTGCAGCTGCTCTGCACTTGGAAGCTACCTCTCGAGCCACCCTACAGAGATCAGGAACCATCCTAGGTATGAATTCCTGCCCGGGAGGCTGTTAGGTGAACACCAATTCAACAAGAACATTAAGAGCGGCTTGAAAGTCTGTTCAGGTAACAACAAGGTAACTCTCAGTGCCTGGACTCACCCCTAATGACAGCATACTGGCCACAGAAATGCCCCTGAAGGAAACCAGTCCTCTGCCAGACCGGAAACCCAGTCAAAATCGCAAGCTGCTGAACACCTGCAGCACATCTTTAATGCAGCTACATCAGTCTGTAAACAGCAAATGAGCAGTAATTACTAGGAATATGGAGAATTGATTCATGGCTGACTAAAGCATTAATGCAAACAGGAATATCTGGGTGGGGGACAAGCTGTTTGTAAAGTTCAAGGGAAATCTGATATTGAAATGTTATTCAGCACTAATAAGACAGATTGGAAAGCAGAAACAGTATGTGAAATTTAAGTGGTTTTAGTAACAGATGGATGTTTCTAAGAAAAGCTTCAGTACTGGTTAGCAACCTCTCTAAGTAAATGAGGAGCTAAAGTAACAGTCAAAAAAAGCAGGTGAGACATTGCTCTTAGTCGTAGACAGACAAGAGCACAATGCCCATTCCAGAATTATGGCCCACTTAAGTCAGAGTTTGAAGTATTGCTAGAGCAAGCGCTCTCAAAAGTGGCCCTTGTCAACTGTCCCAACACAGGCTGACGGACAAGTCAAAGCTCTTCCATTCACCCTACATCAAGGTTTCTTAACCTGACAAGCTCATGAGACAGCAAGAGATGGTTCACAGGAAGAAACCAAAAGCTATACCCAGGCCTTCAAGTATATAAACAAAGGAAGATAAAACACACCATTTAAGGCTTGCCCTATATTTTATTTGGTCGTAAATAAAAACCACCAGACCAGTTCGGTGCAAGATGATCAGCAGATTGTTTTTTATGAAAAGACAAGGCAGCCCTCAGGTGTTTTTTTTCAAAGGTTAAGTGGTTACTAAGAGTGAGAAACGCTGTCCTACATAACACATTTTCCCAAAGGCAATAAAGTCTGGAAAAATCTTGAACCTGAACACTTGTACTGAAAAATAAACCAAACCATACACTACTCCATAAACAAGAAGTGCGTTGCAACAAACCAATAGTGTACAAAGTACAATGCCGGTTCCTTCTACCCAAGGAAAAAAGCCTGCAAGCCATTACTATGCCAGAATGCCAGTTCATTTAGTGGTTAGGACTTCTTATCCCATACCACACTCCTGACTCAGACTTCAATCCTTAGGAGACAAACTTCACTGCTAAGCAGGAAGTGTACAAGCAAAAACCCCATAGAGATATAGACTCAAAATGCATGCTTTTCAATTCTGTATCAGTCCAGCTTGTATTTAGCATTTCCACATTAAAATCAACTGTCAAGAGCCACCCAGAAGGCAAGCCAAGTGCACAATGGCATTTGTTTTCTCTCTCCACTCTCAATTTGACTCCCATTTAAGCACTAGCATTTTAATACAGTAAGAGTAGGCTTTTCAACAGCTTCCTTTTTTAAAAGGCAACAAAAATAAAGCACTAAATACACTGTACCATCTTCACTCCTTAATCTTGCCAAAGTGCTTGCGCAAAGTTAAGTTAAAAGGAAGCTGTGTAGCAACCGTTCCCCTAAATTTAGCTGTTTGACTATACCCAGTTCTCTCATTACTGCACATCAGTGGAAGTTGCACTGAGCACGCCGGGCCAGATGGTAAGACACCTGGCACATCAACAAGGGGAACTAACCCTGGAAGAGCTCTAACGAGCAGGGGCAGCCCAGCTCACCCCTGGGCATGGCAGGGTAGGGTAGCAGGTGCCTGCTGCAGCCACACTCTCTCCTGGACAGCAGAGTTGGGAGGCACAGCCAGGCAGACCTGCAGGAGAGGGGATGAGGCAGCTCCCAGACATTATAGTAACACACATACCTAAAACAGCCGACAAAAGGCACCTGGGTGGTTAGGGAAGACCTAGCTGAAACACTCACCTTCCCTGCTAGGGGCAGGGAGAGAACACAGTTAAGAAGGCAAGGAAGAGGGCATGGTGCTGCTCAGCGGGCAGAAGTCACCCTCCGAGTCCCTTTGCTCTAGGCAGGCTTTCCCATCCTCGGAGAGGAGTCGAGGCGCTGAGACACCTGCACCCAGCGGTACTCACGGAAGGGTCGGCACCCCCCGCGCCCGCCCCCAGGGCAGGGACCCCGCCGCCGCCCGCTCTGTCCCGTCCCGTCCCCCCGGGCCGGAGCCCACCTGGCAGAAGCAGCGTCGCTCCGCCGCGCCGGGCGGCCCGCGGGGCACCACCGGCAGCAGCAGAACGGCGAGTCCCAGCGCCCTCAGCAGCAACCCGCTACCCGCCGCCATCTCACCGAGCCGCCGCCGCCGCCTCCGCCGCCTGAAGAAGCCGCCCCGCGCACCGCCCCTCGCCGGGGGCGCGGCCGCCGCCGGCTACGCGCCGCACCGCACGCAGCCCCGGCCCGGCCCGGCGGGCTGCCCCGTTGCGGAAGGGCGTCCGGGTCCTCGCCGGCGGTGACCCGGGCGAAGCTGCTGCCCGCCCGATTTCCCGGCCGCGGTGACTCACCGGTGCCGGGACGTCCCGGGACCCGCTGCCGCCCGCGCTCCCCCCGCCGTTTTTTCTCACAGAGCCGCGGGCTTTTTATCCTGGCTCTGCCTGCGCAAGGGTTCTCCCGTCCCCACCGGCCGCGGCCGTTCCTTAATCCCTAAACGGCTGCCAGTCAGCGCCGACAACAAATCCTTGCTAATTCAGTTAACGGCATTTATAATTCGGCTGTAGTCTAGCGACTCGCCTTTGTCGTTGGCGCCTGACGAGCTCCCGAAGGGCCTAAACCCCTGACAGGAAACCCTGAGGCGACGGCTGAGGAGAGGACCCGCGGACCGGGATGGGGGGTGGTGGTGGTGAAACTCCCTGCGAAGGCTCTTACTCGTACCGGACACCTCGGTGCAACGGGTACGGGCACACAGGCACGTATATACACACAGACAAAAAGATAAATACAAGCACGTACTTTGTACGCGGGACGGGCGGCCCGCACGACGCCCAGGCTGTGATGTTGGCGCCTGTCGCAATGCGCATGCGCGTCGCCTTCACGTATGCCATCCCCTCCGCGGCGGCAGGGGGCGCTGTGTGGGGTGGGGCGGGGCGGGGCGGGGCGGGGCGGGCGCGCGGCCCTGCCCCCGGCGGCCATGGCCCTTCCCGGCATTCCCTATGAGCGGCGGCTGCTCATCATGGCGGACCCGAGAGACAAGGCGCTGCAGGATTACCGCAAGAAGCTGCTGGAGCATAAAGAGATCGACGGTCGCCTCAAGGAGTGTGAGCGTCTACTCCGGGGGTGATCGCTGTGGGGATTGCCGCTGTTAAGAGCACCGGGGAAACCCTGAGGGAAGCCGGTGGCCGTCGAGCCGTTGCCGGCGCTTCGTCATGGGCCGGGCCTAGCCGGGCCCCGCGGGGCAGCGGCCGGGCTGAGGGGAGGGACGGCGGGCAGGGGCCCTGTCGGAGCGCTGCCGGTCGCCGTGACTGTTTTCTTTTCCCCTTAGGAGGGCCCCGCCGGGCAGCCCTGGGGACCCCCCTTGCGTTGGGGTGGGCGGGAGGGTCAGGCCCTGTCGCCCCCAGATCGAGCCGGGCTGTTCTCTTTCCTCAGCCTTCCCCCCCCTCCCGTAAGGTTCTTCTGTCAGCTTTTATTTTCCTGATGCAAACGTCCTCTCTTACATCTGTCCTGGCAGTAGCATGTCCCCCCGTACAAAAGTCAGTGCCATGCAGAAGCACCAGTGCCTTTGAATTTGAGCTTTTTACGTTCTAGACTGGGTCTTTAGACGCCTTCTGCAGAGATTTTTCGCTAATAAGCGACACTGCTGTGTTGAGGATGGGCAGGCCCTGGAGTTGCTGAGCAGGGGCTCCACTGTGCTCGCAGAAGGGAGGCTTACTGGGTGTGCAGATCCCCCACAATATAGCTCTACCTGCTGCTGTTCTGCTGTAAAAGGGCCTGGTCACGAGTTACTGTTGGATTGAATGTCAGCAAAATCCTGTGTCCCTTTCCTTTTTCTAGTAAGGGAACAGCTGAAAGAGCTCACCAAGCAATATGAAAAGTCAGAAAATGATCTCAAGGCCTTGCAGAGTGTCGGGCAGGTACGTAAGAGAAACAAGGTCATAGCATCCTGCGGTGGTGGTTGACAATAAACTTGCCTGGAAGTAGCGTTTAAGTCCGTTTTTGGTATCAAGAAAGACTAAGTGGGAACGGTATAGCTAACAGAGGAGCTGTACCGTCAGGGACAGAGACACTGAACGTAGGGGTTAGAGAGGTTTCCTGTGTTTGTCCTGGTTAACAGGGATGTGTTAAAGAAATAAAAGTACTGGCAAGTGGTGTGAAGCAAGAGAAAGAATTTCAAAGTTGACAGTCATCTTCCATGTGCTGAAACACGTTGAATGTTGTTTTGCAATGGTAATTTATCTGTAGGCTAATACTGCGTTTATTCTTTTGCAGATTGTTGGCGAGGTTCTTAAGCAGCTAACAGAAGAGAAATGTAAGTACGCTGGACTGTTATGTTCTTTGAGATCGTGAAAATAAGCTTTTGTAGTTAAAATCCAGCTAGAGATTTGGAGGAGTAAAGAATTACGAGTATTGGTGATCTGAGTATTGGCAGAAGAATGTAATATACTGGGTAGTTCAGAAGCGTAATTCAGAGCAGCGAATCAAGTAAATTTTGATGTTTTTCTTTGATCTTCTCTCGCCAGTCATTGTGAAGGCTACAAATGGACCAAGATATGTGGTTGGCTGTCGTCGTCAGGTAGCTGATCTATATGAATATTCATTAAAATTTTGCTTTGGTCTTGAATATTAGAATTGCTTTTCATAAACTGGGTCCTTAGTGGGATTATGTATTTTCTTCTTTAAGGTGTATGTATCTATTTTATACTGGTATCTGCTTGCCCTCCCTCTTTGTAGCTGCTAGTAGTGTAACTTCCTAGTAAAGCAAAGCAGTCCACAGCATTCGTGGAACCTTGCATGTGTTTTATTCTTTTCACTGAGTTGAAGCTCTGTCTTTCTGCTGGATTTTGAACTCTCTAAAAATTAATCACTATGAAAATTTATCAATTGCGTAAGGTCCCTGTTGCTATGTTGTGAGCACGGCGTATGACCATTACTGTCATAGAGCTGAGCTTTAGATTTGATGTTATGTAACTATGTGTTTTATGTAGCTCTTCACGTATTTTTTTCTAATGCTTTTGCACTCCACTCCACTAAATAATTATGGGGGGCAAGGCCCCTGTTCTAAACACTTTGAGGGATTTTTAGTTGTCCTTAATGATGTTAAAAAAAGCTGTGGCACTTCTAGTCCACAGGACAACAGCTTTTTGATCTACAGCACATTCTGTAGAAGTAAAGACACTTTAATACAAAACCTTGCTTCCAGCTTAATCCATCTTCTGTAGTCAGCAAGAATCACTTAGAGGTACTCTTTGCTTTTTATTTTTATACAAAAGTATAAGGGATGTAGTGCAGGCATGGTTTAAAAAAATGCTTGTTGGTTAATTGAGCACTGAATGTGACCCACTTACAGTAATTAACACCCGTAGATCAGCTGTTCCTCACCAATGCTGCCCATTAAGTAGGAACCACAATACTTAGTGCAAGTGTTCTGCAACTGCAGAGCTGTTGGGGGAGCAAAAGTGAATCTCTAGTTAGATTTTATTACACTCCTCCCTGACTTTGAGAAGTGGAAGCAAAGAAGAATATGTATGAAATGTTAGACACTAAGGTGTCTCTGAACAGAGAACAGCGATCCCAGGGAAGGATCATGTATACTGAGAAGGCAGCAGCATTTTATGTAGTTATTTTAATGCACAAGTAAGTGTAAGATCTTTTAACAGCTGTGACCTCTCAGTGCATCTTGAACCGATTCCTTTATGGTGGAGAAAGGTAACTGCAGTTGAGCTTTTAACACATCATGATTGTAGCATGTTCTCCTATATTATGGAAGTTGTAAAAAATAGAAATTCCTTCAGTAAAAGGAGCGCAGGTGTAGTATTGATGTTAGAGGTGCTTTTCTTTGTCTTTCTGAAGAGAAACTGTCGATCTTGGCAGAATTTTGAACTCTTACTGGTTCTATGTAAAGAAAAAAAATGTGTTTGCAAGACTAATGCGCATATGTTTTGCGGTACCCAGAATCTCTGGATTAGCTTAAGGTTTGTACATGGAAGTTAAATTGAAGAACAATGTAATAGAACTCCAACATACAAAAGTTAACCAACTCTATTTAGATGATTCAGCCAAAATGGTGCTGTGGTGGCCGTAGGAGCTGAGGGGCAGCAAGCAAGTGGCAGAGCGGGGAGCCTACTGTATACTTTGAAGAATTTAAAAAGAGGGGCAGAGGGGGGGTTTCTAGGTGTCAGAGGAATTCCTGGTAAAGGCCCACAATTAACAACACTTAGCAGTAAGCAGGGAGCAAAACTCATGCAATAAGTATTTTCCTATGCCATTGACTGTCAGTGGATTGTGTATTTCTCAGTAAGGATGGACCTTTTCTCTTCCTTTTAGAGACAAACTATCTGAGAAACGTGGGTACCAGTAAGTGTGTTAGTTCTTGTAGTATATATACAGATATCCTTGACTTTCCTCGAGTGTACCAATGAGATATGTTTTTGGTTGCATGAAACATCTGCAAGAATTGGTAGTATTGAAATGCTCTTTAAATACATAACTTTAAGCTTCATACCTTTCAAGATGTTGTGGTGCAAACTCGCTATTTCCTTTCACCAGAATGAACAAAGTACTTTTCTGGAACATAAGTATGCTTAATTCCACTTTGGAGCACATGAGGTAGTCTTGAGGTTCTGCGTTGAAACAGAGATAAATGCTAAGGAAGAGGTTGTGCTTGGATGAGCCTGGCATTGCAACACATACACATTTCAAGTTTATTCTTCAGTAAAAGCACTCTTCGATCTTAAAAGATCCTTGATACCAGAGACTAAACAAACATATCCATGATTGTTTTCAAAATGTCAAAATATCAAGGCAAATCATTTCCCATGGAGTGTTTCATGGAGTAGAATTAGTTTTTGATCAAAGTCCTTGTGGCTGTGCTGTGACCCTGTTTAAATTGAAACAAAATTACTTCCCTATCTAAAGTGCATTTCCTAAAGAATTCAAGGTCAGGTGTTTCTCTTTGTTTTCTTCCCACTGCAGAATAACATAAATCTATTGGCCAGTGTTGAATCTGATAGAATTTCAAGGTTTTACAGATTTCTTAAGATTAGGCAGCTGGAAAGAGGTCTTATTAGTGACCCCAGGAAGGAGGGGTGACAGCTTGATCCTGAACACTACCAGAGACTGAAGAGCCCATGTGTGCAAGGGACCTTATAAATCCCCCTAGCGGGAGCAATGGAAACCTTCAGGCAGTCCTTGCAAACGGTTGTCGAAATCCCTGTTTTTCAGACGCCATGTCAGTAAAGCTCAGAATAAATAGGTAAATAGGTTTCATATTCTTCAAATGTGGATTGGGTACCTTTTTTTTTTTTTTAAGAGAAGAAATTAGAGTGGCAAGGTAATCTCTATGATTGTTGTTCAAGGTTGTGTTGTGTGAGAGGTGAGGCTGCTCTCCTAGACCAGGTTTCTTAAAAACAAAGTGAGAAATGCAAGTTAGTTGTTTTAATCCCAGCAGAATTTAGTAGGGGGTACTGGAATAGGACTGCTAATGTGTTAAAAAATCTCATAAAAGTGGAGTAAACAGACAAAAACTGCTGAGGCAGATGAGTAGGGCATCTGAGGTAAATGACAGCAAAAGAGTAACAACTAGAATGGCTGACTTTGAAAATGGGATATAACTACTTATGTGAAAATGTGCAAATGATGGAAGGCTTGGAGAAAATAGGTTAGGGGCATCTATTTGCCCTTTCTGTCAGTCCAGAAATGAGAATGCCGTTGAGTAGGAGGGTGGCAAGTTCGGATTCAAATGGGCAGGCTGTTCTATGTGTCCTTAAAGGAGAATTGCTTAGTTGTTCTGAAACAGCTGGGTCTGTGCTGTGTTGAACAGAAGGGAGAATTAGATCTCTCACTAATCCAGTCAGATTGACAGCAGTAAAAAAGAAAAAAAAATTACAATCTAGAAGACAGTATTTATTTTCAAAAGTGGCAGAGGTAAGTTAATGACTTGCTGTTCAAGATCTATTTCAACGTTAACAAAAATTATTGTGGTCTGTTAGTTTTGCTGGTGTCCAGTTGTGACAACCAACAGGTTCGTTGGTCTAGGCCAGCTCCTGGATCGCTTCTCCTGAAGTTCATGTTACCATGAAACAGCAGGCCAGCTTTTTACAAGTTTAAGCATTCCCAAAACCAGTGGTGACAGGGGCACAGAGTTTACTAAATGAGCTGCTTGGCAAGGCTCAGTGGCTTTGTTTTCTTCTTGTGTGTGATGGAGCAAAGAGTGCAAACTACAGTAAACATCTTGGCTAAAACCAGACGTTGTTTTGGAGTGTGGTTCTAATGGAAATACCTTCTTTGTGACTAGCTTGACAAAAGTAAGCTGAAGCCGGGGACAAGAGTTGCTCTGGATATGACCACTCTGACTATTATGAGGTAGGTTTCTGCTCTACGACTGCTCTTCTGCTCATCATGTAAAGGAGGGAAAAAAAAGTGATCCGAGTAGGTTACACAAAGATTTGAATAATCAGTTCTGTCATATTTTGTAAATGTTTTCTGCAAAGCAGGGCTTAAGGAAGGACAATTACTTTGAGGGAAGACTTATGTGTCTATCATATATGATTTAAAAAGAAGTTGGTTTTCTTTAAAAAAAACAGTTAAAACTTGGCATTTTCAGCAGTTTTTGAAGCTTTTGTTTAGTTTAAAACTTGAGAAAGTTGGCTAGGTTTGGGGTTTATTCTGTTTTTTTCAGCAAACATTTGTCTTGTTATCAAGGTGGGAAGAGAAGAAATAATTTTCATAGTTGCTGTAAAATTTATTGCAATAACTTTACAAATATGTCTGCACAGTGAGAAATGTCTACTCTTAACTTTTTTCCAGATATTTGCCAAGGGAAGTGGATCCATTGGTTTATAATATGTCCCACGAAGATCCAGGGGATGTTTCATATTCTGAGATTGGAGGGTTGTCGGAACAAATCAGAGAGCTGCGAGAGGTACCCAGTATTTCAAAAATGCTTACCAAATAGTGGGATGTGTTCTGAGTGAAGTTTTTTAGTACAAAAATGTCTTACTGATGTTTGTCCTAAACTGTCATAAGACAGACTGTTAAAGGATCCTATCAGATGAGCGCTTTCCATGTTTCATTAACTTAGACCACATTTTCCTATGCTAGAAGATAACTTCTGAAGTGTTGTTTAAATGTTTTCCAGCTTTGTAATTGTCTTTGTAACAAACAGCGTTGTGATTGCGGGGTGCTGGTGCACTCATACTGAAGTAATCCTGTTAGTTTGGGCATCAGTGCTGCAGGCTGTGCAAGCCTGCCTAGGAATGCGGGTGTTTGAAGACGAGCTCGTGCTGCTGTGAGCCAACTGACTGTAACAGAGAGTGCTTGTGTGCTGTGCACACACCTTGCAGCAGCAGAGAAAGATTATTCTAATCACCAAAGGCCAGTTCGCAAACTGGTTATATCTTATCTACTGTTACAGAAGTTCGGATTGAGATTAAAATGAAGAAAATCCTCTGAAGAGGGTTTGAAGGATCTGAGACCCATTAGGCTGAGGGAGTGCCATAAAGTCAAGTGGGAGGACATAGATAGGATTGGTTTGCTGGTTGTCAAACTTGAATTTTGCACAAAAACTACTAGAATCGCTTTGGGTAGTGGTATTACGACCGCAGCAAAACATGTTTTGAGCAAAGAGCATCAAGAGAAACAAGCCATTGCAGAGCTGAAGTCTGAACAACAAGGGCAGGATTGTGGATCTTTCCATTAGATCAATCTGACATTTTCTTACATAACTGTTTCTCATACAAGATATGCTGCACGTATAAATAAGAATGCAGGTATCTGGAAAACAGCCTGGCAAGTGTACCATTAGCTTCCTGGGATTGCTGATCTATTTTAAAATGCAGAGACTCATTTTGTTTATCTGTCTCTTCACAGGTAATAGAATTGCCGCTTACAAACCCAGAATTATTCCAGCGTGTGGGAATTATACCTCCAAAAGGCTGCTTGCTCTATGGCCCCCCTGGTGAGTCTCCTGAAAGGGTAATGAATGCTTAGTTATCGCTCTCAAACTGTGGCAGTAGCCTTGTTTGTTTCTTTTTGTTTGTTTGTTTGTTTTTAAATGTTGCTAGCATGCAAGGTTGGGTTACTAGTTAAACAGTTTCAATCTCTTGTCTGTCCAGGTACAGGGAAAACACTTTTGGCCAGAGCCGTTGCTAGCCAGCTTGATTGCAACTTCCTAAAGGTAGTGTAATTTTACTCTTGCACTCGCGCACATGCACACGTGCTTAATCTGTTTGCACTCCAGTCTCTTCATTCACGTGTCTCTTGTCTCTCAAAAGGTGGTGTCAAGTTCAATAGTGGACAAGTACATTGGTGAAAGTGCTCGACTGATCAGAGAGATGTTCAATTATGCCAGAGATCATCAGCCAT
This sequence comes from Haliaeetus albicilla, assembly GCF_947461875.1. Taxonomy (NCBI): domain Eukaryota; kingdom Metazoa; phylum Chordata; class Aves; order Accipitriformes; family Accipitridae; genus Haliaeetus; species Haliaeetus albicilla. Next base: position 3,983,468 of record NC_091487.1, read on the forward strand.
GTATCATTTTCATGGATGAGATAGATGCTATTGGTAAGGCTAACGGCCTGGAGGATGGCTAGAGTCTCCTTTTAACGCTGAAAATGGCTATAAAGCCACAGTCTGTCTTCTCCAAAGAGAGTGTGCATGCATGTTTGTTCAGAAGAAACATAATGGGACAAGTGGTTCAGCTTCCTCCTGGAGCTATTAGAGCTAGCTTAGAACCACACCTGTTCGTATCTGGCTTGGATATTTTTGACTACATGAAAAAGCATTTTAAAAATGTGTCCGTTTAACTCTTTTACCACACCTACTTCCCCCCAGTTTAAAAGGGATACCTAATTGTCTTCAGATTCAGTATTATATGGAGGCAAAAATAAAGTACTGTAACTTAGGAGTTTGCTATGCTGCAGGTGGTCGCCGTTTTTCTGAAGGCACCTCAGCTGATAGAGAAATTCAGAGGACTCTGATGGAGGTGAGTGTCTAATCCCTGACTACGTACTGTACAGTCCACGCTAAGTAATAATACAGATGTGAATTGTTACACTGTGATCTGGCTTGGTAGAACTTTTTCTGAGTTAATAATTTTAAGCTAAAAGTGAACTAGATGCTGCTTTTACAAAAGGCAGCTGCACATCCTGATAACTCAGCCATGCATTCAACTTGGAGACTAATTGAAAGAAAAATTGCTGAAATTATTTGGGATATTTTCTCTTCTTACTGTGACTTTGCTTTGCTGCTGCTTGCTGCATCTTCTTTGAAGGTTTGGAGGGCCCCTCTTTCTTAAAGAAGGAAAAGTGGAGCTTGCCTCCTTTAGTCCCAAAGACACTTACTCTATACAATTTTAGAACTGTTACAGTTTGATTTTCAAAACTAAGAGGAGAAGTAGTTGTATTTCTTTGTTTCTGTACTAATTGCTCTGGTAAACAGGGTTGTGTGAAAGGAATTTTAAAACCACTGGTGACAATTAAGAATTCTGAAGCTAATGGGAAACTTCGTTGGCCTATGTTTGCAAACAGTTTGTCTGGTTCAAAAGAATGTGTCTGCCTTACATAAAGAATTAAATCACTGTGATCAAAGAGCAAGTACTTTGAATCTTCACAATGAAATGTCTCCGTACATGTGTATTAGTATTCTAGAGGCTGTTCTCCAAGTCTAATTTAAATGTCCTGGACTTAGTGCAATACAATCAAAATGTGTCAGCCAACCATTGGCTCCTTTAGTACTTGTGCTGTTTTCATTGCCTTATTGTTTTAGGCAAGTCTTTCACGTTTGAGTTCTGCTTTGCTCAAGATCTTTTTCTCTGAGCAAAGCATTTTCAAGTGTCTCTCTTAAGCTCTTCTTTATTGCTTATAGAATATGCAGGGGGCTGTGGCCTTTCATTAAAAGGCTTGTAGCAGGGTTTTTTCTGATTTATCTTTACTGCTCATACATCTTGGTGAAAATACTTATGCAGAAAATAAGTACAATAGATCACACTAGGAAGATTTTGGGTTTTTTAAAAACAAACTTCTGTTTTCTATTAGTTATTGAATCAGATGGATGGATTCGATACTCTGCACAGAGTTAAAATGATCATGGCTACTAACAGACCAGACACGCTGGACCCTGCACTTCTGCGGCCTGGAAGACTGGATAGAAAAATCCGTGAGTTACTGCTTCACAGTGGCTGGAAGGAGGGTATTATCCATATGAGCTGTGGTTTTTCACTTTTATTAAAGCTGTAATTCTTTCTAGATATTGATCTACCAAATGAACAAGCCAGATTAGATATTTTGAAGATTCATGCAGGTCCTATCACTAAACACGGTGAAATAGGTAAGTAGGAAGCTGCCTGGATATCCTTCCTACTTCTCTTTGTAAAAATGTGAAGAGGGTGAGTTGTTAACGATGACTGCCCTTCTAATTCCTACCCTTACACTGGCCACACAACTTCCTCTCTTGGAATTCTCTTTTTTTTTTTTCTTTTTTTTTTCTTCTTTTAATGCATCCTGATTGAACTGCTGCTAAGTCTTCCTTTGAAAAGGAAAACTGAACATAAACCCCTGGAGCATAGTTGTAAACTGGAAGATCAGCATGGTTCTCATCAGGTAGTTTCCTGTTTCTAAAGGAATACCTTAATGCAAGTAAACAGCATTTTCATTAGTCCCCCCAAAGAAAGAGAAATTGTTGCTGCAGAAGTCTGAAAACAGTAAAGAATCTTTAAAAGTCATGGAGAAACTTACTTTGGAGTTCGGAGATGGTGTAATGAAAACCTTGTTGTCTGAAACAAAGCTTGTCTTTGGTTAGTGGTGGAGAGAGCTCTCTCCAGAGCGTAAGGGGGAGAAGTATCAATCAGATAAAATGGGGGAGGTTTATTTAATGACTCTGTTACTCTAAGCTGACCAGAGTCTTAGTTTTACTGTGACACTTCAGAGCTTTCCTCAAGAAAACTGTAATTGTGATTTGCCTTTAAAATGATGGTGGCTGCCTTTTATTTCAGTAAGGCCCCACAGACCTTGCCTGCTTGTTCCCAGCCCCATGCGACCCGCCCCGCCTCTTTGCTGACATGAGCTATTCATGCAGCCAGGCAGTGCGATCTGGATAGTGGAACGATCTCGTTCACCATCTGGCTGCACGAGCAGCTGCAGCTCAACAGAGGGGGTGACTCGGGAGCAGGAATGAGCTGGGGGAGGGTGAGAGGGTTGAGGATTGCTTAATGTTGGCTTAAACGTGCATGCACGTGACTATAGTCTAAGATACAGAAGAAGCTCCAAAGCAAATCATGAACCTGAGGTGAAGTACTTCATCCTTTTTCTCCTATCTTTGGGCACTGGAGTGGAAGCAGGGTAGGATCATTCCCTTACACCATTTAGCAGGGTGAGATGTCAGATGGGTACTAGCTAAATTTCCGAACGTGATGTGGGAAGACCATGATGTTCAGCTTTGAGATCCTGAAAGGAAGGCTAGAACTTACTGGCAAGGTGGGGTGTGAATTGCATTAAAATCCGAAGATAATGACCTGTTCCAGGTTCCAGCGTGAGATTCTCCTGCTCTAGTATTGGTGTCTGCAAGGTTTGTAAGTTCAGAGTCTTCAGTGATGTTCAACATTGCTTGGTCCGCTGCTTGTTTTTTTTGACTTTCCAATTATTGGAAGACTTGTTTATAGGACATTGTGCTACATGGAATTAAAATACAGTTGAAGAATTTCTAATCTCTAGGGGTTTTTGGATTCTTAATATAAAAACGTTCAGTTCAAATGTTTTGAATTTCATACAGAAGGTAAACTGTTTTGAAAAGTTTTGCAGAAAAGTTGATTTTATTTTTTTTTTTTAAATAATCAGCCTTGCAAAAATCAGAACTTGCTGGAGGCTCAACAGACGCAGTGTTTTAGAGATTGATTCTAGAAACTATAACCATAGCCACTTTTTTAGTAAATATATGTGCATAAAATACGAGGCTTAATATATCAAGACATTAAATGCTTTTAGTAGATGCAGTTGTTATGAGTGGAAAGGGACTGAGTTATGATCACTTGGAGATAAGTTTCTGGTTTTATTACATCATTTAAATGATAAGAACATTGCCTTGATGTGGTTACAAGCATCAACATGAAATGCAAGAAAAGCTACAAGTTAGTAACTTTGGCATTTAATTATATAATATGAGCTTTTGGCTGCAATACATTTCTGTTTTAATGACGGGGTAATACAGCTGATTATTTCAGTTGATTTAATTTGTCAGTCTAATGGACAGCTGTCTATTTGCACTGAAATCACAGTAAAGTGTTTCTTTGTTAGCTAGATACGTATTTTGGTGGCATCCATAATGGGAAGTGTGAATTTATTTCTAATTGACATTTGTGTTTTATGAATAGATTATGAAGCAATTGTGAAGCTTTCAGATGGCTTTAATGGAGCAGACCTGAGAAATGTCTGTACTGAAGCAGGTATTTTCTTAACTCTTAACTTTGATATGCTAAGTCTTGGTTAATGCTAAACACTTGAGCTGTTTCTCCGATACTTCTGTCAATGGATTAAAATGAGGAGGTCAAAAATATTTTGCTGGAACGCGGCGCTTGTTCACTGATGGCTCACTTTTTGTATTCCATTCTTAAGGGCTAGGTAGCATTTACTTAATGGAATGTTAGCACCTGGACAGTACCAAAATGCCAAAACGGTTGCATATTTCACAGTGTGTCACGTGTGTCTGGACTGTTAAGCACAAGCAGCAGCATGGTGACATGCCCTGAAGCTCTGATGGAACAACTTGAACAAAATCTCTTTTCTTTCTTCCAAGTTTCCTTGTGACCTATACAGTCACCCAGAACTTGATTCTTTACATGCTCCCTCTAAGGTTACAGACAAGTCTCTTATCAGGTCTGCAGATAACCCAGCTAGGCATACCAACAGTCCAGCTGATGCGTGCAGATCTGCTGCCAGTTCGGAGCAGTAGCACTGCATTCATGTGACATTGCGCCTGCTAGTATCCCCTGCCGTACACAAGCTGGATCTGCAGAGAGTTATGTGGATTTGTGACGTGTGGTATAAAAGATCTCTGTAGTTCAGGTTCAGCATGATGGGAGATAAAAACCAGCCATACCATTTCTGACCTGGAGCTGGCCTCTAACCACTTGTTGGCTGAGTATCATGGCATATGTTGTACTGTCTCATAAGAACTAGATGCATTCCAGAAACAGCGATGGTACCCATTTTTCTCCTTTTTGCGGAGAATCCGAGTCTCTTAGTACCTGGGTGATAAAATAGTTAATACTATTTTATGCGTTTTCCACATTATAATTTCATTGTATGCTTAGGGCTTGCCTACATTGGAAGGCTGAGTAACACAGTAAATACACACTCACAGTTTAAAGCAAGTTATACTTTTCTTCTTAGTGATCACCTAGTTCAGAAAGGGGACCTCACTGAAGTTTATTCCTCTTCCCAACACTCAAGACCTGCATGTGAAAGTCTACATGCAGATAGTGTAACTTGGATCTGTTCTCACTTTAACTTGAGCAAATCTTTATGTACTGTCTTCTCTGTACTGTTGCTGCAAGAAGCACCCACTTATTGCTGTTAAATTATTCTTCACAGGTATGTTTGCGATCCGTGCCGATCATGACTTTGTAGTTCAGGAAGACTTCATGAAAGCTGTTAGAAAAGTGGCTGATTCTAAGAAGCTGGAGTCCAAGCTTGACTACAAACCTGTTTAAATTAACCATACAATTTGTGATTGACTGCACATGTCATACTGGGTTAATTGTATAAAAAGAGAGAAGTAATGTACCTCTTGATTATTATTGTAAGCTGTTTGTGTAACATGTAGCTAGTAATTTGGTATCACTAGTTGCAAGTTGGCTACAGAAGTGTGTTTCCTGTACAGTTCTGAAATACAATATTCATTACAGCCCAGGTTAAGTAAAATGTGTGGAGATGTGTTCTCTTAGCAATTACGGTGTGAATTTACAAATGTGCCTGAATGGTTTAGCAGACTTTAAGAAAGTCAGTTCATTTCTTGACTTTTTTTATATCGGTATATTTCCTTTCCCCAAACAGTTTATGAATAAAACTTGTTTAAATCTGCTTATCCTGGTGTACCTTCTCTGTAACTCTTGAAGAGAGTCGAGTTCTGTGTCTTCAACATTCAAAGAGCAGCTTTTCTCTGGTGTAAGGATTGTATTGGAGTCCTATGCCTTACATACCAAATGGAGGCAACCCTTCCCTCGGGCAGAGGAGGGCAAGTGGTATTTATGTATTCCTTCACTGCTGAAGTCCGGGAAGAGGATTTAGCTAGCATTTAATTCCTCAGAATGCAAGAAGTAAACAAGTCTTTTAAAATGTTTGCCATCTTCCCTTCTGCTAGGATAACTCCTATGCTGAATGCCAGCTTATAGACAAAAGCATCTAAGTGGAGGTGCAGAAACTGATAGCAGTTTGATATATAAAAGTTTTGATTACAGCTTTTGGGGTAGTGGGGGAAATATGCGAGATGGATTTCCTTTCCAAGTTCCCCTTTCAGCTGCTCTGTAGCCAGGAACTGTCCAATATACTTTGAACCTGTGCCGCTTTAGACATGCAAAATGGTGTACCTAAAACTTCTGGAGCTCTGAACAGAGCTTTGCTTGCACCTTACCAGGTTGGAATTTTGCTGTATGGGGGTTGCCTTTGTGTTCCTATGAGCTGTCTGCTGCAGCTGTTTGAGTAACCACAGAAAAAAGTAAAAACATAGAGGCTAAGGTGTTGGTGTTCTTAAGGGCATCTGTTCACTATGCTTTTTTTTTGCTTTCTGATCAGTTCCACCCCCAGGGCTGTGCATGCAGACTGACCAACTGCACTGTGCAACTTACCTGAATGTTGGACTGGAACAGTAGTGTACTAGACTGTACTTCTAATTATCCTAATTGGATTACTCTGGGCATGCTCAGCTGACAGACAAGTACATGAGATTAACTCTAGATTTACCAGGAAACACACTGCTTAACAGCATCTCCCTGTCGGTTTTAATAGCTGTGTGTTTTTATCTTTCCCCATCGCTGTGAGAAAAAAACCAGGCAGCATAAGGTGGAGAACAGTTACACCAGGACAGGCAACGATATTTTAATGTTATGGTTAATGGTTGTTATGGACCTTTTTTCTGGTTAGTAATGAAAACTTCCTACCGTGACTGTCAGAAGACGCAAATCTCAGTTTTAGTTTACCGGAACACTGGTTTGAGTGCACCTCGTACAGAGCTGCTAGGTCTGGTTGCTACAGCCAGTGTTCATGGAACAATTAGAAAGTTAAATAAAAGTTTCTGAGCACTACAGTGATGTAAATAGTGAGCTGAGCATCTGGCATTACCGTGGAGGAGGGTAAAAGGTGGCAAACTGTTTCCTGAAGCCCTGGGAATGGTTATAGCTTATTTTTGAAGTTTGGGCCTAAGCTAAGGACACCAACACCTGTCCCTGTTCCTATTCTCAATGCCAGCTGGAGGTGGGAGCTGCAGTTTTACTGTTGCTTTCTTCTTTGCCGTTTCATTTTTTCTCTTTCGCTGAAAGGAAATTGCAGTGCTGAAGGAACGGTTGCTGAAATGTGGCCATCGAAAGTTTCTCAAGGGGGAAATGAGCAAAGTGTTTAAATAGTTTGGGGTGGTGTCTTAAGAGTCCAGCAGAGCACGGGACAGGGAACCTCAAAAATAGGAAAAATAAGTTCCTGCCCCAAGACTGGTGTGTCAGAGGGCATCTCCCACGTGCAGAGAGGACCTCTTTGAAAATGACCCCGTTTGCGGCATCAGCTAAAATTTGAGGCAGGCAGTGTCAGCGTCTTTCTGAGGACGGATAAAACGAGTGTCTTCTTGCCAAAATGGAAGCGGTCCGCTCTGTGCACGAGGAGAAAGAGACCGCAAGCCATGGCAGGGCGAGGGGAAGGCGACGAGAAGAACATTTTGGGAAGCGTTAACGGCCGCGACATGGCGGCCAGCGTGCCCAAGGCGCTGTGGTGGCCGAGGCGTGAGGCGCTTCAGGCCTGAGCCTCGACCGGAGAAGCTGGGCCTTGATCGCTGCGAACCTGTGGCGGGAAAAGGGCCTGTTGAAGGGAAAAGGCCCTGTTGAAGAAGTTCTAATTAGGGTCGCGAGGAGTTAATTAACGAATTCGGGGCGCGGGGGGGGGGGGGGGGAGCTAACGGCGCTCCCCGAGCCCCGCCTGGGGATCGGCCCGTGAGGGGAGAGCGAGCGCGCGCGCGCACGCCGCTTGGCGCCTCACCGGCCGCCGCGCGCCGGGCCGGGCCCCGCCCCTCCCCTCGGGCCGTTGGGGCGGCACCGCCCCCGCGCGCGGCGGCCGTTGGGGGCGGAGCGGTTGGGGCGGAGCGGGGCGGGAGCGGGAGCGGAGGCGGCTCCGCCGCCGCCGCTGGAGCGGAGCCCGGGGGCGGGCGGAAGGGAGGGGGAGCGGCGGCGGCGGGAGGAGGAGGAGGAGGAGGAGGAGGAGGAGGAGGAGGAGGAGGAGAAGAGGGAAGAGGCAGTAGCAGCAGCAGTAGCAGCAGCAGCATGGCGGCCGGGCGCGAGCGGCTGAGCGCGCTGCCGCCTCCTCCGCCTCCTCCCGCCGCCGCCGCTGCTGCTGCTCCTGAGCCGGAGCCCGCGGGCCCGCTGCCCAAATAGCCGCCCTGCCCGGTCCTGCCCCGCCCGGAGAGCGCCCGGCCATGGAGCTCGCCAAGCCGGCCTTCCCCGCGCTGCCGCAGGCCAAAGAGGACTCTGAGGTGAGGCGGCGGAGGGGGGGGGGAGAGCTATCAGGGGCCCGCCGCTCCGGCCCCGCCTGAGGAGAGCCGCCCGCCGCGGGGGGGGAGGGCAGCTGCCGCGCCGGCCTCGTGGGCGCCCGGCCCGGCGTGGTGGCGCGGATGGTCCCGGCCTCCCCCCAACCCCCGCCCGGGGCTGTGGGGGCCTGTCGTCCCCCCCCGCCGGTACGCCCCGCTCCGCCTGGCCGCGGGGTCCCCGCTGAGATCCCAGCGCAGGCCTCGCTGGCCGCCCCCGCCGGTCCCCACCGAGGCGCAGGTCCGCCTTCTAACCCCCGGGGACCACCGACCACATCCTCCGGTCCTGCCCGGTGTCCTTTGCTCCCTGCCGTCTCCATTGCCCTCACAGAACCCCTTCCCTCCTGCGCCTCCCCTTGCGGGTGCCTCCGGCCTTTCCCCGCCTGCCTGCTTTTGGGGCTGTGAGCGAGCCCTGCCTGCTGAAGAGAGGGTGCCTGCTTTCACAGAAGCCCCCCCCCCCCCCCGCTGAAGAGAGGGTGCCTGCTTTCACAGAAGCCCCCCCCCCCCGCTGAAGAGAGGGTGCCTGCTTTCACAGAAGCCCCCCCCCCCCGCTGAAGAGAGGGTGCCTGCTTTCACAGAAGCCCCCCCCGGTTCATCTTGGCTCCCTTGGCTTTTGCCCTCTGACAGCAACCCCCACTCAGCTTGCTGTCGCTGGTGTCCCGTCTTCTGTGCTTCAGCGTGTCATGGCCTTTCTGTTAGCCGCCCTTTTGCTTTCCGCTGAGCATTCCCTCTCCCTTTGTATGGTCACCAGTCCTGTCCTCCATCTGCTGCTGGCTCCCAGCTTGCCCGTTTTTGTACGTGCAGAAAGGTAAGGAGCTGCTAGCAGTGAGTACCTGCCTGTCCCCTTCCAAACAGTTGGTGTCTACTAACTCTTAGATACTCCAGAAACAATTTGACGCTCTGTTGGGGAGGCATTTTTATGGTGTTGAAGAGCCAAGACTTCTCTGCAGACTAAGACAGGTGGCAATATCTGCTAAGACTAAACTGCACCCTGCGTGGTGTTAGAGGAGTTGGGCCAGTGTGGTGTCCGATTTCTGAACTTGGCTTAGCTTCTCAGTTCTGACCCTGAATATTGGTGGTGTGTTTTCATGTGTCACAAACAGCCTCAGGTGTCCCGCTTTGACAGCTTCAGATACTTCATGCAAAACGTCACAGTCTTCATGCGGGGAAGTTGGTAGTATCTGAGCTCTGCAGAGGACTATAGATTGTTGCATAATTCATAAACATCGGCCTTTATTTCTGTATTAATGGTGTTGGATACTGTTGTTGTGGTAAGTTACCTGAAAGATGGAAGTTACTACGTATTTTTCTTTTTTGGTTTTGTTGTCAAGATTTAAACACCCTCTTCACTTCAGAGCTGTGGAGGTGTTTACAAGTCATCTTGGTTGTTTTCAGAAAGTTGTAATCAGTTTGTATCTGAACACAAATTATATACCACCCTGTGAGGCTTATAGTTTGTTTGTTTTTAAATATCTTTTCTTTCTCAAGAAACCAATCATATTATCTACAGTTACTTGTACAAATGGTTAACTGAATTAGCCTGGATGGCTTTTTGAACCTGTTTATAACTAGAATGGCTAAAAAGGAGTGTGCAGTTAAAATAGTTTTAAAAACAGAGGTCACTGCCAGTCTAACGGCTCTTAGCTGATGAAAGCTGAAACTTTAATAGTGTCCTTCAGAGTGGATTTTATTTTTCGCTTTTTTTCATGCTCTATCTCTCAATAGTATAATGTACAGAATGTTACAACTCCACATGCTGCAAGACCATAGTGGAGAATTTCAAGGACTATTTTTAAAAACCCAAAGTTAATTTTTTTTCAACAGCTTACATTACACTATAGTTGGAGTATTTGGGGGAAACAGAAAAGTTAAAGCCAATAGAGAATGTCAAAGTTCTTGTGGAGCTAACTTCTTCAGCAAAGCCTAAGAGACCCTAGCCTTGAGCCTTCAGCCCCATCGTTAAGATGCTTTGGAAAAGCAAACTAAGGAAACTAAAATCATTCTGCCCACAAAATGTAGTTATTCTTGAAAAGCTGAAGATCATCTCTTGTGTATTGCAGTGAGGAGGTTCTTTAATGAGGAGTACTCTCCAATTTTATTTCAGGAAGTTGGTTATGTATGGTTTAATGCTGTCTTGGTAGATTTGATTTCAAGATATTGGGCTGCAGCAGGGGAGGGAAAGGAGAGAGAACTTGGGGAATCCCTGGTTTACTTGCTCAAGAGTAAGTGCAACTTTGTGGTCACTTTAAGGCAATCTAACTGCCACCCCCTAGCTCCCTTCTCCTGTCTGGCACTAGTAACCATGTGACAGCTTAAATATAATAATAATTTTTAAAAAAGCCAAATTGGTGAGCTGAACTAGTTGACTGCACAGCTTCACACTCCCTAGTGCTGGCACGTGGAAAAGTCAGAGAGCGGGCAAGGCTATCTGAGGGGATGACGGCAGCCTGCGGTTGGATTGACTTAGGCAGACTGCAGGAATGTACTCTAGATAAATAGGTCAGTTTTCTGGCCTCTAGATTGTTTGCAATGTCCCTAATCCATACACAGTATTACAAATTGCTGGATTTTTAAACTGCTTGGCTATTGGTACTCTTTGGAGCTTGCAAAATGCCATGTTAAGAAATGCCAGTGATGTTTACCTGCCAGAGAGAGTTGTGCCTTCTTTGCGTTCCTTATCTGATACCATCTCAGCAAATGACAGACCAGAAGTTCGTTCTTCTGAGTACCCTCAGTGACGTGTCACTTTTTTTTTTTCCTGCAGTTTGTGTGTAGTTAAAGTTCATTCAGGTGGTGAAACCATGTTTGCTATAGGTCAAGCACAGACAGGTATTCGCCAGTGTCTGCCATGCTTCTGTACAACCGTGTGTCAGTGCTGGCTTGCGGTGCTTCCTCTAGTCCACTCTTAGGTGCTGGCTGCAGTCTGGGTGAATTGTCCAGTTCTGCAAGATGAGCTAATGAAATCTGGGATAAACCAGCTTCCGTCTTTCACTGGTGAGTCTATGGCAGTTAAAAGCTGAACTCGTTTTTACAGGTCCTTATGCCATCTGAGTGTTTTCTACTTTTAATTTTTGGATATTCAATGTGTAACTCGCTATTCTTGCAAAGCTTTTCTGGTATATTTCATGAATGTCTGTAAACTCTATGTGTTCTTTTACAGATTAGTGATAGTGAATATGTCAAAGTCTTATGAGTAATAGTGGTTGTACATGGCATGAAAATAATTTCTAAGCTTAGATTTATATGTCTTTTTCTAAAATTGGCACTACTTTCAAGATGACATCTCAAACTTTCTTAAATTTGAGAAGTGCTGGGTTTGGTTTCTTTTCCCCAGTATAAATGTGTATGGCTAAAGTCCTGTTAAGAGTGTTGGGTTAACAACAGTTAGTGCATGCTGGCATGTTAGTGCTGAGACATCTTAGCACTTTTGGAAAGATGGCAAGTAAGGACTGGAATAATTCAAGGAATTTAATGGAAATTATTTTCCCATTAAATTTTAAACAAACAAACAAGAATAGTGCTAGGATGTATGTAATGGGAATGCAGCAATAATTACATTTCTTTGTTAAAACATTAGCATATTTGCTTGCAAGCAGGCTGAGTAAACTACTATTCGTGATGTATTTAGAATTTTTTTAGGACTCTCCATGGTTTTTGTAATGGAATTATCAGCTTATTGACTAAGCAGTCATATTTGCCTTTTTATTATGCGTAAAAACTGAGGTCTCTTTAGCACATGGCTTTTTGAAGAAATTTACATTTCTTAACAGCTATATTTAGTCTGAGATGCTAATGTATTGTTACTGCTTTTTTTTAAAACTATGCAGTAGTGCAGTCCATCTAAAGGTGGAACAAATTTCTTAAACTACTTTTACTTCTGAAAGGAAACACAAATAACCCCCTGAAACATAGTGAGTCTTCTCTTCTGCAGAGTCTTTAAAATAAGTAGGAAGCCTGTATTATAACATTTATTTTACCTGCCCACAGAATAGAGCAAAAGAAATTTTAAAAAAAAAAGCTATGTTATGCTGGGAAATGTAAATCAGGTGACAGATTTTGATCATAACTCTGTGGGATACTATCAGACTACTTTGCATATATCAAAAGAAGTGCACTGTGGCAGCTGAAGTTGAGCAGTCTTGTCAGTCGTGATTAACTTATGCCTTGCATCCGTGGGAAGCCTGTTGAAGTGCATAGGCATCCACACAGATGTGAAGGTGGCTCACAACTGGAGCAGTCTGGAGAACCAGGGGCTCAAAGCATGGGCTTTTTAATCTAAATGAAGATTGTAGAGACCTGTACATTCCTTGGCTGTCTCAATATAGCCCAACTCACTAGGCTGTAGTTAAAAAAACGAAGGCCATGAAAAAGGATATGCTTGCACCATTATAAACAATTCTAATAATCTGAATACAATTTTTCCTTTACCATTAAAACTTGTTCATTACTGCTCATTCTACAGATTCTTTGTAAAAAGTGAATCGCTCATTCTACAGATTCTTTGTAAAAAGTGAATCATCGTGACCTTTTATTGTAGTGGGTAGAAATGCCGTGGGGTGAATGCAGGAGAAACACTACTAGAAAAAATTCAGATGAGTCTCAGCTCCTGTGCAAGTATCTTTAAAAAGAAAACAATACAAAAAGTGTGGCAGTCCTGCCACTTGGCTTTGTGCTTCATATAAGCTGAAGAATTCTGTCTTCACTGCTTTATCGTGCTTTAATAAAAGCCAGTGCTGATGATCCTGTGTGCTAATAGGTAGTTAAGCTAGTAGAGGTATCTTTTGCACCAGTGTTACAGAATGGGAGAAATAAGAAGCATTTGTTTCTCTTCTATATTATGTTTCTACTTTCCATTTAGTTGCCTTAGTCTACCTTTTTATCCTTTTCCATGGCTTGTGTTTCTCTTTGCTAAAAATAACCTTTATTTTCCTGTTGTACACTTCTTCCTTCCTCTGTGTGCTCTGTCATTCCCACCTGCTATTGTTTTTCCTCTTCACCTTCCTGCTTTTGTATTCCTTTGTATTTTCAAAAGCAAAAATGTCTGTATAATGAGGACTTCCCATTGTCCAAGTACTCTTTAGAAATACGCAGAAAACGCTGTTAAGCACTGCTTCCCAGCCCATGTTGACCAGTGTTGAGACTGACTGAAGTGGGATCTGTGACTGAGGGGGGACTTGCCATTACAGCAAAGCCCAACTAATAGCTGGCTTTGCTAAAAAGTGGCTTTACCCGTCCTGCCAACCATCCGGTGTTGTCACCGTTTTTGTCCCAGAGCTTATCTGACCTGTGGTGACCTGGAGCAGGGAGCTTACTTGGTAGACAACCGGCTTTGCTAAAAAAGCTGTTAGTTTGGGGCCATTATAGTTTCCTGAGCATGGTGACTGTAGGATTAAACAACTGCACAAGGGTGGGAATATAGCCTCACCCTTTAACTGGCTGCTGCTTTGGGTTAGCAGTACTGTCAAAGCCTTCCTTAACCTTGTTAGTATAGCTCTGTTCTTGTTAGTGGCATGCCCACATCTTGAGTGAACGAAAAGACTGGGTTTAATTTTTATATTTTACATACTTGCACTAGAACTTTTACCCCCCCCAAAAAAATATATTTAACCCTGAAGTGGTCAGGCAGTTGGACTAAATGATCATTGTAGATCCCTTCCAACTGAAATAATTCTATTCTATATACATATTAAAAAAATACATATATTAAATAAAGTGCTTCTAACTGGAATAACTGTCCATGAACATGAAGCATCACTGAAACTGAAGACACAGCCTTTCATTGCATTCTTTGTTGTAGCTAATTTTGAGGCCCTTAAAGTAGCATGCTTCATAGTGATAGACATGACAGGTTGCAGTAATATTCAGATATTTTTCTTGAATATTTTTTCAGTACTTCATTTGTCTGTTTTCTTATTAAAAGATGGCAAATGAGTATGCTTTATTACTACTTTAGTACTGCATGATTTCTTTTGACAATTGTTGTTCCATTTTACAAAGGCCATTGGTGTAACTAGCTTTATTTTTGTGCAGGTCTTTAATGATGATATCCCCTCTCCCCCCGCCTTTTGTTGGACTGTATCAGCTGGGAGGTTTTTTCCAAGATATTGTCTAAAATACTTTCAAGTTGTGATCTCATTTCATTGTGTAAATTAGACTTAAAACTGCCTCAGAATTAAGCATAAAGCTTTTGTGTCAAGGTAATCGTTGAGGGATCACAACCCATCCACAATCCAAGCTGTAGCCTGCTAAGGGGAGGTCGTAGTAGTGTTGGCAGTTAATATAATCACGCCCTCTGACTGTTCTGATATACCACTGTTTAGCTGTATCTTTAATTTCCTATACAGAGCAGTACAAAGTTATATCCAAGAGATCAGCTGGCCAGAGCAGGTGAAGGAATTGAAGCAGGTCAGCAGAATGTGTGGCTGTCACTGCTGTAACAGTTGTCTTCAGCTTTGATTTCACAACTTGTGGAAGAATGTTGGAGGAGAGACTTTTGAGTGTTATAGCTTATATGAATATTCCACTAGACAGAGAAACAAATTTAGGCAAGAGGATTCTGACAGACCCTAGATTTTTAGGGGTACGCAAGGAACAATCAATCATGCAGAAGTCTTGCTGTGATGAATTGCAGTGGGAAGAGAAAGCTGTACAGAGAGGTAAGTGCTGCTATTAATCAACAACAAATGAGCTGTCTGAGTGTTGGAAAAGGGTCAGAAACCTGGAGTGGTCAGGAAGGTTTTACTAGGAGTTGCGTGCAGCTTTTCAAAAGGACTTGAGTAATGGTCTTGAAACCAGGGAAAGTCATGGCAGATGGTGGCTGATGCCCAGCAATGCTGAGCAGGTGAGGGGCAGCAGCTAAAATCTAGAAAAAATACTTCTTGTTGTTGGATTCTCCTTCAAACTACTGATCTGATTTATTTTACTGGTGGTTTTTTTCAGCACCTTATATAGCTTCTTCCTTCATCTAGGACAGTCTGTGGTTTGCAGGCTCTACTAATTATAAGGCAGCAGGAGTTTAACCATAGTAATGAAAGTGCAGTACTGCGGATTGCCTTTCAACCAAAGATGAGCTTTGGCAAACACAGACTAGGATATACCTTTTATATGTGAAAATTAGATGGGTCTTCAGACTTAAACTGTCGGATAGGGACCAGTTAAGTGATGTCATGTATATCCATTTCACTACATTCCTTCTGGTGAAGCACATGCAGATAGCATAAGGTACGTTGTGGTGCTGTGTTTAAAAACCACAGTCTGCTTTTGTGCAGATCTTGAGCATAGACAAGTCTCAATGTCAGGGCTGTTAAACTAATTAAAACAATTCATAATATGAATTTTATATTAAGTCCTAGCCAAGGTCAATCTTTCAGGAAAAAGTCCACATGTACGTACATTTGCACATGTTAATGTAAGGTGTCAGGGTTTTTTGCTATTAAACTCTTCTAAGGAAGAACAGGTATAGCTATGGCAAAATATTGACAAAATAACCGTAACTGTTGGCAGCATAATTCTTGATGTAGTTTGGATATTGGTTACCAAGAAGCTCTTTGTAGTGTAGACAAGTCTCACCTATTCGTTCATGTCTTCAATTTATTTCAGTTATAGATTGGCTGTAGATGGGGAAGGGAGGGCTTCAAAATGTACTTTATTCCCTTTTTCTTTTGCTAGTCGCTCCATTCTGGGACAGCAGTTGAAGTGCTTTAGATAGTCCGTGGCATTTAATTTGTGCGAATGCAAAACACAGCAGGTATGCTCAGTGAACACCCTCAGCAAAACAGCTGAGGTATCTTTTAAATTTATCTGTCAGTGAATCACAGTCTAGTCTTATGAGTATTGAAGATCGTGCCTTCCAGTGCGTTGTCACTTATTCTGTAGAACCTACCAAATACTTAGCAGCAAGGAGTGGTTTTATTCTATCCAGCTCTGGCATCACCGGTTGTTTTCTTAGCAAATTATTGTATTTGGTCTGATAAGAAGAGAAACTTTCAGTAGTTGTTTGTCTGCTGGGTGCTTCAGACAGTGGTGGAAAACATGGCTGATGAATGAATTCCTTAAAATGAGACCCCTGCTTGGGTTCAGTCTACATTAATAGATTTTTTGTTTTTACATAATTTTTGGTAACATTTAAATAATCTTGCATTGTTAGTTTTAAAAGCCTTGAAGGGCTGTCACGAAATCACTGGAATCACTCTTTCAGTAGTTTGTGTACTTTTTATAAAGAAAACATTTAATCTGAGACATAGTCTTTCAGGTATTTATTTTGCAGACTAAATCCCTTTGGAAACTGTACCTTTCTGGCTTCTTCAAGAACACTGAAGACTAACGTCTGAAGCCAATACTGACATTTTTCTCTTGTTCAGAACATCTGTGGCATCTGTTGTCTTTTGGGTTTTGGTTTCCTTTGGATTGTATATTGCTAAATTTTTGCCTACTTATTTTGCACAGCTAACAGCTGTTGAGACTAACACGATTTCCTGTTTCTAATGCATTTGAAAGGAATATTTGTAATGTAGTGTTAAGTCCTCTTGACCAAAGTAGTGATGAATTTGTGTTTTCATTATGCTCTAGATTAAGACTTTTAAATTCTCCAAGTATTTAGATAGAGTAATAAACCCACTTAAGCACTTGTATACTCCTGGAGTGTAGCTTAAGATTTTCAGAGTTTATTTCTCATAATAATGTTTTTATGCTTGGACAAAACTGGGGTTTTCTTGCTTTTTGGTGAATGAAGTATGCTTTCATACATGCAGTTAGACAACAGGATTATGCTAAAACACTCTTAGGACAACCTTCAAAGGATACAGTTCTGCAAATATCATCCTTTTGTCACAGAATTTCTACTTTCTACTACCAGGAGCTTTTATTATTACAGCTGAAACATACAGAATTAACTTAGCTTACCTCTCTGTCTTTAGCAAAGATCATTTCAGTGTATTTTATTTTCTTGTTTGTACTACCATTTTAGGTAGTATTCAAATAATTGTTTTGAGTGGCTTAATGTTTGTTTGCTTTCTCAGAAATGCTGTCCCAGATTCAAGTGGTTTCTAGAATAACTTTACTGATACTAAAATCCCTTCTAATTCCACCAGCAAGAGCTAGCAAAACCTCACTGCATAACTGTGTGTGTGTCTGGGGGAACCACTGTATTTCTCTCATGTGCCTTAGTAAAAAGGGGGGTTAATGTGAAATTGATGCTACCAGTACAGCTGCAGGTGCTAAGGTGGACAGGAAGGCAGTTTAAGGTCCTGGATCTTTCTTGGTTTAATCCTCAGCTCGCTTCAGAGGCTGAATATTTAGAGTTTAACTTTCTCATAGTTTTGAGGAGATTGGAACATCAACAAGAACGACATATGGCAAAGTTTTTTCTTAGCTGCCGGTGTGTGTGTAGCAACCGATAAAGTTATGTAAATAAATGTATGCAGTCTATTTTATTTGATATGCTTGACTATTTCCTTTTTTTCTCCAGCTGGTAACTGTGATATCAGATATAACTCCTTCATGTGTGAGGGTCAAAGAATGAGTAAGAGCCTGTTAATAGAGGACAGTGGGAGTTGCAAAGAAGGAAAGACAGGAATAGAGTCTGAGCATTTTTCTGTTCAGCTTTGGCAGTTCTGTAAAATGGAGCAAAGGATGAAAATATTGATCCTGGCATTTGCTCTGGGCAGTTCTGATAGACTGAGTTGGATGATAGCAAATAGTCAGCTGGTAAGGGGTGGTTCTCAAGAGGTGAACCTTCACAAACTTGAGGGTCTGAGATTCTGTGGAAGGGTGTGATGTGCTAGCTGTAAATTAACTGACAAGTAGTATCATGTCCTTGTGACTGAACACAAGCATATGCGTTTACTGTGCAAGGATCCCTCCCAGTGTAACTGTCTAGGATGGAGAAAAGTGGAGATTCACTGTAGTGGCTTGCTGTGTTCATGGGGAACATAAATTTCTACAATTGTTAAAGCTAAATCCTGAATATTCAAAATAAAGTTAGTTGAAATATATTAGGTGAGGCAGTGTGGATTTTAAGGGAGTTATCTGCTATACTTGTTATCTCCTAACTGTTTTTCAGTGGCTGTAGGAATGTACCAGTCAAAGGAATTTTTTTGCTTCTGTGGCTAGGACAGAATGTTCTAAAGCTTTTTTCTTCCCCCCCCCCCCCCCCCCCCGCTCTAGAGGGAAGTTTCTAAGCAGAAAGCTGAGGTGTGCATGTGCATGTACACCACTAGCTATTCTACACAGGCTTCATCACTGCTATAGGGTAGTTGAGGTTTCTTCACATTAGCTTTCAAAATAGTGTTCCTTGCACTTGAGTGTTACTGGTATCCACGTGGAGAGTTAGCAGTAAGCATAAGCAATGTGCCTGTTGCATAGCAGGTAGCTTGTACAATTTGCAGAAAATAGATTTTGATTCTTTTACATAAGATCTCTGTCTGAATTGTTTTTCCCTTTATGTGCCTATATAATTATTTTTTGTTTTATTTTAAGGATTGGACCTATCCCATGAGGAGAGAGATGCAGGTATGACACACTTTCAATTACCATTTGAGTCAAAACCTGTGGTGTGTTCAATAAGAAAAAGAAAGTGCCCTACAAAAGAGCTGGCATCAAAATTAGTGTTTAGGGGTAAAGTGTCAGGCAGCACTATGGGAGAGATGTGTGAGGATTGCCAGGTTAGAGTGCAGGTGTGCTTGGGTCTCTGTTGTGCAAGTACTAAAATAAAAAAAGGAATTTTGTCCTTTTCTTCAGAAACCCCAAAATACTGTATTTTTGTCTTCATGAATATTTTTAGGAGGTGGTTGTTAACAATGTATTGGAGCTTTGCTTTTTAACTTAAATTTGGTTTGAAGTAAGGGTTCTCAAGTAGGATGGACAATTAAAATTTTCCTACCATGGCGTCAGCCAAATCTTTGCACAAGATAAGATCTACAGATCTACACATCTTTATTGGCGGGGAGATAAATGGTTAAAAATTGATATTTTCCTACTACTAGGACAAAGCTAGAAGACTTACCATGTGTGTATCTTTTTCCATGAGAGTGATTTGGAATTAATTACAAGACACGATTATGTACAAAGTTAGAGTTCCCTTCATTTGATCTGGGGCTGGGTAAGATGCAGTAATCAAACTGGAACTTAGTCCAAATAAAGGACTTGATTCCTGTTCCAAAACAAGATCTCCTGCACAAGATCATGTTTCTTTTATTTCGCCAAACTGATTTTTTTTCCCTTGTCCTGTTATAAATGACACTTGATAACACATCTCTCACTAATACGTAAATTACTTGTTTCCATGGGCATAGTCTGAGTTAAGTGCAATGTATTATTTAAAATAATTTTGAGTTGGTATTAAATGTCTGTTCTTCTGCCTCCTAGGAAATTTTACCTGGGTTATTTTTAGGCCCATATTCTTCAGCTATGAAAAGCAAGGTATGATTTTTCAGAATAGTGTCTCATAAGGAAACTCTGCTGTGGTGATTTGTTTTGTTACTGTGGTGATATGTTCAAGTGTTATCTATATAGGTGTAAATTTGGTTGCAATCCTGAACTGGAACATGAAAGATGCTATAGTAGTAGTAATATGTCGTGCATTTCTGGGATGGTCTTTTTAGCCTGCAGGATTATCTGACTGGGGCCAGTGTCAATGCCTCCCCTTTCCAGCATGAATCTCAACTACTGCTTTGGGCACATGCTGGGGCAGTTCACACTTACAAGACTGTGTTTTCTGTAACAGTCTTGTGAGCTAAAAGGTTACTTTAGGAGAAAAATGAAAAAAGAGCCCCGATTAAATTTTTTCACGTTGCTTGAAGTTCTGCATGTGTTTGTGTACACACACATGCACGCTCCCTCAATTCAGATAGTCAGCTTTACCTAGTCCTTACGCACCAGAGAAAAGTGCATGTTTGAAGTGACTTGCATGCTAATTGCAGTGAGCATTCATGTGTGAGCTTTCTGTATTAAAATTGAGTCTTAGAGTTAAGCTTGAATATAATTTTTCTTAGAAAAAGGCAAATCGTTTGAGACTTTCACATTACTGTCAGGCAATCTATTTCCTTTGCTAAAATGTTGCAACACAAATCAGAACTGGGAACTCACACATATGCAGTAAAATAAGGTAAATTGCATGTACAGTAAAGTCAAACACTGCTAAGACAAAGCTTGTATCTGCAAACTTACCTCATAGTTTAAATGATCTTACTTTCAATGGTCTGATTCCAGCAAGAATCCAATGCTAGCTGAAAATTACAGCATCATGTAGGGACTTGCAATTTCAGGCGAAGTGAAAGGTGGGCAGAGACAAACAAGTTCATTAAATGCTGCCTTTACTGCCTGTTCTTTTATCATTGCTAGGAATGCTTTTCCTTGCAGGTCCTAATGGTTGTTTTGTCTTTTTGAAAGACAAAATTTTTCACACTGTGCTTTGAACATTAGAAAACTAGCTCCGATTTTTCCTTGAGGACATAATATAGCCCTATTGTGTATTTAAGTATAGTTTTTATTACTGTGTAACAGATGAATTCCATAATTTAAAAAAAATGTGTTTTTCTTTTTCCACAGCTACCTATACTTCAGAAACATGGAATAACCCATGTAATATGCATACGGCAAAACATTGAAGCAAATTTTATTAAACCAAACTTCCAACAGTTATTTAGGTGAGAAATGATCATAACATGCAGACCAGCAAACAATGAAAGGTCTTACTTTTAAACAACTTACTCTGTATTAACAAGATTTTTTTGTTAGTGTTCTTTCCAAATATTTTCACGTTGTCAAAACTATTTGAAAACTGTGCAAAGGTGTAGAAAGACTTTTAAATCCAAACCATGTAGTTTATTCATCCTGATAAACTCTAGACATAGGCAAAGTCTGGAAATGAGAAATATCCATTAGTTTGCAGTAACTGTCTTCAGTTTTGAAGCTGATAGTTTGTCCTGCTAATAAAACATTTGAGGTAACTTAATCAGAATATGTGTACCTCTGAAAAAGTTGCATGCAGCCCTAGAAGAGAACACTGGCCATATTTACAAACTGATGGGGAACATGTGAGTATGTAGTATGCTGCTTTCAAACAAAGTTGAGTCACCTGTAGCATGGCACTTGTGAATTTCTTCCACTCTGAGAGGTGATTTTGTCAGGGGATGTTGGAAAAGGTTCCTCCCCTGCTTCTTTCTAAGGACAGCTCCAGAGGTTGCTTGATTGTAGAAGTTCTGGAGCAAAGTAAAGTCAGGAGGGTAGTGCTGGCTTCTTTCTGCAGGTTTGAGTATTGTAGTGGGGTTGAATCAGCTGTTTGTGTTCTGGTGGCAGTAACTCAGTGTTACTGTGTACTCATAGCAACTGTTTTCATTGTAGGTATTTAGTCTTGGATATTGCAGATAATCCAGTTGAGAATATAATACGATTTTTCCCTATGGTGAGTATTTGTGTGTTAATGGGAATGGCTTGGGAATGGAGTTGCCCAGTAAGGATTTTCTGATCTAACAGATACCAGTTTCAAATTTGGGATACCCAGCCTGAGGCACCTGGAAGGGCTGTGAACTCTTAAGTGGCCTTATTATAACCACTTTTAGTAAGTGTAATTAACTCCTTTTTGTAAGTATAGAAACTGAGGCAGAGTTGTAAGAGCTGTACCTTTTTATGGTCTCAAAAAAAAGAAAAAAAGGCTGGTCTCAAAACAAAGAAATCAGGTCATAGGAGAGTGCTGGAGAACTTGGCCTGTAGGAAACCTTTTTTTTTTTGAGCCCAAGAGTAATGACATCTCTTGTATCAAATACTAAAACAAAATCAACAGAAAATAGTAACTAATTCATGTAATTAAGTTTTACAGCATCTTGAAATGTGTTTACTGTAGAGGAATTAAAGTAACTTTAAGTTAAACAGTACCCATTATATACTGACCTTTGGAAGTAGAATAAACCCTTAGCTTTGAGCTATGGTTTTGTATTTTTATTTTAGGTTCATTTGCAACAGAGCAAGAGCATTGTATTCCTCCCCACCCCCTCAAAAAAAACCAAACCCCAAACAAACCAAACCCAACAACAAAACAAAACACCAAAAAGCTCTTCTGGCTTCCCTGTGTATGGTAGAGATGGTCATGTTTTTTCAGAACAAGGCAGGAAATCAGTTGATGGCTTGCAGCTTTGCAAAAGTATAATGCCACTTGATCAAACAACATCCTTTGCAAATCTCGCAGTTACTGACATCTTAGTAGCTCAGTGTTGGTATGTTTTTAAAAGTCTAGTCTGAGTTTTTCCCACAATAAATTATTTAGATTTTGCTTTTCCTCTAATCAGCTGTTTCAACCTGGCAGTATTCCGCAGACCTCACTAGATCATGTCTTGCCTTATAGATTGATTAGACCTGCTTCTGTAATGGAAAATATCATTGGATAACTTCTAGGAAGACACAGGTGTCTGTAGAGCAGTCCAGGACACATTGCTGTTGATGCGTGTGGGTTTTAATTTGTGGTTTTGGTGGTTTGTTTGGGTTTTTTCCCCCCAGCTGTTAAGCAAAGATATTTAGAAATTACTTGTTGTTATACTGGTGTAACATGTGACATAATAATTGTAAAAGGCACACATACTGGATTTTTATGCATTTTTTGTTTCTGGCTTCGCACTAGTTGTTCACTGACAATTTTATGGATAGTTAAAAGTACAAAAGAAATATGAATGTCCAGTTGAAGTGATGCCTAAGTCTGTATAAACAGAGTGCATTATTGTCACTGTATATAAAGACTGATAATAAAAATTCTACCAAATTTAAATGCAGGTAGCAGTAACTTCTAAAATAATCTGAAACTTTGACTCTTGTAATTTTTTTCTTTTTAGACTAAAGAATTTATTGATGGAAGTTTACAAAGTGGAGGTAAAATCATATTAACTTCATTTACTAATACATTGTTGTTAAAGGTTTAAAGCTAACTTAGTGGTATATATTAGAGGCTCTTAAATATGAGGTTTTCTTAAATTTGGGGTTTTATTGTGCTTGACTTGAACTATATTATACAAGTTCAGAGCAAAGTGTTCTTTCCTTTTGCCTCTGACTGGAAAACAAACTTTTTTGTATATCTGGTTTGTTGTTTTGTTGTTTGGGTTTTTTTCCACTTTAAACACAACTGTGTTCTGTGCATGAGTTGTTTTTGTCCCCTCTCTAATGTAGGGCCTTAAATTTGTGTTGTGGTCCTGGCATGCAGATTCCGTTACTCAGAATCCTCAGAGGAGCAGGAATACATGCTTCTGTAACTCAGGGTAGTAATGGATGGAGTGTAGTTAGTAATTTAGAGCAAAGACAGACATGCCTATTATTCTTAGGATGTACCTTGCTACTGTGTAGTTCTCCATAACAAGGAAAAACTACATTTCAAAGCATTTTCTTCAGTCTGTACAAGTGTAGTTGGTTGTTTTTTTTTCCTTCTCAGGAAAAGTTCTTGTCCATGGAAATGCAGGGATTTCTAGAAGGTAGGAAACTATCCATCCTCCTTATTAATTTTTTTTAAAGAATGGAAATACATTTTACTAATTTTTTTTTTCTTTTCAGTGCTGCCTTAGTTATTGCATACATAATGGAAACATTTGGGGTGAAGTACAGGTGAGAACAGAGCATGGTAATGTAGTTAACCATTTGCCTGAAAAGGCTGAAGTGAGAGAGTACTGTAGTACAGATAAGAAGTCTGATATGTCTGTAGGTATTCATTTTTTAATTCAAGTGGTGTAAGTGAATAATTTTGGAGGGAACGTAAACAGTTGTGTATTGATGGATAAGCCAGTTGTTACCTACTGAGATTGAGTGAAGACTTTACATGGGGCCAATTTTTCCATTTCACTTCACTGCAGGTTTGTTTACATCCTTTCTTTAAGAAGTAGGTACCTGCTGCTAATGGGAACAGGATACCAGCCTACATGGATTAATGCCTTGCTGTAAAACTACAGGAGAGGCCCCAAGAGGCTGTTCTAAGTAGTGTGTTGAAAACAGGCCAGCAAGCTGAAGACTGGAGGTGGGGGTGGGCAAATAGTATTTTACAACTACTGCTTCCTATTTTGCCCAAACAATTTCAGTTATACAAACCAGTTCTGAGGAGCATTTAGAGGTTGTATATTTCCTAAGAACTGATAATCAGAAGGAAGACTCCTGAAACCACAGAGACTTTCATCATAGTCTGTTTTCCACTGAAGTATTTTCTCTGTCCTTCTCTTTTTAAGGGATGCATTTACTTACGTTCAAGAAAGAAGATTCTGTATTAATCCTAATGCTGGATTTGTCCATCAACTTCAGGTGACTTCTTTTTTTCTAGTCATAACTCAAAAGCCATCTGATGAATCATCTTCCTGCAGAACAGCTGTTTCTACTTAGGTTTAACATTTACTGTAAAAGTATGCTTCAAGTAAATGTCAGAAGCTATAGTAGAGCTTGGGAGGAAGATGAGTGGGTACCCTAGTTCATTAGACTTAAGCTTTAGGCAAAGCAAATGGAGGAGAAATAAAAATCCTGTTTTGTGCAGTGATTAAGAGGCTCTGAAACAGCTTGATTGGTGGCTAAGGAAACTGCAAAGTGAGTATTGTGGCATGCATCAGTGATGCTTCCTGACACTTGCATTCAGTGGTGATAAAATTCACAAGTGTGAAACAATGAACAGCAGTATCCTGAAGTTGCTTTATTGTATTCAAGGAGTCTATGGGGCAAATGGTGGGTAAACATCAGGACAGTATGTTAAAACAGGTTTGCAGTCTCTCTGCTATTACTTAAGTGGCTGGCAGCACGATGATTGAATATATCCTGAGTTGTTGGGGGGGGGGGGGGGGGGTGTTTGTTTTGTTTTTTTGTTTTTTAAAGTAACTCCTGTGAGGAGTTGTGGTGTAGCACTGAAAGCATGACAGGTCACTAGAATGCAACTTCAAGGCCATGTATGGTTTGTCCTTGTAACAAATCGCTGAAGCTACTGTATTCTAAGTTTGGTTTGTTTCTACTGTCTGAATTGCATTTTGAGAGCAGCAATGAGTTCTCTGAACATTCTCACAGAATTTTTTTAATGAAAGTTTACTTTCTTCCTTAAAGCCCTTTCTTGTCATCCTTTAAGTTTTCTTTTGTTCTGTCTTTCTGAGTTTTTGTTGTTCATGTCAAAGCAGCAAAGAACTCTCTTCCTCTAAAATCTCTGCCTTACTATAAGATACTCTCTAGTCCATCCTAGTGAACTCTCTGAATTAGTCCTTCTCATCCTGACAAAGCATTATGCCAAATTAATAGCAATATTACTGTACTTTTCCAGGAATATGAAGCCATCTATCTAGCAAAATTAACCATCCAGATGATGTCACCACTGCAGTTGGAGAGATCCCTCTCAGTTCCACCTGGTACTACAGGTCAGAAGCCTTTCCTGTTGTGCGTGATGCTGCCTGTCTTCCCTGGTGTTGTGCGGTGACTTTTGCACTCCCTAAGTAAACCTCCAGCAGCAGTGAGTCTCAGACTTTTGGGAAGGGGATAGCTGCAGTTGGTGTGCAAGCTATATTCAAACTTCATTTTGCAGTGATTTAAATACTCTGTTCTCCTATAGTTGAACTGTTCTGTGCTGTTGTCTGCACTTCCATACCATACTGGGGAAGGGCCCTGCCTCTCCCTGTCCCTCAAAAGCCCTGAGTTCCTTAGGGGAATCAAGAGTGACAGGTTGAAAGCAGCCAATATTCATGACATAATTGCTGCCCTTAAAATTAAGGCAGTTGGTCTGAAAAGAAGTTTTGCTGTGCCTTTAAACAGATAACGGGGGGTTAGGGCATGTAAAAAATGTTACCTTAATCATATAGAGGTGTGCCAGTAGCAGCCCCTGCTAAAGGTCAGTGAAAATGGAGTTTGGGGGGTCATGTAAAGGGAACACAAAAAATGGTGGATTCTAGGAAATTTCTCTTTCATGTGGAGAAGTGTGAGGGAAGAGTGCTGTCAGCAACTGGCTGTCCAAAAGCTGAATGTCTTCAAAGGGTAGAGTTCCTGCAAGAAGACAATATCTGCCCCGTAGTCTTACTCACAGCTGTGTATTGTTAGAGCTGATCTCTTCAGATGTATCCTGCTTCCTCTTGCCTTCTGCAGGAAGTTTAAAGCGAATGCATGAAGAGGATGAAGAACTTGGAACCATGCAAGTGGCAGCAGCACAGAACGGATGATACCTGAGGACAAGCACTGTTTGTATTGTGAATTCCCACCAAGAAAGGTGAAGAAAACTAGGGAAAATGAATTAATAATGCAAAATGAACACACACGTAGCTTCTTTTCAATTACATGTTGCTTTCAGATGTAAATCTGCCTCTGCAACACACTAAGCATCATTTTTAAGATGTTGGACTTCTTGAATGAATAGATGGCACTGATTGTTTTACTCCTTTTTTACACTTTACAGTTTTATTCTAAACCAAGATTTTTGGACTTGCAAAGAGGTATTATTGCAATAATGCACTTTTCATACTTGAAATTTCTTTATTTGTATGATATAAAGTTATTACTTTAAACAAAATGCAAGTTGGGGGGATTTGTTTATAAAGTTATTTGTGTAATTTATAACAAGAGAATTTAGTAAAGAAAAAGTTTGCTAAAACTCACCTTGTTCTCAGTATATATCATGGTCATGCTTGCAGAAATGTGCTTTATGAACTGCACTATGCACTACTACTGGCAGTTGAGCAACAGCAGTGTTCTAATCAGTATTTAACTCTTCACCTTGTTATAAAACCTCATTATATACTGAATTATTTTGAGACTGACACTCCGAGACCAATTTAAGACAAAATACTGTTCTAAAAATCTCGCCTTGTTTTATGCAAGTTAAACAGAGTACTGATTAATTACCTAATAAAATAGTCATGTGCTGAATTAATACAGAGGGCAGCTACCAATTTTACACACATCAAGACTGAATTCTTTTAGCTACCGTTAAAAAGCTGCTTGTTAAATTAGTTACAGGTTGATTTAAGTTGACCGAGCCAGTATGGTTCATCTGTCTACAAGAATAGTGCATCTTCAAACTGGTATTGAAGGAGTAGTTCCCTTTGTAAGCAATAGTTGCATCATTTGAGGTAAAAATAGGGTTGGTGTCTGAAAACTGAGGCCCAAAGCACTGGCCATAATAGCATCAAGACCTAAAGGATTCATCTTGGTTCTTCTAAAGCATTAGAGTCAATTAAGGCCACACACCTATCAGTGCTTTAAAGTTTTCAAACTGGGAATTGCAAAGGTGTGGTTTGTGCAGCTTTGACTCTTCTCCCTTTCCAGAAGCACTGTGATAACTAGTGGCTCTGCAAGTGCAGTCTCAGTTCTGCATCTCTGCTTTATTTGCCAAACAGTCTGTTGCATAAAAGATACGGATTAAATGATGGCTCCTTTAGAGCACTGTGGTGACTGAGCAAATTACAAAGCTGTTAGAAGAACTTGTGCAGTTGGGAAATCTGAGCTTGTAATTAGACTATATTTTAACAGGGAAGAGGTGGGCTCAAGAGAATTGAATCAATATAAAAGACATTTGGGGATCTGAGCATCCAGCTATCTCCCTGTACTCTGGTATGGCTGTGTGTGAATGGCCAATGTTGTCTGTCAGTCTCAGAATGAGCAACCTGTGCTAAGGGGGACCCTCTGAGGGCAGGTATCTTTGAGTTTGAAGGTATGAATCTAAACAGTGAAACCATTTTGTACTGTGAGGATCTCTTCTGATGCTGCTTTTTGCTGGAGGATTGTCCAGCAGCTTGTTTACTTTGTAGGAGTTCTGCCTCACTTTGTGTATTCAAGGCAAGTTGACCACGCCTGTGACTTGCTGATCTTTGCTTAGTCACTGATCCTCTGCCTTGTCTTACAGCTTCTGGGAAGGCTTGCTGAGGGGCAGTCCTGCCAAAGCAAGTCTGGGCTCTTGGCCTGTGTGAAGGCTTTTACAAGCAGTTAGCAGATTCTGGTTTGAAAACTACTGCCTGGGTTAAAGCATGCTGCTAGAACAGATGTTGGTGTCACCTGAGGAGGAAATCCTCCTTCAGTAAGTCAGGGCTTGTAGCTGAGCCAGGACACCTGGGTGAGGCTTTGTAGCCTAATAACCTCTTCTGGTGTGGAATAGGAAGGCCCTGGAGTGCTGTGTGTGGGGAGGGTTCACAGCTTCAATGGAGTTGAACCAGTGTTCAGCAGAACTTTGCTGCTGTCTGTCCTCTGCCACCTGTGTTGGTGATGGAGCAGTGCAAATCCTTCAGAAAAAAAATCTCTGAGAAATGTACGATGCTTTAGTTTGGAAATTTTCAGCTTGAAAAAAGGAAGTGTGACTGTTAGCTCCTTAAGAACTACAACTTGTCAGTGTTAAGCTGACTGGCTAAGCATGCAGTGCTGGTTTTGCAGTTGTAGGGTTTATTATGTGCTGTTAACTGACTCTCTGTAAAAGAATGCTTCTGGGGCTGTGGGGAAATACAATCTCAGATGTTTCACCACTTACCCCACGAGGCTACCACAGGGCTGCAGTGGGGTTTGTGGATGTCTGTCTCTTTTTGCACAGCTCCCCAAATACTGCCAGCTGCAAGCTTCTGACAAAATGTGCATGGGAACCAGAACTTCTGCATAAAACTGCTTTCTATTTCAGCTCCCTTGGGAAGGGGTAGAGATGAAACACAGATGGAAGAACACTCTTGATTCATCTAACTATCCCCTGGCAGAGGGACTTGTTCATGTGTAGTCTGGTTCGGTTACCTCACTGGGGTCCTGGTGCTTCCCTGGGGAGGCTGTTTCACAAACTAACTAGCTTCATGACTAAGGATTTTCCACCAATCTTTTTTTTTCATGCCATTACCCCCTGCTGCTGCCTTTACAGTCATTCTGGTCTGTCTGCCTGCTGCCTTGCAGATAACTGCCCCTCAGATTCTAAGGGATTCAGAGATTAGTTTTCCTATATCTATTATTAAGCCTTTTATTTAAAACTTTGTGATATCTGTCTCATTTAGCTTACAGCCAGTAGGTTTTTCAATTACTGTTTGCTTTCTGGGGTTAAATCAAAGGTGGTAATTGGCAGCAGGGGTCCCTCCCTGTGGCCTTAGAGTACCAGCAGAGGTTGAATATTGGGGTTTTTTCCCTTCCCCAGGTTCAGACACAAAGCTGCAGGACCCGGATCTTTGGGGATCCACAGCTGTATGTTCAGGTGCTAAAGTTCCCTTTCCAGCTTAGGGGAAACAGAGTGGAGGAGCTGGAGATCTCTTCCTCATGGGAGGAGAGCTGTTACCCAAAAAATGAAATCCCAAGGAGGAGGTAATGTTACACCACTGGAGTAGCTGGTAGTTATGTTATGGTTGATTTTGGACAAGATCCTTTGTTCCTTTGTTTCCTGGGAGTGGGAGGGTCTTGCTCTTTCCTGTTGAGCCAATTGTACTTTAGATAAATTAACAGGGCTTCAGTTTAGGGGCTGCCTCATGTACTTTAATACCACCTGTTGCTGTTAAATGCTGTTATTTGTGGCATTTTTCTGGTGAACTGTGACAGTTAAAAATACATAAACCTGTGTACTAGGTGTACTTCAGCAGCAGCAGTGTTTGACAGTCCCCAGTCTTGGGCAGTACCAGCTCTACAGCATCTGCCTGCAGTTTGTGGAGTGCGTTTAGTGTGTTTGCCAGCTAATGCTTCCAGGGCCTCTGCTGTTAACAGGCCAGTTCCTGCCCTGCAGCTCACACCCAGAACCCTTTCCTCATGTACACCGAGCCCAGTCTTCCTCCGGAGGAATTCCTGACAGCCTAGCTGTTAACCAGGTGTGGCAGCACCTTTCCCCTCAACACAGAGCTGCTGTAACTGCTGTTTCCATAGGGGTGGTAGCCTGCCAAGGTTGGGAATGTCACCTCTGGTACAGAACAAAGAGCTCTTCAAAGCTAAAGGGATGCTGACAAGCTGGATTCTGCCCAGCAGAGGCATTGTCATGCAGCCACAAACCCAAGCTTTCAACCTAATTCATTTGTTTTACAATGATCTAAGCTGGGTACACAATCACCTGCTCCTCACTTGTGCTAATCTTGTCATAAACTCTTAATGAGGGCCTGGAGCTATTTAGATGGTGTAGGTATCACAGAATTCAAATAATCCACTTTAAAGTAGTGGAAATTCAGAATTAATTAAAACTATGAAAGGCAAGAAAATCCACCTCAGTCATTTGGACCCAGCTGATTTTACACAATTAGTTCAGAGCTGGGGCTCAAGCCACCTTGATCTTCTGTCAGCAGAGCACATCTGGGAGAAGCTCTGCTTTCTCTTAGGGGAGAACACCCCTAAGAAAATGGGGCACCTAGGCCTAACTGCAGGGCAGCTGAAACACAAGTGGCTGCTGAGCAGAAAGTGGGTTAGAAACTCCTGCCTGGCTCCAAGACACACAGGTCTCAGACTATGCCTTGTTCCTGGCAGCCCTGGGCTTGTGTCCATGTCTGGATGCCCACCTCTGGTTGCAGGAGGGGCCCTCGGCTGGGGGTTTGTGGCTGCAGGCAGAGGCTCCACCACCACATTTGCTTTTGAAGACTTGCTTCATCAAAGTCATACCTGCCAAGATGCAAATGTGCATCAGACACATGCTTAAAATCAATATGGGGTCTCAAAAAGTGTTCTTTTCAGTCTAGGGAAAGGAAAACAAAGGTACTTGCAGCAGGCAGTACTGTTCTGAAAGACAACAGGTACATACCTACTCTGGATACCTACTGCTAGGCACAAGGCAGCAATCTGAAGAACAGACCAGATACATTTGGCAGTCTTCATTTATTCAGCTTAAAGATATTTTTTTTTAAAATAATCAATAAATAAAACAGACATCACCAAGGAAACACTATATTGAGTGGAGTACCATCAGGAACATTAAATAGAACCCCCACCACAGCTTAAAGTAGCTCTCCACACCACAATAAAGGAACATTTTGTAAGGCCTAACTGTTCACAGACAAGACTGGCTGTTCTGTACAAACCTTCATTTATTTATAATGCCCTATTCATAGATGTAGGATTTGTCACTCTCGTCGCACAAAACACTACTGTTGAAACCAGAGCTTTGTACGTTACTTGCTTGCCATTGCTGGCAAAAGTGCTAAAATCGTTTACCCAATCTTATAGCAAGAGGGATGCTCCAAAGCAGCAACAATCCCTCAGGACCAGGATGGGAGATTTCTCTGCCAGTTTGCTATGCCATAGGCATAAGCCATTACCAGCAAAACAGCAGCCCACCTGACCCTCAGGAGTTCAAGTACAGCAAGTTGGCCGGGTGTGTTTGGTAAAGCTGAATGCACTGCTGCCAATCACATTCCCATTGAGTACAAGCCAGAGCCCCGCTCAAGATGGGGTGTATTCTGTCTGCCAGATATTCCAGTCTCCCAGTTACCTTTGCCCTGTCACAAACCATTGGGTTATTCTTTTTTCTCACAAAAAAAGTAATTATCCTGAAAACAAAGTTATCAGCTAAAGTGCAGGATCCCTGCAGCGAGAAGTACACATCCATTTTTAGACTCAGAACATCAAGCTTTAGCATAGCCCATGAGGATTCTCCCCTACCCGCACAAATAGTAAATTCAGTTTTGGAAAATAGTGCCTATAAAACTTTAGGTACGCTAACATCAACAGCACTTCAGTGAGCTTTCACAGAAAGAACAGAACAAATGCCCATTCTGTATCACTAATTCTGCATAAGAGAAGCATCATCCCTACCCAAGCTACGTCATCCTTCCGTGAAGTACAGACAGCAGAACAATCCCACGAGCTGTACTTTGGCTACCAAGAAAAGAAGCGCAAACCTTTAGAAAAATACAATGCAAGAAAAAATTTGAGATAAAAATATATACCTTTGGTTAAAAACCATCCCTTTAACAAGAGTCCTTTGTAACTCAGCTAGAACAAAAAAGCTTCACTTAGACTGAACAGTAGTAAAAATTAGTTCTAAGCGCTTATTTCCTAACCCAGAGGACCCTTCTAAAATGTCAGTAATTTTTTTTCCAGGATTTACACATTTCATGTTCATTATTTATAGGGATCATTAATATTTGCAGCAATACTATATAAATTTTCCACGAAGAGAATGTTTGTAGCACAAGCTCCTCCACCAACAGTCTTTAAAAAAAAAAAAAAGACTAGAAGTTCTTAATTAAAGAACCGTTGAAACATGTAGTTTTCTTCAGATACTGAATAGCCAAACTTCTTATAGAAATCAACATTTTTTGGCAGACACTCAAGTGTAATTTTGTAACAGTTCAGTCTCTTACTTAGCAATGTCAGGGTGGACGTTAATCTGAAAAAGACAGAAAACCAACAGTTAAACAGCCCTGAACACTGGGTCAATTAACATTTAATTAGCTAAAGTTATAAGACCAACAATACTGAAGTTTTACAGAACTCTGCATTTTCCTTTACTATACGGGATAGTTGCTATCCCAAGGAAAAAAGAGAACAAAGTACCAGCGTCTCACAGACAATTGTATGTTACAAGAACCTCAGCTTGCACCCTGCCAGCTAGTGATACCTCCTGGCTAAATTCTTTTCACCTGTCTGGCTGGGGAGGCTCTGCCCTGCAGCTAACCTGGAGAGCTAAAATCCTGCACTCAGAGGTCTGGTGAGCGATCTTTGCCAGCTTGTTTGCTGGCACCCATCAGCACAGTAAGGTGGGGGGGCAGAAAGCAACTCAGTAAGGGCCTGCCACCCTGCCTGCTGTGGAATGGCCAAGGTGGTGAAATACTTACAGTTTACCAAGCTGCCTTCCTCTGCACTCCCCGCTTACGACAACATCTTCTATCCTTCCTCTCTGTGAAAATACAGGCAAATGTTAGTCAAACAGAACACTGCTGTGCGAATTTTCTGCTGTCTGTTTCGATACAACTCCTCCAGTGGTCAACATGCTCGGAATGCCCCTTCCAGCACCCAGCAGGAGCTGCAGTCCCACCACAGCCCTTCCCCGCTGAGGGATTTCTGTCTCTCTAGCTCCCTGTTTTCACACGTCTAGCTGGGACTCCACAGCAGTGAGATCCTCAGCCATCTGCTCTGTCAGAACCAAGTCTGACTAGTTCAAAAGCTCACTGGGAAGGAGAATGGGACAGACATCAAATTGCTCTTTTTCCTTAAGAAAAGCCAAAGTTTCCTTTTACTATTTAGCTGAGCAACCAAGGATGGGAGATATTTTTAAGATGCCTTTGTCACTGACTCAGCAGAAGGTACTTTGTCACACAGTAACACCATAAAAATAACATTCATGGAGTCAAGGGGACAGGATCTTTTCCCTCACAGCTGCAGCGGGAGAATATACCTTTGCACAGGAGTGAGTGAACTTGTGTTCTATCACCAGCGTTGCTGTAGCAACAATCTGTCCAAGATTTGTGTCTTCTACGACAGTAACGTAGTAATCTCCAGATCTCTTCATGTGCTCAAAGGTTTCTGTGGGAGCAGGCAGACAGCAGAACAGTCACCATGAATCTCAGATTAAATTGCTCTGAAGTCTAACACTTGCAACAGATTCTGAACGCAGATCACTGCAGGGTTCAGGATCACAAGGAAGATGCACCCAAGACCCCAGAACCTGAAAGCCCCAGAGTCAGCCTAACCAGACAGAACCAGGAAAAAGCAGAAATTAAATGCCTTTTCCTCAGCTGCCAAGAGAGCCCTCCTTCCCCAGAGTCTCTGCAGATGGGCACTATGATGATGGTGGCAGCACCTCTTAAGTTTTCTTAAATCTCAGTCAAACCAGTGAAGCAAGCTCAGGTTCGCTGTTAAGCTATGATCAAAGGCAAGCCTCTGCCTCGCTACTGGTGCTGCATTAATTCAGCCAAAACAAGCCATCACCCAGTAGTCCCTTCTGCCAGGCGTCTAAAGCTCAGTCTCAAAAGCAGGTATACAATTTAGGCCCATCCCAGCCAAGAAACCCTTTGGGATAGTTGCAACTGGATCCAACACTGAGTGCCAAAGGCTGCCTCAGGGGACCTGAACTACTAAATCCCTCTGGCATCAGGCAGTTGGGAGCCTCACAGCCAAGTGGATTTGCTGTCAGCATCAGTATCCTCTGGTTCCCAGCAACCTCTATGGAAATGCCAAGAAATAATGATATACTTACTGATAAACTGCTCTGGGCTTGCAACTCCAGTTTCAGTCAGCTGACCCAGAACTTTAAAAAAGCCTGTTATAAAAAAAAAGGGGGGGGGCAGGGGGGAACAACAACCCTCAGTGAGGGAGAGAGACACACAAAGAGCTCCAAATAGCACAGAACAACCTGACACAGCTCTTTGGAGAGTTAACATCCCCATGGCACCATGCAATTCAGTCATATGTAAAAGCCTGCGCTCTGCAGTTGTAGAGCTAGACCGCAATCTTAAAATCAAACTCCCACCTTGAGCGCTGCTGAAGGATCAGCTAATGCATCAGCAGCAAACTGCAGCTTGAACTGAAGAAGTCTTCATGCACTAAGAATAATATGCTGGTTCACATTACTTTTGTATTAAAAGGAACAGTATGAACAACTGTACTCCCTCTCTAAAGCTGTGGTGAGTAGGAAGCTGTGGATTATTTGGAAGATTTTACTTGAATTTTAAGACTGGTTTTGAGGTTATTAAAACAGTAAAACCAATTTTGAGGGTCACCCAACACAGCACGACCAATCCATGGTGCCAAGTGCTCAAATTCCTTACTGATAAAAATAACCCAAATCAGATAAAATGAGCAATCCTGATCTATTGAGAGATCATGCAGAAATACATATGATCTAGTTCAGCACCTAGCTTTCATTTGGGATGATCATTAAACAGGATTCTACCTCGATTTAAATCAGCTGTGCAAAGTGGTCTCAAAACTAGGCCATCTCCTGGTTCTAAAGGAGAAATAGCAGGAGAAAATGTCGTCGTGTTCTCGCTCCAGTCAAGTTCATGCAGAATATTTGGGTCAAACATCGGTGTGTCATCAGGCATCACAGTTGCAACAGGCATCATGGCTGCAACAGGTGTTCTGGAACAGAATGCACATGGGTAAGGAACATTTTGGTTTGTTCTTGCTTTAATCTCTAAATATGCCATTTCCCCTGGTTATATCATGCCACGTGATGTTTCTCAGGGACGCAAAGAAAGGTGAATGAAACCAGAACTGCTGTTCACTTTATCTGCAATTGAAGCTCCTCAGCCTTCACTGGACTAGGCCGCTGGGTTAAACACAAGAGCGCATACCCCAACACCGCACACGTTATCTAAAGTCAACACACGTGGCACTTTTATGTTCATCTGGGCAGTTTTTTCTCTTGGAAAAAAACCAAACAGATAAGACATCAACTGGGATATTTAACCTCAATAGCCCTCTGAAAAGGAAAGCATCTCGCACTCTCAAGAAACCTCCCTAACATACTGTTTACTGAGTATAGAGGAAATCATTTGCATTAGTGTTCCATTTAAAACTGGCGGCAGGAATAGTACACTTTTTTCAAACAGTCCCATCACATAAATATTTAGTATCTCAGCCAAGAGGCACTCCATCACACATAGGAAAACACAGATGATATGACAGCCTGCACACACGCTTACAGCCTGTACTGCGTTTCTAATGCAGTTGTGTTTGCTCGGTATATTTACAAAACCTAATGCCATCTCAGCTGTAAAGCACAGCGGCTCATTGTCCATTAACAGGTAAAATGCAGAACTGCCAAGATGATGGTGAGACACTTGTTAATGATTAAAGAAAGATCTGGGAATTATCCCTAATTCTGAATAATACACAAGAGGAAGCAAAGGGATATATTTTCCTAATCGCTAGACACAGGAAAATAATTCTTACTTTGTCACCTGTGGAATACCTGGTCAGGCTTCTGGTATGAACAGAGCATATCGTGGGAACTTCTCCTAAGTTCTTTATACAATTTCAAATTAACTTAGTTGCACCATAAAAGCTATGGTAGTTGCACGCTGTTGGACAGGCCAAATAAACATCAGAAAGAAAAATGTATTTGGGATGAATACTTCTCAAAATAAGACATTTTACAGCCCTGTTAAGCTGCCCAGAGAAAGTACAGAGGATGTTAGCTGTGAAGCATCTCAGCATAACTGCAGCATTTGAGCCTCAAAACTGAAGGTGGCTCTGGAAACGCAACTGAAAAAGCTTCCTTCAAAAAAGAAAAAAAAGCAACCACAAAAATCTTTTTTTATGCCACCTGCTGGTATACACTGGCCTTTAAATCCCCATTCTCATCTCAATCTTGCATATAAAAGTAAAAAAATTGCTGTTACAGCAATTAAACAACAATACAAATTCTCATCCCACATGAATTTTCAAAATGAAACAGTGGGAAAAACAAAGTACAAAGAAAAACATTTCCATAGATGGAAGAGTCAGAGGTGAGAATCCAGGTCTTCTGAGTCCCAGTCCTGAGCTTTAGCGATCAGATCATGCCGTTATGTGCAGAGAACTGCAAGCCCATCGCCAGTGTATTAATTATGTCACTGCTAAGCAAAACCGAAGTCTCCCTGGTTCCAACAATACACTTGGTATCTCTGTTCCTAGATCTCAATTATTCTAACATTGCCGTTACCCTGTCCCGTTACAAAGCCTTCCTAGAATTCATGAGTGTTCATAACAACATTCAAATAGTGTACTGTACAGCATAAGATGAATTAATTTCAGCTCAGGCTTACAGAATACCAAGCACACACAACAATAGAAAAACACATGAAGGAAATAAAA
Organism: Haliaeetus albicilla; assembly: GCF_947461875.1. Classification (NCBI taxonomy): domain Eukaryota; kingdom Metazoa; phylum Chordata; class Aves; order Accipitriformes; family Accipitridae; genus Haliaeetus; species Haliaeetus albicilla. Next base: position 4,020,353 of record NC_091487.1, read on the forward strand.
TTTTTGATGCTTTTCAAGCAGTTAGTGACAAACTAAGAGTGATTCTTCAAACTACATCCAGCACAGCTGGAGCAGGAAGAAGTTTGAAGCTTCGCCCATTTTCTGGAGTCAGGAATATGACTTACTCGATAGAAATGCAGTGGCCAATTAAAAAAAGGATCAATGTACGGTGAGGGAGAAGAGCTCCGGCCTGTTTCAATGGGTTGCCGGTTTCCCCTCCAGGCCTGCTGACCTTACTCCACGACCAGGTGCTGGCCCTGGTACACACCTGAAGTCTCCCCCGGAGCATCCCAGGCTCCCCACCCGTGTCAGGAGTGGGACAGGGTCCTGCCAGTGCCCACGGGACACGTTCTACCCCCCTCACCCATCCCACCTCCCTCTGCTCCGCTCTCTTCTGGAAAACCGGTGCAGAGGGAGCACGGTATGCCGGGGGTGCCCCCTGAGACGAGCTGCCTGCCCAAGGGGACCCCCCGGGTGCTCGGTCAGAATTCTGCCGGCTCCCCAGTGTCGGGGGACAGGGCGACAAACCCCGGCCCTGCCCCGAGGGGGGCGAGAAACAGCCCTGCACGGCCCCTCGGTGGGGTCCCCTCAGCTGAAACAGCCCCCTCCGCGGTCCCTCAGGGGGTCCCCTCAGCTGAAGCAGCCCTGGGGGGGGTGGGACCCCCCGCAACCCCTCGAGGGGATCCCCTCACCCTCCACGCAGCCCCTCAGCGGGGTCCCCTCACCTCACCCAGCCCCTCGGGGGGTTCTCCACACCCCCTCACCCCCAGCCCCTCAGGGGGTCTCCACACCCCCTCACCTCGCCCCCAACCCCTCGAGGGGGGGGTCTCCACAGCCCTCACCTCACCTCACCCCCGGTTCCTCGGGGGGTCTCCACACCCCCTCACCTCAGCCCTAGCCCCTCAGAGGGGGGGGGCGTCTCCACATCCCCTCAGTCCCTCGGGGGGGGGGGGGGGGGTCTCCACAGCCCTCACCTCACCCCCGGCTCCTCGGGGGGTCTCTACACCCCCTCACCTCAGCCCTAGCCCCTCGGGGGGGGGGGTCTCCACATCCCCTCATCCCCAGCCCCTCGGGGGGGGGTCTCCACAGCCCTCACCTCAGCCCCGGCCCCTCGGGTGGTCTCCACACCCCCTCACCTCACCCCCAACCCCTCGAGGGGGGGGTCTCCACAGCCCTCACCTCACCTCACCTCACCCCCGGCCCCTCGGGGGGTCCGCCCCGCCCGCACTCACCCGCGCACGAGGCCGCGGCGCCAACTGCCGCCCGCACCGGCTCCGCCGCAGGCGCCGCACGGACGTGGCAGGGGGGGAGGAGGCGGGACCCGGCACGCACGCACGCCAGCGCGCAACCAATCGCCACCCGCCGGCCCCGCCCCATCTCCGAACGCTCGGATCTCCGGGCCTCCCCCACGCCGGCCCGGCGACTTTCGGGAACAGCCCCGCCCCCGTGCAAGGATTGGACGGTGGGCGGTGTGACCGCGCCCCCTCTCTGGAAGAGGCCCCGCCTCTTGTCGCGCGTCGCGCTCTCGGTCGCGGAGCCGGGGTAAAATGGCGGGCGGCGGGCGGGCGTCGCTGCCGCTGCCCGGCCTCGGCGTTCCCGCGGAGCACCCCCCTGCCCCGTCGCCCTTCCCTCCTCTCCCCGACCTGAAGGGCCGTTTCACCCTGGCAGTGGCCCCGATGGGGTCGGCGGGAGGAAGGACGAAGGCCAGCGAGGCCGGCCGAGCCTCAGGGGCGTGAAGGCTGAGGCGTTTGCCCTGACAGGGTTTTGACGCCTGAAAGAAAATCCCTTCGCCTCCCCGAACTGGCATCCCCCCAGGAGCGAGGCGGGTGGCTGGGGAGCGGGCAGTGTCCCTCGGCAAAGGGAATGATTTCTCCTTTAGTGGGGCATGAGGAGCCCTGCTCCTGGCAGCGCGGTGCAGGAGGGTGGGTTGCTGGATCGCACCTTCCTCTCATCCGTGCCTGCTTTCTCTTTACAGCTTGGCAGGTATTTTTTTTTTCAGCCAGCTGCCTTTCCTGTAAAGCTTTCCCTATTTTGGGGGGGCTGACTGCAGGACTTGGTTCTGGGAGAAAGGTAAAACTGAGGCCCAGACCACATGAGGTCGGTGAAGATCCCTACGACGCTTTTCAGAAGCAGCGGATCACTAGGCAGCTTGCAGGGTGTAATTGCTGGCTGCTCTGCATACGTTTCCCTGTGTTTTCACTGGGGTTTGGCCTCTGGAGTTCCTCTGGGAAGCTGCTTGGTGGCTTTGGAGGGCTGCTCACTTTAATCCAGAGCTGGCCACAGCCCAGGAGGGGCTCGTGGGTACCTGCGGAGGGGTGAAAGGGCTAAACAAAGGTTCTTCTTTTTCCTGAGGAATTGCAGGTGGCAGCAGCTTTCACCATGAAAGCATCCCTCGCTTTGATAATTTTAATCTCTGGGGGATTATTTTTGGAGGCTCCATCACTCCCCTTGGTCCCCTGCTGTCCTGTGCTGGGATGGGTCTTGTTCAGCCTCCAAGGCTGGCAGGGTGCACGAGTGAGGGTTTTTCTTCCTTTTCAATAAAAAAGACAATCAACTTGGAGATCATCTTGAGAGACTGTTTTATAAAAGGCATGCATGTAGCAGGAGGCCTGCTGAACAAGATAATTATACAATGTGCTTCTGAGACATGATTTTCATTTTCCATGTTTCTTCCCCCTGTTACTTTACCCTCAGAATGAATCACTCTCTGTTACCATGGAAACAATCAACATTACTTAGTTTTTACTTCTTCGGGCCGGAGTGACCAGATGACACACGCCAACCCCCCTGGGCTCAGGCACACCCAAAGTCTGGGGGCGATGCTCGCCCCAAGCTTGTCCAGCAGAGCCAGGGCTGGGGGCTTCGCGGGTGAATCACCGTGACTATTGACCTTTTATTGCAAGGAAAAGGCATGAACTGGGTGTGAGCTTTCCCCTCCTGTCCCTTCTCTGTTTCCTTTGTTTTGAGGGATTAAGAGGACTGGGAAGGTTCCATCCATGCTAAAAAATGAACACCATATCTTGCTTCTGTGCATGAAAAGAAACTGGGAAGTGCTGCTTTGACTGGTTAAACGGGGAAACTGGGAGTGCAGTCACATTTCCACTGGGTGAAAAATGACAGACGAGGGTTTAGCTTAACTCCCTCCATGGTGCCTTTTCCTTCCTGGAAAGATTTTACAGATGCGAGGTAGATTTTGCATTTTACCTAAGTAACTGTGAAAAGTCGTGACTTTTAAAAAGTAAAATCATGCCATAACAAGGCCGTGACCACATGGGGTCAGCCCAGCTCTCCCCAGCGAGACTCAGAGCAGAGGTCCTGGACCTGCACAGGGAATACCGCATGTTTTGGACAAGCCTTATCCAGATACATCCTCACAGTTTCTGGCAATCGGTCGTGTAGAGACATCCTGACCCAGAACATACATCTGGCCCGTGGTATTTAATAGCTGAACAGTGCTATCCTCTGTGTGTGTGTCTCAGCTTCTGACCTCCAGAGCTCCTAAATGTGCTGCAGTGTAATGTTGCAGAATGACGAGAAAATCCTTTGGTTTGGTTAAACCTCTTGCCCTGCCCCAGCAGGGCCGTTTTGGTTAGTCCTGGAGACCAGTCCTGTCCTGTTTACCACCACAGGTACTGACTTCAGCTTGGCTTGAGGATAGAAACCCTTCTGCCCGTGGATTTTGTAGCAGCGTGGGTCTAAACCAGAGCAGGGAAATGATCTGGATGGAAGAACCTTCCCAAGGAAAGGTGAATTTGCCAGGCTGTGGGCAGAGGTGGGAATAGATCCTCTTCAGCTGGATTTGCAAGCAGAGAGCAAAGAAACCTGCCCTGACGGAGGGGCTTAAGCTGAACACTGCCTCTATCAGCGCCTCCGAAACCTTCTTCCATTTCAGGAACCCAGAGATGTTTTGGAGAAGGGCCACTGTCGCGAGGGGATTAGCCTCTCACAAAGATTTAATCTTTACACCCTCCCAGGGCCCATCCAAAACCCTCTGGCAAAACCTGGGCCAACCGTGCAGGCAGGGCAGAATGGAGCCAGCGGGTTTTCAACCACCCCCATCCCTGCGTGGAAAGTTTTAAGCTTTTTCTCTAATTTTAATCACATTGGAAGAAGATGGCGGTGCTTTTAAGGGTTTTTAAAGAAGAGGTGGGCAGCGGGGAAGGACTGGGTTAATGTACCCAGCAAGGGGAAACTGGATCACTTTGTGAAGGCTCCTGAGAGTCCACGCACGAAACAGGCTTCGCTTCTTACCAAAAGCTTGGCGAAAGGCACGTGGCTGCTGCTGAGCTCTCACATCTCCTTGAGACACCTCCAAGTCCCACGCAGTGGCTTTTTAAAGGTCAAGTGATTAGGGCCAGTGAGGATTCACAGCAGCCAACAGATAAATCTCCCCGGTACCTCTGAGGCCAGGATTTGGTTGCTGATGAGCAAGGGGAAAGTTGAAATGACACATTTCCACTTGTGTCACGGATGCGTTCATCTCCTCTCCACCAGTTCCACTCCAGTATATTTTGTTGCAGATTAAAAAAAAAAAAAAACAACAGGAAAGTGATATCCTCTGGCTGCTCCATATTTGCCAGCGCTGGAACAAGGCAGTCACAAGGCAGGGAAACTGCAAATTCGTGATCGCGGGACAGTCAGAAAGATGGGAAGGGAGCCATGCACTTGCTTGATGTAAATGTCTGAGTCTGAAACACACCCTGCTTTATGAGGAGAGAAAAAGCACTCGCCTTTCCTTTGGCCGTATGACACAAGGCAGTAAGAACGAATAAATCCTTGCCACAATAAAATTGTTTACATTCTGTTTTGGAAACAGATGCTTGGGGCTCAGTATACGTAGGGACCAGCCTCTTTGATTCTTTTTAACCTCTCATAGATCAGGCTGTATCCAGCCACCAGTAAATCCCAAATGGTGGAAACACCTGCAGAAGAACTGCATAAACCAGCTCTGGGCACCTGGATTTCACAGAGGACCCAGCACCCGGTTAACCCCCATCTGTCTGCCAGAGGAAAGAAAGATGCTGCCGTGTGTCCCCAAATGTTGCCCACGGGTGGACAACAAGAAACTAAATACCCGCTCGAACTTAGTAAAGTCATAGCGGAAACCTGGCACTCTTTGGCAAAGCTCTGCCGCCATCCAGATGGCCGCCTGGGACCTGGAAATGGTATTTCTTTGGGATTTACGATAACGCCAGTGCAGTTATGAAAGGAGAAGTGCATCTGGACTGTGTCTACCTCGCTGGAAATAATTATCCCATCCTTAGCCAAGAAGCCAAATACAATTTAATTGCAGGGGAAGGGGAAGCGTTAGGAACCGCAGGTGTGTCACAGCCCCCTGCGCCAGCTGTCACTTTCAGAGGGGAGCAGAGGCCACCCCTTGCAGAGGCAGCCCCAGCCTGCCATCCACAGAGGCTGGAAGAAGTGTGTGTTCAGTGTCTTCAGGTTTTCTCATCTGCCCATGGCCCAGAAACACTTTTTTTTTTAATGGAGAAAATCCCCACCTGAGGCTAAGAGCATCACGCCTCATTCATACTCAAGTATCCCGGCTCAGAGTCCAAGTCAGGGCTTAAAAAACATGCAAAAGCAGCTCCAGCAAGAAACTTAATTTCTGCTGTCGCCCTCCTTTGGATGTGGCTATTTTATGAGAAGTAAAATAGTAGCAACTCACCCGAAAAAAATTGGAGCTGGGATCAGATCAAGCACAGATCTGGCCTTGAGCTGAGAAATGGGGAAGACAGCCTCAATGGTACTTCTGATCCCAAAGTGTCCTGAGCCTGCGTGCAGCAGGTACGAGGGTGCGTTGCAGGTAACTCCAGAGATTTGCGGTCCCTGCAGGTAGAAGGACGTTTTCGCATCAGCAGCAGGCAGAGCACTCTGGATGGCAGATCTCCCCAACCTTCCCGTACAAAATGAGCGCACTGTGGATTCGATAAGCCATTTTCTGTGGATGGATTAGTGAGTAAATAACAGCTTTTACCTTTTTCCCTTCCACCAAATACAAGCCGGTGGTGCCAAGATGGCATTTGTCTAGTGACTGTCTCTGCAAACACGCTGTCTTACCCAACGTCCCATCAGTGGGCCAGTTAAGGAGGACCTTCCTCTATTTCCCAAAGGTCGTATTTCTATGTCAATTAAATTAAGGATCGAAGCTTCCTCAGAGGAAATACAGCCCTGATCTCTTGTCCTCCCCTGCCATGGATGCTGGGGGATACATTTAAGGGACAAAACGGGCCTCTCTGCAGCTGTGGGGTAGCTGGGGTTTGAGCACGGGTAAGTGTCCATCCTGTACCATCAGGTCATCTAAAACCTGAAGACAATATTGCCGCCCTGTCGGGATGAGCAGCGGGAAGGGCTTTGGAGAGGAGCTGTAGGCAGGAGGGAGATCTCCCACCCTGCTTGTACGTGAGTCCCAGCACGGCAGCTCTGTGGACACCCCGGCTGAAGGCGGCCCCGGCAGAAAAACCTCAGCGTGTCCCTCGGCAGCCGGCTGGCGGGACAAAGCGTGCAGCAGTTTGGAAGTAAGTGGTTAACAACCAGCTGAGCTGGGAGCAAGGGGAGGCTCTACCCAGCCATGCCGGACCCTGCATCGCACTGGGGAACATGGGGCTGGGAAGAAGCACACCCCAAATCCGAGCAGGCAGAGGACGATATTGCTACGCGAGCCGCGCGGCAAGCTTGGTCTCTGTTTACCCATTACAGTGGAAATGCTTTATCTTCTGCCTGGGCCGCACTGTGTGAGCAGTGATAAGAGGCGGTTGTTAAACAGAAGCTGAAGCTGATGTTCCCTTGGTCTCCAATTTCCAAGGTTACAGAGAAGAAAAAAAACAACTGCTGGCTGATTCCCATGCCCAGAGCCAGCACGGTGCGGGCAGGAGTCCCGCGGGAAGGGCAACGGGGCTGAAGTGAGCGGAGCTTGAAAGAGACTGAACAGCCGGTTGACAAAGGTGGGGGCCTGGGAAGAGCGGGAGGAGAAAATACGGGAGTTTCTCAGAATTGTGTGGTGGTGACTGCTGGCTGCCGGCTCACGGCTGGAGAGGATCAGCAAGGCCGTGAAAACTTCAATAGGTTGCTAATGTCTCTGCATGGACTGTGCTGAGGGGGGCTGCTCCTGCGTGGTCCCCCCACCTCCCCTGCCCGGGGTGATGGTCCTCCTCCAGCTCTTCCTGGGCTCTGGGCTGGCCGGACACCAACCAGACCTGGTGGCAGCTGGTGAGTGCTGGGAAAAGGTACCGCAGCTTGTGCCAGTGGCTTCACCCTGACCATCCATCCATACTTCATCCTTCCTTCCTTCTCTCCTTCCTTCCATCCGTCCATCCATCCATCCATCCATCCCTGGGTGTATTTGCATCCTCCATCCCTCATCCTTTAGTGCTGAGGTTCAGCCCGATGCAGCCACAAGTGGGGAGAGCAGTCCCAAATTTTTCTCTGATGGAACCCCCTCCTCCCATTGCATGTGGTGGGGAGACTGTGGCCAACCTACCCCCAGCTCTCCGTCCTGGCTGGAGATGGGCAGACGGTCTGGATGAGACAGGAGGTGCTTCCCAGCTCTCATTATCTCCAGCCAAACTGCAGATGGATCTGCTACTGAAAAAAAAGAGAAATGAAAGCAAGCCAGAGCACGTGGTTGCAGAGAACAAACTCCCAGATTTGGGGGGTATTTTAGCACTGGGTGTATCGGAGCGCTGGGAGGGAGACTGTGACAAGATATGTGTTTGCTCTGATTTCCCCACCAGTTTTGAACTGTGTGGCCCATCTACAGAGATGTCCGTGCCCTAGGAGGTGATGGGGAGGAGTGAAACTCCAGGTATCAGCAAGGAAATAACAACAGAGGGAAATGCCCTGAATGAAGGACTCAGAGAGTCACCCGTGGGGTGGCCGCGAAGCTTAAGTGAGACCAGTGAGTGGCAACTGGTCCTGGGGGTTGAAAGGGACAGCTGGGCTTTCAGATCTGAGCTGGCCGTGGGCTCACAGAGAACTGATGGTGGCTGAAACACCCGTGGGACCGAGCATCGTGCGATACTCGCTCTGGTGTCCCAGGGCCACCTGCAGCAGAGCGATCTCTGTGTCCAGGCAGCCATCCCTCCTTGGTCCTAGCCGGCAGGCGATGGGCAACGTGCTTGGCTGTGCCGTGGTCGCCTGTGGCCCATCTTGCCCAGCCATCCCTTTTCCCTCTAGGTGGAGTTATTACACATCAAATTTCAGCTTGCTTCATGTCTGGACGCACTCCCGCAGCCGGCAGATGACGAGGTCCCTGCCATTCTGCCTGCATCCCCATTGCCCGGGCGCTTCCTCGGAATTTAACGACCTGAGTTTAACGAAGCCCAGTGTATCTTGGAGGGCTTATGCCTGCGTTGCATGTGTGGAACAGGAAGAATGAGCTGTGCTTTGGATGTGCGTGGGCAGGGGAAGGACGGGGGTCACTCCAAATGAAATGAGAGTGATAATGCAGGGACGTACCATGGGCTCCGTGGGGCATCGTCCTTTAATTCTGCTTTACGAGCTTCTCCTCCTTCCTCTTACCTTGTGGTATGGTTGGAGGGGAGGCAGGAAATCCTGCAGGGCTATTTTTGAACTCTGGATTAATTAATGGCATCGTTAATGGGCGGGGATTGACTTGAAGGACAATTTGGGAGGCGTCGGTTCCAGATGTGCTCATTCCCAGGCTGTGTGGACATCTGAGATAGCGCAGGGTTCAGCTGCGGATGTGGGGGGAGCACTCGGGGTCAGACTCTGCACCACGCTGTGCCCAGGGGCACATCCAGCCTCGGGGTAGCATGGCCCTTCGTCTCCACTGCTGCAGGGCTGGGAGGGTCAGTCCACTCATCTTTTAGGTCATGGAAATTATTTTCTTTTTCTTTTTTTTTTGCAACTCTGCAAAAAAGAAAAATGTTAAAAGTGCTCGCCTAGTGCTCTCCCTGATGCTCAGCTCGTTCCCCCACCAGCGACATTCCCTGCTCTCAGGGTCTCTTCCAGGATCCGGCATTTCGGTGCTTTTGAAGATTTAACACCCCTCTCCCTCCACCCCCCCGCCCCGTCATTTCCCCATCAGTCTCAGACATGTTCCCATCCGCTCCTCCTGTTTATGGGAAGGGGAAAAATCATTCAGGAGATAAAACAGCCGGTCCCGGCCATCACCCGGACCCTGCGGTGGGGCAGCTTGCCATTAAGTTCAAGGGGAGCCCCTCGGTTATAAGGCTGTGTCCTTTGAAGCGCCTGACACATGATTTTCAGCTGTGAGACGATGTGAATCAGATGTGGTCCTTCCAGATGGCCGCCCAGGATGGAGCACAGCATGGACGGGGGCTGGGGGTGGCCTGGGGACAGCTCTGTCCCTCCGACAGGATGGGCAGGGATGGGGACACCTTGGGGTCTGGGCTGGCTGAGGGCATTTTTATTGTGTGTTTGCTTTGGGGGGGCATCTCGGGATGTTTCTTGTTGTGGGGGGAGCCAGGCGAAGAGGAAGGGCTGATCTGATCACTGGGCCAGGACCCAAGCTCTAGGCAGGGACCTCTCCTGTTTGGGTTGTGTTTGGTCTCAGATCTGTTGCAGTGGCCCCCCTCATCCTGCTCTGCTTGAGCCTGTGCGTGACTCAAGCTCCCAGCGTTACACCTCGAGCCTTTCCAAGACTTTCTGGACTGCTTCTTTCCAGGTTTACCATTCCTGAGAACCCTCCTCACCCTTGCTGCCTCATCAGGGCAAAAGCAAAACACCCAAAACTCTTTCCTCAAGGTCATCGATAGCGAACAGCAGCTCTTTGCCCTCCTGCCTAAATCCGCTGAGAGCCTTTAGGGAAACCAGGAACCCGTTTTTTTCCCAAGTGTCCCATGTGAGATCCGGCCATCCCTGCCACCTGGGAGAGACAATACACACATTTACTGTGGGAGGGGGCAAGGGAAGACTTCACCACCTCTAAACACAGCCAGGCAGTCCCTTGAATGCATTGCATGATGCAGGTAGGACAGTTGGGCTGCTGAGACCCCCCTCTCCTGCTCCCGGGCTGGATGTGGGGACCACGGCCGGGGCTTGCCGGTAGCTTCAGCCTTGCCTGTAGCTTCAGCCTTGCCTAGCCAGGATAAAGCACTGCGGATTGCCTTCGGGATGCTCGACATCGTGAGTGCCAGAACCCTAAGAGGATGATGGAAGGAGAGGAGCCCTGTGAGGAGGTGGCTGGGGGCAGAGGTAGATATTCGGGAGCTGCCTGCAGGATCCCTGCTGCTGGGCTTACCCCTCTGCTTTCTGCACCAGCTGGAAACACGGCGGTGGAAGGTGTGAGCAGGATTTAAACGGGTTTATTCTGCAGGGGACCAGCACCCCCTCTCCCGCTGGCATGCCGGGGGCGTAGAGCTAACACCTGAGCTCTGCCCCGGGATTAAGGAATTGCACGAGAGGAATACAGAGCCACCGTTGTCCCAGCCTGCCAGTGCAAGCACCGTTTGGAGGGCAGCACGTGGTGCCTCTCCCCAGCCAGGTTTGGCCCAAGGGACTTCACCTTCTCCAGACACCACCGTAATTCCCCCGTGGCCCCTTGTGCTTGTCCTGAGCCGATCTGCTGCCTCCCTTTGGGACATGACCCCATGCAAGGGACGAAAGGGAGCAGTTCCCAGCCGGGATCGCTGGTGTGAGTCAAATTTCTAACCCAGATCCTCTCCCATTTCTTTTACGCCCCCTTTCCCAGGCAGGAAATCAAAGCCCAGCTTGCTCATTAGGGGCTGACCAGCTGCTGACCGAAAGCCAGAAAAAAAAAACAAAACCCCAAAACCCCATAGCAAATGCTTTATTTGCTCAAACTGCCTCTTTCTCAGAGGAGGGGGAGTGGGAGTCCTCCAGCCAGAGACTTCCCACCAGCCGGGGATCTGTGGCTTCGCCGGGAGCTGACAGCACCGGGGAGCTCCGTTTCCAGGTCTTTGTCTTAACTATGGATCAAAGGGAAAACTTAGTGAATGATTTCAGTATCTGACAGGTTCTTACATATTTGAGTCCCTGTGAAATATGGGGTTGGCCTTTCCGAGTCATTTGGGCTCTAGGAAAATATTCTGATGCTCCTGTGTCGAGCTAAAAAAAGAACTCTCCCCCAAAGTGCAAATGCCGCAGCCTTTTACACGGATCAGATAAAACTCTGATCAAACCGATGTAAGCTCCCCACCAGCTTTTCCAGGGCGAATTTGGCATGTTGGCTCTTTTTAATTCTTCTTAAACTGGCATTTCGCATCCTCTCCCTCCCCAGCCCACCCTTGCCCATCGGCATGGCTGTTTTCAGCTCCCCGCGTGGGGAAGGTCTGGGTTTGCATCCCTGGGGCATCGCGGACCCACGGCCTCGATAACACCCTGGGAAAAGTCCCCGTTTGCTTTTGACAATTATGAAAACCAGACGGGGGAGCTTAAGAGAAACTAAAGGAGCAGTTTCTGGACGGGGGGGGAAGACTCAAGCCTGAAATATGTCGAACAGCTGGAGGGATGCAGGGGATTTCAAAGGGAAGGCTGGGATGCCAATCGAAACGGGAGCAGGCGCAAGGCCAGGCTGCCCGGACCACATTGCACTGGTGCTTACGGGAAAAGATGCAAACAGGGAGGCACTTTTTTTTTTTTTTTTTTAATCTATAACATCTAGAAGGTATTTATAGGTCTTTTATCTCTTTAGTGCCTCGGTGCCACAAATAGAAGCATACGGTGCTTTTATGATACTTAAAGCAAACAAATAAAAACCTCACTGATTTCCAGAAAGGTTTTGAGCCATGCGAGCCTTGTCACCGATCAGTCTGAATTTAATTACACTGACGAAACTGCTCCTGCCATCCGAGTTGGTGCCGTTGCTGAGGGCTTTGGCTCTTCACCATCCTTTCCTGCATTGGAGACAAGCCTTAATACACCCGGGAAGCGAGGGTTTCTCGGCAGCTGGACCAAAGCAGGCAATCGCATCCGCATGTGGTTTCATCTCTGGGTTTCTGCATCCCTGGTCAATGCCGGGTAAATTCCCGGTGGTCCTGAGTGCTCTCGGGGGTGCCCAGGGCCCCTCTCCGCCGGCTCATGCAGCATGCGGGGCAGGTCGGGGTGGAAGATGCTGTTGAACCCAGCCCCGCCGGGCTCCCGGTCCCCGATGCTTGACCAAGCGAAGGTCTTGGAGGAGCCGGACAAGGCAGGGGAAGGTGCTTCCATTGCCCTGTGATGTGAGCACCGGGAATTTGGGATATGCCTTTGCACCCAGGTGGTCCTGGGGAGCTGGTGCTGGCTGCCCTGGAGTCCCTTCCCGGCCCGAAGGCTGGAAAGTCCCCAGTGTGATTCCTGCAGGGCTGAGACACTGAAATGACTCATCCAGCTTGGTTTTTCTACAGATTAATTTGAGGAGGTTTCTTCAGCCCTTGCCCGCCCCCCCCAGAAAAGCCCCACTGCTTTGGGGTGGCCGTCTCGTGGTGGGAGGAACGGTGGGGCTTTCAGAAAACAGCCCCATGCTCCCACATGTCCCAGTTGTAGGGAATAACCCAGGTCCTTTTGTAGTGCTTGGGGGGGTCATTTTGTGTTATTGCCCCCCAAAACCCAACGGCTTCCCCAAATGGCCTCTTTCCATTGATCCACGGCCACGGGATATGCCCGTGTACCCAGGCTGTGCATCTCCTCCCTCCTTGCTGCCGGCGACAGCCTGTTTTGGAGATATTTCTTTTTTGCTTTGTTTTTAAAATCTCCATGGGTCTGCGAATCTCTCCTCTGTACAAAACTGCCGTTCCTACTTTAAAACCGCTGTGTGACTTGCCCATCTGCACGGTATTAAATTACTTGGGGCTTAAAAAGCCATATGAATCCTAGCCGACACCCCAGCCGGTACCTTGCTCAGACAGGCATGCAAATCCCCTGCGTGCATTAAGTGAAGTGGTTTTTCACCCTGGCAGCCGGTTTGCATCAGTAGCTTTCGGTGAAGTGATTTATTTTTTCCTCTCCCCCCCCCCGCTTAAAGGTCCTAGCACAGGGACAGCAAGGGAAGAGCATCCATCCCCCTTGGCCTTGCCCGCTGTTGTAAGACCGGAGTAATTCTGTCTTCAGGCACCTCTGCTGCTTGTTTTTGGGTAAACTGGGGTTTAAGCAGTCCTGTTGGCTCTGAACCTCCCTCCCCGTTGTGTGCGTATCAAAATAGTTGGAGATAATTTCTTCCCCCTGCCCAGGGCAGCCACCAGTTTGTGGATGCCAGCCAGTTACTGCTCTTCCTCCCTGAGGCTGAGTCACCCCAGGAGGCTGTGGACACCCATGGACTGGTTTCTTTTTGGTTTTGCTTTTGTTTTGAATTCAGTTTACTTTTTTGTTTACCCAGAAGGGTCAACCACAGCCAGATTTCACTGCATCAGCAGAATAAACCTCCGCATCTCCCTTCAGCGCTGGTGCTGCGGGAACTGGGGTTTGCATTGCCTTGGCTTGCCAAGACCCTCCTCATCCTCCGTTGTTGGCTTTAATGCCCAAACACCCCTGAACCCACCTGGCTTCTGACACCTCTCCCCAGCAGATCACTGGAAACCCTCTGCATCCATCACATCCCGGTTCCCTTTGACTTTCGGATCACCTCCAAGCTCCCTGCGACCCCCTCGCTGCTTCCCAGCCTCCTGCAAGCGCCCGCACCGCTCCCCGCTTCCCACCCAGCTTCTCCCTGCTCTCATCCTCGGGGGGGTCGTGTGGGGAAGGTCTGCGGTCGAAAGCAGCCTCTGCCTTCCCATGCCCCTTCCCCAACCTCCTCTGCTTTTCTGCTCAGTGTTTCCTGCCTTATCACCTCCCCCAGCTGCAAAATCGGGCCCCGATTCAGCAGAGCAGAGCCCTCCGGGGGAGGCTGGGGATGGACAGACCCAGGGGACACACATCTTGTCCCCCCACCTTTCCTCTCTACGTTACACCTCTCCATCCCACGTAACCTCAGGCTGTGAAATAGGAGGTAAATATTTTTCAGCGAGCCATCCCCATCACACGCCCAGCTTCGGTGCTGTTCCAAGCCGGGCACGTTTTTATTGCCGTGCCTCACCCGCTCCCGCATCCAGCCAAAATCCCAGCGCTGCCTGCCAGGAGCGTGCATGCCGTTCCTCCGTTCGCGTGCCTCTCCAGGGCTGCCTGGACTTGCCGGGCAGCTGGGAGCTGCCAGCACCCAAAAGAACAAGCCTGCAGGTATGGGACAGGGTTGGGAGCATCCCTGTCACGTCCTGAGTACACCTCTGCCCCGGCCCGTGGTCCCATTTGTGGTGGGACCAAGGAGTGGGAAGAATCACCCAGCACTGTCAGGCCACCCCTTCCCCTTGCTTTTATGGAGCAAGGTGCAACCCATCCAAGAGCACGTGGTGCGAAAAACAGAGGATCGCTGCAAAAACACAGCACTGATGGGGAAACGCATAATTTCCTCCAAGCACCTGCCGGTAAGGGAGCAAATTCAGCTTGCGCCCGGGGAAGATGCTGCAGGCGTTGCTGTCGCCTGCCGCTCTCTGTCCCCCCAGACCTGGAGGTGCAGTTGAGCAGCCATCCTCACCCCTTTCCCATCCCTCCTCACATTCCTCCGGCCCCGCTGCGGCTCTGCCGTGTCGGGATGGGATAACCAAAGCTGGGACCTGGACCAGACGTGGCCAAGCAGCATCCCTGGTCCCTCCATTGGGGTGTTTTTGGGCACGGAGCTCTCCCGGTGGTAAATCTCTCGCTGGCTTCTCTGCCCGGGGAACATCCCTATTCCTGCACAGCAGCACCATCTCCGCCGCTTGCCAAAACCCCGCTCCACGGGCAGCGGGTTGAGGGCTCTCACCGGCACCGCAGAGGCCGCGGGCAGCATCTCCCACCGCGGTGCTGCTCTCTGGACAGGCTGGCACCAAACCCAATTTCATTTCACTGCCAACCGAGAGGCTGAAATACAGCATTTTAAGTTTGGCTTGCAAATAGATCGATTTTTCCTTCTTGCCAACGTAACTGAGCCCAGCGTGCCGAGGCTGTTTTATACCCCAGCGTTCCATCAGCAGCCTTCAAATTAGGGGATGGCAGGGTACTGACTGCACGTGTCCCGGCCAGCATCCCTCCCCGCATCCCTGGGATGCTTCCCCACTGCCTGCCTGGCCAGGGAGCGGGACCAACGCTGCTGCCTTGGACTCTCCTGCCTCGTTCCTGTACTTTGATTTGTTTTGTGGTGGCATTTTGTTTTGGCAAACTCGGGATAAGGCAGCGGGAGGGAGCGCGGGGCTGGCACGGGGTGGCTGTATCATATGGGAGCTGCTTACGGCCCTGCCGTAGAGCAGTTGAACCACAAAACCCAGGAGCAGCAGCTGAATATTAAATAAAAGATTTGACTTTTATTTAAAATAAAATGCATTTGTACATAGTCTTGAAACCACAGACTACAGGAACGCAACACTGGTTATTCCTCGGCATTAGGTGGGGCAGGAGATCCCTCCCCGTTAGCGTTAACACTGCACTGGCTTAACGAACGGGGAGGTCCTGGCCCCAGGTATCAGTTATCGAGGGTGTTGTGGCACAGCTCTGAAATCCCATTTAACTTAGATAAAAATCTACTGGACTGAAATTTGTTTTGGGTTTTTTTTTGTTGTTTCTTGGTTACTCCCCATACCCCTTACAGGCATACTATAGTTAAGGCTGATACACCAGATCTATGCAATATTCTAGCTGGCTTGTGAGACTAGTTAAAAAAACTGTACAATTTTATAAAATTTGTGTTTTTTACATTAGTTACACAAAACCTATACTTCATAAACCTTTACTTCATATTGTAATGAAAAAGTTTGCATATCATAGGCAGAACAGTGACTATGCTGGTGAATACTAAAAGTGTCATAATACAATATGGTGTAAAAATAAAATAAAATTAAAAAAAAGACAATATAAATGATTATCAAAAGGCAAGTTAACAAATAAAACCAAGCTATAACAGACTAACAGAAGATCATCTTCAAGGCCACACGCAACTATCTCCAAAGTCATGTCAGGCACCTGTAGCAGTCCTGGTGCATGTAGTGTGAAAAGAGAGATGGCAATTCTACTTATGGGTAGGACGACTTCAAAACAGGTCAAATGTACAGAATAAAAAACACAAAAAAAGAAAGAAAACACTCATGCATTAAACATGATAAATAGACTTCATATAGGTTAAGCCCTGGATGGCTTTACAAGAAGATGGCTTAGAGTTCTCTTAGAAAATTGGCTATTTTAAGTCAGTCAAATCTTATCCTGATCTGCCCATCAGATTCGGTATCTAAAGGCCAGCGGCACGATCACCTGGCCCAGATACGGTCTTGTTATAGCAAATTAACAGAAGTGCTCATTAGTGCACACAGATTAACTGGTCTGGTAATGCAAAAATTTTCATGATACAAAAAAAAAAAAAGATACATTTCAAGCTTACTTTATTAAGCAGCATATTTCAAAGAACAGCTTTTTAAAGTTAAATATTAATATGGCCATGGAGTTTCCTCTCGGTATACAGTACATGGGACTCACACCCAACCACTGGTCAGTTTGTAGAACATCTCTTCATCTAAACTCTCATTCTGATCTTTCGCTCGTGTCGACAAGAAGATGTAGCCGCCGATGAACTCGTGAACCACTTTGCAATCCACCTCCGTGCAAATGAAGGACACCCGAACATCATCTGCAAACTCCACTGTCACCTAGAAGGCAAAAACACGGGTCAGCCTCACCGGCGCCTTCCCAAAGGAGTTACACTGACGCAGGCCCTTCCTTTCTGCCTTGTTTTTCTTTTCTGTTAACCCAGATGCCTTTTCCATCGCCTAAGCAAAATCCAGTGATGTAAATGATGATTTGGACTCGATGATCCATATGGGTCCCTTCCAACTTGAGATATTTTGTGATGCAATGATTATTGTTCAAACGTTTAGATACAGAAATACCTTTTATTGCTTTTTTATTATTTAATTTTTACGTAATTTTCAATTTTATTTATCTATTTATTTACCTAACTTATGATTACACGTTTTATTCTCCCGTGACTCAGAGACAATTACCCAGCATGTTTGCACCTCTCGGCGGTAAGCACGTGGCGACATCTTCTTTGCTTCAAGGGGAACAGGGACTGGGCACAGACCTGTCGAGGGCTGGGATTTCTTTCTAGTTTTCCCTGCGAGTGTATTCTGGTTTTCTAAGTTGAAGTTTGGCTGTAAAAATACTTAATGGGGGTTGGGGGAGCTCGTTTTGGAGTGACTGAATAGACTGTCCATTTATTGATGCCCATTATTTTTTTGTCCCCCCATCACTGACAGCTCTGCGGGAGGGAGGGGGATTCCCAGCAGAGTATCCAAGCCGAATAATTGGGATATCGGGGCTTGCAACTGGGTCAAAACAAAGACTCTGAGGCAGAGGGGAAGCTGAATAATTTCTCTAGCAACTCTTAATGAGCCGCAAACCACAGGAGAACAGCGCTCACGTATCCCTGGCAATTTTAATTATGTATTCCACCGAAAAGGAGCACAAAAAGTTTGTGTGTCCAAACGTAACGGTTGGATAAAAGCCCATCTCAGAGCCTAGTGAAGTGTCTACTGTTGCTTTTCATTACTTACAGCACAACCTGAGCTGTCCTGCAAGTAAAAGGAATTTTAGTATGGATAAGGCCCAGTACATTTATGTTACTGGTTAGGATCATGCCTAAGAATCTGTTTTGAAGTTTGATTTTATTTAGCTGCCTTTGAGTGGGTGTTCAGAGACCAGAGAAAATCGTTACGCATTAAGTGTGTAACTGGCTGCATTAAAGAAAAATTCAGTTGGTTTTTTTCTTCTTTTTAAGGGTCATACTCAACTCCACCGGCAGTTAGGACAAGCTCTGCTAGATCTCCAAGGAGGGTGGAAGAGGAGTGAGGAGAAACTATCTTACATTAACACAGCCAGATGGGACATGCGTTAGAAAACAGCGATGTGAAAACCTGACTTTTTAAAAGCTGACTTACAAAGTCAACTTAAAAAAAGCCCAAGAGCAATGCCTGTCTCACGTAACAGGAGCGGGGGAAGCGGCCGAGGTGTAAAACACCAGCTCACCATTTTAATCTCCCAGTTTACGTTCCACTGCTTCATGTTGCTGAACCGCCAGGTTTTGACGGCGTCACCGGTGCTCGCGTCCATCCGTATCAGCCGGTTGTAGGCTATGCCGATCAGCTCCTCCTTCTTGCCCCCCTGGAACCTGCGACACGGCAAGGGATTAATAAATGCACACCCGCAATACACGGCTACGTGGCTTAAATTCAGCAGCTGAGTTAACTTATAATTTGGTTTTATAAGTGGATGCAATTAATGCTTTTAATTCCAGTACCAGTGCAACTTCCACAGCTAAGGATGTGCTGCATATTGAATGGATTGTGCATATTTATTCATGAAATTCCTCCTGTTCTGCCCAGCAGACCCACCGACCTTGCAATGAAATGCGTGATGCCGAACTCCGGCAGCGACTGCCAGGCTTGAATAAACCGCATCTTCGCCTCGATGAGACTCATCTGAGCGACGTTCTGGTGGGCTTCCAGGATGCGTGCCGTGATCTGCGGGCGGCGAGACACACCGGCTTTAGGTGAGGGGGTTCGTTAGTGGCATCTTGACTGTCACGCGAATGGGTAACAACTCGGGAGGCATTTGGGAGCCAGCGCGGTTACAAACAATGCAGGTAATCGATAATTTCTGCCCTGAGGTCTTATTCCAGCTACAACTGCTCAAAGCCTGCGACCACGGCTGATAAACGTGGAGCTGCTTTTGTTTTGTATCTCCAGACATACAAAAGCAAATATAGATTTGAGCTGTCTGGAGGTTAAGAGCCACTCAGGCTCGGTTAGTTTAAGACGCAGGATGTGAGCAAACGGCGGGGCAAATTTCTGGTGTAGGGTTTCTAGTTTCGCAGCATAAATCACTGGGGACCATTATAAAAACCAAACAGGGCCCAAGTTTCTCTGGGGGGATGTGGGTTTTGTTAGATTTTTCATTGCTGCTCTCCAAACCAAAGGGGTTCTAGACTATTTTAAGTTTTATCTTAAATATATCTTAATTTTATTGTTGCTGTCACTTACCAAGTCTCTTACATAGCCTGGCTGTAGATGGCAAGGCGAAAAAAAAAAAAAGAAAAGGAGGCAGAAAGAAAAAAAAGCAATCAGAAATATGGCAACAAAGCAAAGAAAAAGTGTAAATTAACTGCAAACCAAAGTTCAAGCAAAAAAACCACATGCACAATTTCTTAGGCAGAAAAGCAGCCAAAGTGAACGTAAGGACGGAGAAGGGACAAGCGAGCAGATATTCACCGCTCGTGCTGTCCCTGCCTGAGCACCGGTGCGGTCCCGGCGGGCCAGCGTTGTGTAGAGATGGTTTTGGTCCTTCTGGTGGATAAAGGGGAGGGTGAAGCTGCCAGCTCAGAGGAGAATTCTCCCCACACCTCTGCATAAACTCAAGCCCACTTACTCGAAAGGGAAGCTCAACAGCTCACTACGGGCTGTTAGCTCAATAGCTCCTTTTATTTGAGATATGCACAGAAATGATGGGGATGCTGCTCGGGATAACAGGCGGCTGGAGGATAACATCAGCTGGGCTTCCTGGGGATGCATCTGCCCTTGCAAGCCGGCTGGATGCTAATCTGACACCAAACCCCAGCACGGTACCTGAGAGCTGTGAATACGCTTATTTTGGGTTGGGGTTTTTTTTGCATTTAGGATTTGGGGCTACCCAAACCCAACCTGCCAACCCTACGCTGCTGCAAGAGCACGTTGGAGGCAGACACCCCACGAGCGGGTCTGGGGCTGGTGTGCGACCAGGCGCCTCTATAAATCCTCCGGCAAGGCCCACTGCCAATTGCCATTTCGGCACCATTTGTGGGCTGTGTGACCTCCTCCTCCTCCTCCTCCTCCTCCTTCCCCCGTGCCGGGGCGCGGAGGGACCCTCGCGGCCGAATTCCTTGCATTCCCGCAGCTTCCATCTCTCCGTCCTTCCCAGCTGTGCCAGCACACATGCTGCCGGCAAAGATCCTTCGCTGCTGCAAGCTCTGCCTCTGGCCGTAAAAGAAAAGCCTAAATCTGCTGTTTAGCCGATGTCTATAGGGGACCCAGCGTTTGCATCGCAGGCCCCAGCCCCGCTTGGAGCAGGGCAAGGGCTCGTGCCCATCCCCACGCTTCGACGGAGGTTATTTTTATAACGAGGATACCTGCATGGTAAGCAAGTTCTGCGAGCTAATATTTTTCCAGGTGCCTCCATTTTACTGAGTTCAAGCCTAGAAGGTATTATATATGTTGAAATCGTATTTATGCAGCCTCTCCTCCATCCAAGTGGATAAAAAGGCTTATTCAGAAGAATAATAAGGGCTATATAAAATATAACTCCACTGCCAGGAAATCATCGTGCTGTGCCAATAAAAAGTTATATTTTTCCTGCTTCTCTGACTTGCAGCCTTCTTCTGGGTTTGGAGAAATCGTATCTAGCCACAGCCAGCCTGAAGTACACAGGCTGCGAAGCTACAGCTGAACGATTAAGTCACCGAAAGGCCATGGAGCAATGCCTTACTTATTTTTGCCGCTGTCCTGACATATAATGTCTTTCAGAAAGTCATGCATTTATTTCCAGCGCAGAACAGTTCAGCCCTGTCATGCACGGATCGAATGTAGCGTGGAGTTCAAGCACAAGTCACAGCAACTCAAAATGAAGCAATGTTTCAAGGACTGGCATTTGGAAGTAGTGGAAAAGCAAAGACAGAAATACGCAAACCACATTACAGCCAAGTCTGGATAAAGCACTGCAAGCAACTGCAACTCCACTGATCCTGAGGATTTCTGCACGGACTCTGTGCAAGTGAAGGGGTTTTAATCCCAGCACCGGGGACCAATTTCATCTCATCACCGCTACATCTGTGCGGGGAGAGATGGGGGCAGCTGACCCGTGCTTTGCTGCACCATTGCTCGGTTATCAGCAGGGGCAAAAACTGTTCCCAAAATGTATTTTAAATGTATTTAAAATAAATGTTTCCCTGCTGCCGAGGCTGTGTAGGTGCACTGTCACAAAATCTATGGCATAGTTAAGGTCGTGGGTGCCATACCCAGGTGCTGGATCGAAACCACACATTTCAGTCAGCATCTCATTTTAGTAACCGCGTGCATCCGATTAAGTGACAACATCCGAAACACGTAGTGTTAAACGCCGGCTAATGCCAAAACAGGTGCACGGTCAGCCCGGTCCACACCAACACCAACACCGTGCTGGGAGAGCGGACGAGCACGTACCTGCTTGTTCTTGTACTTTTTCAGGTAGCGAGGAGAAACCAGACACTCGGGATTAATGTCGGTGGTGATTTGTTCTGGGATCAGCTGCGGGTCTGGGTTCAAATGCTGCATTTTCAGGAAGGAGAGGATGTTCTGTACTTCCATGCCGTAGGAGCTGTCGGCCATCGTCTTGCCCTTGGAGGCCAGGCGGCAGGCGGCCATCCAGCTGGCGTACTGCGTCTCCTGCCCCCCAAAACAGAGACCCCCGCCCGTCAGAGAGGTGAGGGTGCCGCCTGCCCTCCCACCCCCCAAATAAAACTCCAGGGAGCCTTTATTTCCCTTCCAGCCCCAGGAGACTCAAGCATGCACAAAGACGGGCAGAAACTTAGCCAACGTGTAGACTATAACCACAGGACAAAGCTGAGGAAGAGCAGGGGTTGATTTTCTACTCCAAATTCACACGTGTGCTCTGAACGTCAAGACCAGACACATGTGAGTGCATTTTCTACTTTTTTTTTAGTTAATGCCAGCTACACGGCACGTCCAAGCATGAGCTGATGGTGGGCAAAGGGTGAAGAGAGGGCTGGTCCAAGCGATAAACTTACATTATCGCAGCGAAGCCATATTTCATTCATTCCCTCCGCCACTGGAATCAGAAGTTTGATGTTAAACTTCTGACCAGAGATATTCACATCAGGGGTAACTTCACATCCTGCAAAGAGGGAGCCAGTGTTTAACAGGGTTGTGAAGAACTATGCTTTAAAAAGAGGAAAAAAAACCCCAAAAAAGGAAAAGAAAAAGCAAAGCTCTCCAACTAAAGGGTGTCCAACAGCATCTCAGTGCTGCAAAGGTCTTACACCACATCTCCAATGGGATAAACACTCTACATAGCAGGGACAAAAACTGTGTCAGATGTCTCTTTTTCCAAGTGACAGGAAAAAAGAGGGGGAAAAAGCAAGGCCTGATCTGAAAGCAATGAAGCCAAAGCTAACCCTCGCCCGCAGAATTAATCTCATAGATCCTGCCTGGCCTCATGAATGGATCTGATGGCTGGCAAACACCCTGTGTCCCCAAAATTTTCATGAAAGTGTAGGAAAAGGTGACCGGACAGGTGCTGACTCTCACCCTGAAAGCCTTATACATTATTTTGGCTGGGTGCATTGCTGCTATAATCAGTGGCGAGGTGTGAGCATCCCGCTTTTGGTGTCTGGAGAGAACTACAAGTGGTTGTATAAACACGGGGGGGTGATGAACAGAACCAGCCAAGTTAGCCCGGGCGCCGCTTCAACGCCGCCTCTGAGATTTTTTAAAAGTGCCGTCACAGCAGATATGTCAAAAGCTCCCAAAAAGGTCCTGAGGGCCGGGCTTCGCTCTGACTGCAGCCCGAGGTCACTTGGCATCACATCTGCTCCTGCCTCCACAGGGAAAAAAATGAGCTCTGCAGTTTGGTGGCTGCTGGAGCAGGAATGTTTAACTTGACATAAGAAAAAACAGCAGCTGTAGGAATTTAAAAACTCATGTGCAAGGCTCGCAGGGAGCGCTTGAGCGAGGCTGCTCACAACCAGCACCAGGGAGAGAAGGAAAAAAATTTAAAGGCAGCAGAGGAAGAGAATGGTCTGTTCTCTCCAGTGCAGCGTGTGCTCAAACTTATTCTCTGCCATGGGAGTTAGTTCAATTCTTTTGGACAGCCACAACAAAAAGGAGAACGGCAAGTTGTCTCCCCATGGTATCGGAGTGCTGGAGGCACTTCCCCTTGGGGTCACACATACCACGTACTCACTTTCTAGAAGTCTAAATATATGCTATGCTATCCAACCCAGTCACCCTCATTCCTTTAAACATATTTACCCAACCCTAGAATGGCATGCCAAGAAAATAAAGCAGTAGGAAAACAAGATGCAAGAGGAGCAGCCTATTACTGGAATAAAACGCAACAGTGCCGACGCTTCTCTTTCTTACCTCTCAGGTTCATCTGGTGTGCAGGAGTTCCATTGGATTCCTCTTTGCTTTTATAGCAGGAGATAGAGGTATCTTTGAAGGTGCACCAATATGGCTTGTAGCCTTTCAACGTCAGCTTCTTGGGCCTGCCAGACAGGTTGAGGGACATTACATTCGGTTTAAGCTCCTAAACGAAGCTGCTGCACTGGAAAACTCATTTCACCCTTGAAAACCTGGGGTCAGCAGCCTGGGGTATGCCCACCCCCGGCACAGTCCCTGCCTGGGAGCTCAGCCACCACTCGCCATCCCTTCACTACAATTTTGAGTCAAAAAATTGAGCTACAGTTGCGAATTTGGACTCTTCAATCCCATGGAGGTCCCACTAATTTGGGGCAAGGTGGGGGAGCTGGAGAACTGTATTACAAAAATAGACATGTCCATGAACCACTGCAAAATATGCCTCTTCACCCGCCACATTAAACTGGAACCACTCCACTCAACCTCTGAAAGAAGTGGTACTTCTAAAAGACTTGTCAGTCAAGCACACGCATGAGTACACTTCTTGTTTTCTTTTTAAACACCCCACATCAGAAAAGGTTCAGTTCTTTCCTATGGAAAACATGGATTTTACCCAACTTTGTGGAAGTAGCGATGGCCTTGCAAGCCTGCAGCAAAGCAAAGCACCACCTGCCATGGTGGTATCCTGAGCCTCCTCATCCCACCACAAGCCCAGGACCTTCCTAGAGCTGCAAGTTTCTGATTTTTCTTAATCATCCCTAACTTCTAAACCTCATTCAAAGGCTGCGTCTGCAGTTTCTCACTGCAATGCATCCCTCATCTCCATCCCAGAAATAGCTGCTGAACCCTCACCTGTAGGGATCAAATATGTGATGGCCCCAATTGCTTGTCTTCAGGGCTCTGCACTTTCCTTTCCAAGCAAAAGCATGCTGGGGGCTGCTCGGGGAAATTAGGGAGGTGGGGGAGAAACACGGCGTCTGCCCGAACCCCGCTGCTCCCACACCTCTGATGGACATCTGAGCTTGGGGCATCTGCTGCCTCCTCCTAAAGCCCTGGCACACACAGCCCTGCCCCGTGCAAACTTTACAACCACAATTTCCTTTGAAAGCTGCCTCCCACTACAGAAGAAGTCACCAACCTCCAGTCAAGCCATCCCACACATGCAGGCTTTTCCACCCTTCACTCTGCATCCCTCGCTAAAGATACTTTAATACATCTTTACTGTCTTGAGCTTTTTGGGGGGGGTCCTTTACATTGCAGGGGAGAGAGAAACATCCCAAGTCTCTGCAGCAGCACCAGGCACGTATAGGGACATTTAGGACTTATATACAAGGCATACTAGGGACATATATTGCAGCTCCTCCCCAACTGAAGTGTGACAAGAGGCACGTCCAAAGCTGGGCCAGCTCCTAACATCGTGGCATTTACGTTGGGTTTCTGGCAGCAAAATACCCCCTGGCCCTCATTTTTAGGAGCAAATGGCAATTCTGTGCTTCCCTGTCATGGCAGGACAGCCTCAAATCCCAACCCCAGCGTTTGGGGCTTGCACTGGGCGAGGGGAGGGAACCAGCAGCTTCCCACTGCTCCATCTCTTGCCCCACCAACTGGCGCATCCGATTTGCAAGCAATTAGCTCCCTGAGTCGTGCTTAATTTTATTGGCAAGTAAGCACATCGAAGGAAAGAACAAGTTTTTTGTTAGTTTGTTTGTTCAAGGAAGGAAAAAACACACACTCAGATGCAGGGCACAGGCTGCAGCCCTGAAACTTTGCCCCAGTTAAGACAGACCACAAGCCCAGACAGACAGCCAGACCTTGTTAATTCGCCTTCGGAGAGGGAGAAAGAGTTTTTCAGAACAGAAGTACTAGGTTCTGGCTCCAGAACCAAAAAATTAATAAAATAAAGGCTTGTTCCAGAGCTATTTCACTGCCTACAGCTTTTCTTCTATATCCTATAGCTATGCTGTGAAATCTCATTATTTCCAGTTTCCAGAACTTTCACCGTAACCCTCGCCGCAGCAGGCAATAAATTGCAAAAGACAGTCCTGCCTGCCAAAATGTTACTCAAAGTCCAGACGCTGCTGTTCCCGGTTTCCACATACCACCGTCCAAGTCAAAGCAAAATTAAAATAACCCCTAAATCCTGAGTGAGCTGGAAGAGGAGCAGAGTCAGCTTAACCTGCTCCTTTTGGCAAGAAGGCAGACAGACCGGGATCCCGGCTGTTTATAATTCATCCAGTCTCTTGAAAACCAGGAGAAGTATTTGAGCAAGGTTCCTAGGTTTCACTCCTAATTTTAGGATGGCTTGATTATCTCCTGGGCATTAATTGTGTTAGAGAAATATCCCAGCACATGCTGCTGGCTATGGGATGCAGCAAGCTCCCCTGGAGGGATGCATACCTGCCAAGGCAGCGATCGTGGGCAAACACCCTGGGTTTTATATTTAAGAACTGATCAACTTCAATATCCAGTATTTTGAATAGTGTGAAATACTTAGTGACTGTACTACAGGAAAAAGAAGTAAAATGTTTTAATAGTGAGAGAGCACAGATGCTGAGCTGTGGTATTACGCAGCAATTGCCGGGTGGCTTTTCACACGAGATAACATAGTGGTGTGCAGCAAGATCTTAAGGCCAGGAGATTAAAAAAAAAAAAGGATATTAGGCAGTAGGACCATTAATTATTCATAGACATTACCAGTTTCACAAGCACCTCTTCCCATCAGCACTTACTTGAAGACTTTAATGTAGTCGGCGAGCTCCGGGATGGAAGTGATGTCACCCTGAAAATAAAAGATTATCCCATTCACCCGCCTGCCCAAGCGGAGCCGGGGTGGTGGGTCCGAGAGGGAAGGGATGCTGCACAGGGGGGGAAGCCAGCGGCAGCTCCACCGGCCAACATCAGGGCTCAGGGGTCACAAAAACGCTCCTGAGAAAGCCTCATCCACTTCACGGGAGAAGCAAGCGGAGAAAAATCTATTGCACAGAAGTGCTGTTTAGAAACCAGAGGACAAGGTTTTATTTTTCTTTGAGGAATTCCTGCTGCCGCTGGAGCCAATTCCCACCCGCGAGGTCACTGGCGGTCACACCGGCTCATGTTCGCACAGGGATTTTTCTCCTCCCTTAGTTATTTCCTTAGACTCCAAACAAAAGGAGACGATGCTGCTCTGCACCTCCATGGTGGACTGGGGAAGGGCTTCCTGATAGTCTAGAAAGGTTTCCCCCCCGCCAGCTTTTTTAATATTGAGTTTATCTTCACATTTTGCATGAGCAAAATACATAGGGTGGCACTTGCAATTCCCACAAGCTCAAACTAAAGGGTTTTCAAAGGACAGAAAAAGCAAAGACTGCTCCAACAGCTTCCAGTAGCAAGACAGTTTACTTTCCATCTGCAATGAGCAATGCTGTTTATAGATACCACAGGGAAAAAAATGCAGAATCTAAACAAACAATCCAGTAATTGCCCATTACCCATATTCAATTACTCGAATGCATCTGGAAATGGCTACTGCTAGCAACCCCTATGGAAAGGGATGGAGTTTTTTGATGAATCATTGTCATCTTCACTCCTGTCTGGCAGGGACTGTTCCTTAGTACTGTGCTTTAAATCTGGTTTTGCAAAGAAATTATAAAAGATCTCTTGGCGATAAAAACTTGTCACTATTTCTGTCGCACCGAAGCAGTGCTGCTCTCCCTGCGGCAACCAGTTAATATTATAAATCTCTGCTGTTATTAATGCTAGTAAAGCAGGCTAAGTATGGATGTTAACTTCAAAAAGGCCCTTAATAAACACTTAAAAAGATTATATGAAGTGTAAGACTGGAAAATTTCAGGGATTTTAGGGTTTGAAAGAACTTAAAATGAAACTCAGAGATGGTATAAATGTGCAAAATGCCTGGAAAAGATTTGCTGTGCCAAGTCTGACCGGACCTAGTCCTTTTTCTGCAGTTTAGTTCTAGGGCTTTACATTTCTAAAGGTGGAAAACCAGTGTTAAAACAGTATATCAGAAAAAAAAAAAAGAAATCCTCTGAAATACAGTCATAGCCCACTCCAGGCTGTAAAATTCAGTCTAATAAAAAAAGGGTTTCATAAGCATAAGTTATTTCTGAAAATCATGGCAGCTGTTTCAGGTGCTGTAAAACTGCCATGAATGAGAAACGATGGAAGAGAAGCCTCAGTGTGATGAATTCAGTATTTTGGAAAGTCGGTAGCGAGAACAGAAACCAAATTAATTTTAATTTTAATTTAGTCTTCCATTATTTCACCAGGAAGGTGGCTTGGTGCAGGAGGGGAGTTTCAGTAAGATCCTGGCTCCTCCGGGACTTCTCCAACACGATTTGGTCTTATGGTCCCAGTAGGAAAAAAGCAATATTGCACTTGACTTCTGCAGCAATGCAGAGCTGGGCACGTGGGATGGGCTGAGCTCCCCCTGCTAAATTAACTGCAAACACCCAAAAACCAGAAGACGGTCTTACGGCTTAAATGAAGCCTTTGGTTCAATATGTGCACGTGCTCAAAGAGGTTTTTATGCTGCTTTGGGCTCAGAGCAGAGCTCCAGCTTGGTGCTGGCCCCATGTCAGACACTGCCCAGGGTCCCTCCCACCGAAACTACCCCTTGGAATTTAAAAAAAATACTATTTTTAAGAAAATATTATTGGGGTCTATGTTTTATGTTGCTTCACTGGGCTGTGGGCAACTCTCATGCTGTAAGAGCAGAAATAGAAAAAAAGGGAGAGGAAGGAAATAGAAAAGGTTGGATGCCTGGAAAAATTCCCAGCTCGGGATGATTACTCCTGCCTCGTGCAAGGTGAGGAGAGGACGTGCAAGCCACCCTGCCACCGCGTGCCTGCAACCCTTACCAGGATCGTCGACGTTTTGCCACCTTCCAAAGTAATTTCCAGATCCGAGAGCGCAGCATCCACTTCATCCACCTCCTTGTCACTGTTGTTCAGGTGGTTTTCCGAGGACATGATGGACAGCTTATTGATGTGGTACTGAAAGGCAAGGCACAGCATTTCACCGGGATGCTCCTGCGATCTGCTGGATGCCGCGGGCTCGTCACGACACAACCACCACGCTTGGGATGCGGAGTGGAAAACCGAAGCTGTACCCTCCGTGGGAGCAGAGGCCAGCAAGTGCTGAAACCCGGGCGCAGTTGAGTAGGGAATGACCGGTTTGGCTGCTTTCAGTCGAAGAGTCGGTGGTACAGACCCTGAAGGACCGCTCTGGAGTCCGCGGGGCAGAGCTACTCTTTTCACAGCATCACAGCCAGCTTGAAGTTGGAAAGAAGCCCTGGAGGTCGTCTGGTCCTACCCCCTGCTCAAGCAAGGCCACCTACGGCCATTGTCCAGGACCATGTCCAGTTGGCTTTTGAGTATCTCCAAGGATGGAGACTCCACAGCCTTTCTGGGCAACCTGTGCCAGTGCTCGGTCACCCTTACAGTAAAAAAATGTTTCCTGATGTTCAGAGGGAACCTCCTGTGTTTCAGTTTGTGCCTATTGCCTCTGGTCCTGTCACTGGGCACCACTGAGAAGAGCCTGGCTCCATCTCCTTTACAGCTTCCCACCTGGTATTTAAATACATCAATAAGATCCCTCAGAGCCTTCTATTCTCCGGGCTGAACAGTCGCAGCTCCCTCAGCCTTTCCTCACAGGAGAGATGCTCCAGGACCTTCATCATCCTTGTGGCCCTTCACTGGACTCTCTCCAGTATGTCCACATCTCTCCTTCACTGAGGAGCCCAGAGCTGGAGCCAGTACTCCAGTTGTGGCCTCACCAGTGCTGGGCAGAGGGGAAGGATCACCTCCCTCGAGCTGCTGGCAATGCTTTGCCCAAGGGAGCCCAGGATACCATTCACCTTCTTTGCCCCAAGGGCATGTTGCTGGCTGATGTTCAACTGGGTGTCCGCCAGCACCCCTGGGTCTTTTTTCTGCCAAGCTGCTTCCCAGCTGGGTGGCTCCCAGAATATACTGGTGCCTGGGTTTGTTCCTCCCCAGGGGCAGGACTTTGAACTTCCCCTTGTTGAACTTCATGAGGTTCGTGTTGGCTCATTTCTCCAGCCTGTCAAGGTCCCTCTGGATGGCAGCACGATCCTCTGGCCTATCAACCACACCTCCCAGTTTGGGAGGATGTATTGCATCTGGTTTTACCCCATAAAACCAAAACATCCATAAAATCTCACACGAAGGACCATGCCCAACCCACCCTGGCTGGCTCGGAAAGGTAAACTGAGTCTTTATATTTCTGTTTTCACTTTTTTTCCCTAGAAGGGGCCCTAGGAGCAGACAGCCCTGCTCTTGATGGGGATATTTCTCCATCCTACAGCAACGAGGCACGCCAGACTACACATAGCCATCCGTCTCACAGAAGTCAATAGCAGGTGGAGTATTTATGCCAAATCACGCCAAGTATTTCATAAAACAGATAAATAAAAAGTTCTGGGAAACCCACAGATTATCACCAGCTGTTTGAGGGGTAGCATGCCAGAAACACAGTTCAGTAACCCAGTGTACTTACTGGGGTTTTTTAAGAAGGGCAAACCAAAAAGTTAACATAGACATAAACATGTTTGGTAAAAGAAGTCCAAGCTCCTTTTCATGAGAAGTAATCAACAGCAAGTATTTAAATTACCTAATAAGCTCAAGTGAGGATTAGGAGACGGGTAACGATCCAAATTCTACCAGCATGAGAAGTCCAAGCTCCCAGTGGAGACAAGGTGAGGCTTAAAACACCAGTTACAGCAGATTCCACTTATCGTGTTAATCAATATTCACCAACACAGAAGTCTGCAAAGCTACGAAATCAAGCTCAACCAAAACTGTAAGCGTCTCGGGATGTCTCCTACCTGCAGCGCTGCAAACATCATCATTTCCTCCTCCGTGCACTCGATCTCCTCCAGCAGAATAGCCCATTTGGACTGCTCGTACAGCTGATTGATCCTGATCGCGTCGTACTACGGCACAGCACAAAAACACGGACCGGTTGTAAAACGTATGAGCCCAGTTCAAGCCAAACCACTTCAACTTTCATTTCAATGCAACACTTCAATCCGAGACTGAGAAGCCTTTGCCACCGGAGTAGAGTGGCTCTAAACAACCATTAGAGCTTCTCTAGCAATACCTAAGCATTAGCAAACAGGTATGTGGGATCACGCAAACCTGGGTTTGATGCCTGCACAATCAATTTTCAAAGCGGTGGAGGATTTACCAGCACAAATGCACATTAGGGATACAGGCATCCTTTGCTCAAAGCCTTTGCCTGCAAGATGCAATTAAAATAAATAGCTCTGTACCTTTGGATTCAGGTCAAAAAAACTGTAGTACTTGAATCGGAGCAACAAAGCCTCATTTTCTTTCACCTCCTGCTCCATAAGAGATCGGGACGAATCCAGCCATCTGTAAATTGTCAACACGGGATAACACAAACAAAAAGCTCTGGCAAAGTCATGATGAGGCTTTCAAGAATGCAATTTAAAACTGCGTATTTAAAAAAAAAAAAAAAGGGAAGAAAATAGCAGAAAACCAAATCCTTAACTTACCCTTGGTTGATTTTGGCTTTATCGAGCAGTGCCTGTGGCTTGTACATTTTTGCTAAGGACTCCGGGGAGGTGACAGGCTGGCTCACGGCCAGGATGCCTGGGTTGCCCTCCGACAAGGCGCTGTCACCGAACCAGGCTGAAGTGGGTGACAGGGGACTGCCATCGTGAGCATCGTAGGTCGGTGTCATCGTTTTGCTATACAGTCCTGGGCTTGAATATATGTTTCCTACCAGTAAGAGGAATAAAAGCCAGGAGTTAGCTCAAGCCAATCCCTGCCTGCTCCCAACCAAGCCAACTCAGACACAAACCCGAAGCCAGCGGATGAGAAACCTTCCCTTTTTTCACCACTTTTTTTCCACGATGGGAAAACACTGCACTGCTTGTTTTCCCATGAAAAGCTGTCCCTCTCTCTCAGCTCTTCTCCAAGAGCAAAACTGATGGAAAACTCATTCCAGCCCAAATCCACGGGAAAAGGTGCAGGTCTCCCACGCCGGGAAACTCCTGCCCTTGCATTTCTGCGGCACCTGGGACACGAATGGCCCCCAACTTACCGGTATTACCTGTTGCTTAAAGATTTTGGAAGTCAAAAGTTTAGAGGAGCAGGAAAATAAACTAAGGGCGCAGTCAAAGAGACCAGAGGCAGAGCGCAAAAGTCCTACTGAGGTGGAGCTCACCTTTGACGGGGCCGATGTAAAGAATATCGGTGCCTATAGAGAGGGAAAGAAAGGAGGGGAGTGAGAAGGCGAGAGAAAGTCACCGGGAGAGTAGGAAGGGACAGAAGCCAAAACCAGGCATTTTCAGAAGAGAGCAGAATAGCACAGATGAGGTTTAACCACCCAAATGGAGCGTTTGCAGTGGTGCCGGTGGACTCGGCAGGCAAAGCAACCAAAGTGACTCCACGGTTATTTTATTCATGTTACGAGAAACAGCCGGGCACGGAAACGTGGCATTTCACGGACGGAAAAGCTTGCTGAGACGGTCAAACAAATTCGGTATTAATATGCTGAGCAAGTGGTGCGATTTGGTGCAAAACTGATCCCGAAGCACACATTACTCCCAGGCCTTTTAAAGCTTTACAGCTCGTACAGACTCAAAGCAGACAAAAAATACCCTTTTAAAATTACAAATTTGAAGAGAAGAAAGTGGACCCAGCTTGGTATCTCATACCCCAAAATAGCTGAGAGCTAAATAGTTCCTATTCATCTCACAGGAGCATTGATTTTTACGTTAAGAATATAAGATTCAGTTTTTCAAAATAAAGGAGGTTCAACAACCGTATCCTAATGTCAGTAATTCCAATGCGTATGTACATCGGCCAATGAGCTCAGCATTATTTGCTGGGCATAAACCTGTGCACCAGTACCTAGAAGGACCGATACCAAACTGGCTTTTTGGGAAAGACTTGTGTCCTTTTAAATCACGAGCCTGTTCAGACGTGCAATTTGATGCACCCAAACTCCACCTCCAAGAGCACTATTAAGGGTGTTGAAGGTGGCATGTGGCAAGATTGAGATGCCACAAGCAAGGTCTTCTCTGCCACCTCCTGCTGCTGCCCTGAACCACCACCTCGGGCCACCCTCCAGCTCCTCACTCCAAACAATCCCTCCTCCCTGAGCGGGCAAGAAATGACAGAAAGCTGAGCTAGACATCTGGAAAAGTCTAAGACCAAAACAACAGAAAAACCTTTCCAAACTCTCATTTTTTTTGCCACGGGTATCTCAAGGAGCAGTAAGAACGGTTTGATTCAGCAGCATCATACCAATGACAGCCAACATCTTAAAATAATATAGAAACGTGATTCTAAACTGCCTGACAGGATGGAAAATGTAAGTGAAAACCGTCTGTCGCCATTGAACAAGAAAACCACCAGGATGCTTTTAATGCTCCTGTTAAGTTTTTTCCGGGATCCCAGTCTGGATTAATGATCTGGGGGACCAGTAAGCACTATGGGTACCTGCCATCAGGACAGACCCAGCCAACAGGCATGAGCAAAAAAGCAGCAGAAATGGCCAAGGGATGGAGATATCCACCTTCAAGCTTCACACTTGCAAGAAGGCCAGGGGTGACTTGCCAGGTACATACACCAGGAGCAGAGCAGTCCAACAAGAACCAGCAATAAACCACTATCACCATCCATAAACTGCATCCCAAAAGATGCTCTTGCCTCCTCCCCATCCGCCTTCGCAGCGTGCCAGCCTCAACCTTCATATGGCTCAAGCAGACAGGACTGAGCATTAACTGGACCAATAAAAGAAAATCCCAATTCTTGCCCCAAATCGGGCAGGTTTTCCCACGGACATCCCCCCATTTAAGTGTCTGCTCGAGAGCAAACCTTCCCCTCAAGTGTTCTCCTCATCACCTTCTCCAAACATCTGAACCATCTCAGAAGAAGCCTCCCTTAAAAAATTTGCCTGAGGCAGGCAATGTCACGGAAAGTTCCAGTTAAATAGCTAAAAGTTTGGTTAACTTATAAACAAGTGAATACAGGTCTTCTAATGGAAAGTGTTGGGCAACATTTACTGTGGGTGTATTGACAGCTCTGCCTACAGTGATTTAAATGGTTTCATTGCCAGGTACGGGATGCTCAGTGACAAAACATGCCCGTTACATCTACATGCACTGAAATAAGCAGATCCTGAAATATTAACATGTTTTACAGAAGCATTCATCACACAAACTAATGTTGGAATAACGCTAGAAACAGTTTATTCAGATTAAAAACAAGACTTTTAACTAATGGCACCTAAACATGGCAGGTAGCCGCAGTAATTAAACCTGCAGCAAAAGTAATTTCATTCACAAGGAAAGCAAAATCAGCAAGACAGTTCAAAGTGACTCACTGAAAGACCAATAAATAATTAAAATAAAAACCTATCTTTTGCGTACCTTTCCCCCAAAGCAGGCCAAGTATTTCCTATTAATCTAATGGAGATGCTGTCCACAAACACCGACTTTTGGAAAGGCTAATTACGGACTTTCAAGAGGAAAATGCCAAATGAAAATGAAAATTGACTGGAGCCTTGCCCGATGCAGGGAAGACTCCCTGAGCCAGGGGTGGGAGAGGACTAGCCCAGAAATATTTTTAAGTAACTGAGAGGAGAAAGAGCAAGACAGGAGCAAAAGAAGGATTATTTTTCCCTTGCTACAGACCCGTGCTGATGGTTTGCTGCGGAGCCCGTGGTGCACATCACTTGGGCATGGCAGCTCCAGGGCATCATCACCCTCACCCGCGCCCTGCGGAGCCAAAACCTTTCTGCTTACAAGCCCAGAGCCACCAGTGGCATTAAACCACGCTGCATGACCTTCACTTGTACTTCAGTTAATTTAAGACCAATTAATAGAAGTTTACTGAATTCCAAGATATTTTTTTTAATTAAAGCTGCTCTGCTTCCCTCTCATTGCTGGATTTAAAACCAAGAGCTGTGGCAGCCAGGCACGTCTCGCCCACCCAGCAGCGCACATCGCTGCGGCTTTCTCCCCAAGTCCATTTGGGCTAAAGTGCTCCCACTTGACCGACTTTATCATTTAAGCCTCTGCCATTTGCTTTCAAACAGCAGACCCCCAGCAGCCACGGATCGGAGCTGAAAAACACCTCCCTGCATCAATGTGCTGCCTGCGGCAGGAGATGGTACTCCATTGGTGATGTTACTCCGTTAGCGATGTTACTCTGTTGGCAATTCTCTTACCAATATTGCTCTGGTTCTGTAAGCCAGACTGGCAAACTAACCCCCAGTAATAAAAGGCTTTTTTTTTAGCATTACAGTCCAGAGCTATGCCCTTAACATAAGGGAACACTAATGCAATTAATAAAATATTGGTTTTGCTGGGCTATAAATAAGGAGTAGAACAGTGGTACTGCCTAAAACACACCTGGAATTCGACATTAGGAACGATTTTCCATTTAACTCCTTTCTTAATAGGGTAAGAAAACCTTTCAGTAACCCAATCTGAGTGTTAAAGTGGTCACACTTGGTTTCTGTTTTATTTTATAAAGTCTGGCGTTGTTGTGCTCCCCTACATGCGTGACAGCTTCAAGCATGCATCTGTGCAACCGTGACCGAGTGCTGCAGCCCTGGATGATTTGTGGAATTTATTTGGGGTCTGTTTCTTGCACAGACCTTAAAGAATTATGTCAGACTGATACCGCTATGTCATCCCCCGCCCCCATTTTATTATCTGTTTGCCTCCCGCCGACCCCATCCCTGCAAGCCCCGGCTCACCAGACCCCGGCGTGATCAATGGACCCTCCAGCTCGAAGGCATCGTCTTCACATTGATCATCCAACTTCTTCTTTTTTTTCTTTGATGGATCTCTGGGTTTCCTCAAAAGGGAGAGCTCTTCTGGATGCCTGATATCTGGGGAGAAAATGGACCACTCTTACAAAGGCAGGATGGAAAAAAAGGGGGGGGGGGAAAGAGTATCCTTCCTTTAGGAACAACACCCAGCAATGTGCAGTATCTCCCTTGGCTGATTTTTCTGCTTTGCAATAGTTAAAAAGCAAGTTGAGAACGTTCTCCCTGCAAGCCTGTCAGAAACAAGCACCGTCCTTGGCTGGAGAGGTAACATAGCATTTGGGTAAAATGCCAAATTTCCCAGGCACATCCACTCAAATGCAAATAAAAGCACTGCTAGACCCTGCAACACAGCCTAGTAACATTCCCACCCATTATCTTAAATATAAAAACAAATATAAATTAATATTAATATTAAATATTAGTTATTATTAAACATTAACATTAATCAGCAGGTAAACCCCTATTTAGGCACCTAGGTAACAGGCCAGGTACTCTCATTTCCATAGGAGCAATCCAAGAGTCAAGCCATTTATTTACATTTCAGACTGGAAATTTTAAAGCCTGTATTTAAGGCACCCACTTTTTAAAGAGATTTTGGCCAAAGTGTTTCCTTTTCACAGCAAACCTCTAGCCTCTCTCATTCCAGCCTGAATAATTTTAAAACCATGTTACTTAAAATTAAGAGCATCCCAGTGTGTTTGTGTTTTAAGCCATGGGAGTACGGGGGGCTAACGAAGAAGAGAATTTTAGGGACATTTTCCACTAAAGCAGTGCTTTGGGTTTGCTTATGCCTGCTGCAGATGCTTCCAAGCAGGAAGGAACTTTCCGGGAAAGCGGAGTCCGCCGTCCGTCGTACCACCGAAACCACCGAGGGACTGGACGGGAGCCAGGAGTCCCTCGCCGGCGCTGCAAAAACCAAGAGGGGAGAAAAAAACCCCTCCATCTACTCTGAACTGTCCTCAGTCGATATGTGGGAACTGACCTGGAAAATCATTCACCTGGGCACGAAGCCATCCTACTGCAACGATGAAAGGCTGCAAAAAGATCGGAGAGCTCTGAAATACGGCTTGGATTAGAAAAAAGGAGATCGTGGGTCATGCTTGAGCCTGGAAGGAAGAGTTTCAGAGCTG
This sequence comes from Haliaeetus albicilla, assembly GCF_947461875.1. NCBI lineage: Eukaryota > Metazoa > Chordata > Aves > Accipitriformes > Accipitridae > Haliaeetus > Haliaeetus albicilla. The sequence continues at coordinate 4,056,453 of NC_091487.1, forward strand.
GCTGTCCACGTTCAAGCCTCTGCATTGTTTCTAGCTCTGTTTTTTGCGTGTATTGCCCGTAAAAGCTCAGCTGCACGAAGATGTGGAAAGCTTGGGCTTCGGGATGCCCTAAGGAAAGCAGCTACCGGTCCCGTCCCCATGGAAGCCTGCAGCTGTAGCCGCAACGGAGACCGGGAGACAGAGAGGGAGCTGGCTGCATTGCAGCCAGGCTGTATTTTCCCACCAAGAGGAATGCTGAACAAGACAATAAGTCATTATTCTAACGAGGAGAGGTTACAGGGTTCGTATCTCACCGCCGGGGCTGGCAGCAGTGGGAGTTTGCTGTACACTCCCAGGCACGGGATTATAATTAAACCTGGAATTTGGTCCCCAGCACATGACCCGAGCAGGACACGTCCCCACGGCAGATGTGTCTGCCCCGACCCACGCTCACCCACGCCAGCATCCTTCCTTACTGCAAATAAGCGGGGAAACGTCAGGCTGGAATTGAGCTCTGCTCCCCCCTCACTCCATCCAGGGACACACCATGAGCCCAGTAACCAGAAGTGCTTTTCCACATTTGTCAGGGGACGGCTGCCATTACAAACAGTACATTCCAAAAGTTACTTTTTTTTTTTTTTTTCCCCCCACAAAATTTATTAAAGCGTGGCTTCCCTGACAGGTCACATCCCTTGGCTTCGTTTCCCTGTTTGCAGACACGGTGAGCATCACGGGGCCGGTGCATGGGGGGACACACACCGTGACAGCCTCCCTGCGATGCTGTTTTAAGTAACAACCTGTGCTTTTCCCTTTTTTTTTTCCTGCTATTTTAATAAACAGCCTGTGCACCACCACCAACCCTGCCATGCCTGTCACATTTGGGGGATTTGATTTTAGGTGACCTCCAGGGATGGATCCGGCTACCCCTGGTGTTCCCACATCCAGAGACTGGGCACCTCTGGATTTAACCATCTCTTATATCATGGGTCTGCCATCCCAAACCATCATCTGGCACAGCTTTAATTTAAGCATTAATTTTATTATATATTTATTTACATAATATTTATATCTTTTATTTATATACATATAAGCTTCGTTTAATTTAAGCTTTAACACTGATTTGTTATTGCTACATACACATTATCATGCTAAACTCCATCCCTACACCCACTAACCAACAGTTAGTTTCACCACACAACTTTTTGACCATTTCTAGCAATAAATACCTAGTGTATGAACCCAGACAGCTATTCGCATTCCCATTTATCACAGCCAGCTTACCTCATGAAGAAAAAATCTGCTGGGACAACCAGGGTCATGCGCAAGGGACAACACGCAGCACAGCCTAAAATGAGGAGTTCCCCTGGTATTTTGCTAGCAAGGTTTATACTCTGATGTTTATTTATGGTGCATTAGCAACTGATACAGCCTCTCAGCTGAAACCATTCAGAGAGGCCAAGAGAAGGGCTCCGGGCCAAGCTCAGCTCCTGAAAGCAATCTGTTGGAGACAGCCCAAAGCTTGACCATCTGATATCAAAGCAACTTTTTATAGTCCCTCAGTCGTTCATGACGCTATCGTTGGATTATAAAGGATACGGGCAAGTTTTCGGCAGCTGCTTTGAAACGGCGCATGGCCGCGGGGCACGGCAAAGGCAGCGGCATCCTTGTGATGCTGGAGCATCCCTACTCCCCTGCAGCCGCGCATGGTTCCCATCGGTAAGCCGCAAATTTCTCCCGGACAGCGGTCCGCTGGACATACCATCGTCTCCGAGACTTTGCAAACCCACTGATGCCAGCTGAGGGTTGCAGGGGAAATTAAAAATAAAGCCCGCCATGCTAAAAAGCAGAGGGCAGAAAAGCAGCAAGAGACCAATGTTGCTTTTATTTCCCACCCCAGAATTAAGAGGAAAAGGAAGAAGCAACTTTGATTGTTTCAATCTTTCAGTAAACTGCTGGCGAAAAAAATATTTCCCGCTGCTTATGATTAGTAAGCGTACAAAGGGTCTTAAAGCGTGTTTTGAACAGAGCTAGGCTTGGCAGACATGGTGTTTAGTTACTGTAGCTAAAGCAGAGTCTATCCCAGGGTGTAAGGGCTTGCAGATGGTAGGACTCCAGTTAATTGGAAACTGGGACAAAGGAACCGCTCCAGAGTCCCAGCCCCTGTTTTCTGGTCATAAGAGCAAGAGAAAGATCTTTAAAGTATCCAAGTGGTGCAAAAAACCTGAAGTCCTTTATATAGGTTTGGGCTTTTTACTAAGTCCCACTGCACCTGGTGGAGCCCATTTGCTGGAATTGTTCACCTGGGCTAAAACATCTCCCCAGAGTTTGACTTCAGCCCCAAATTCCCACTTGAAATCCTCTGTTAACTATTTCATCCGCATTTTCCAGCTGAAGCCAGGCTGCTCCTGCCAAAGATCCCTTCGAAGGAAAAAGGGTCAGTGAAACATGGGTGAACCAGGAGAAGTGACCTTCTGTACAAGGCTAATGTGTTGACTCTTCAATTGATGCATTGGTTGGGGCTGTGTTTGCTTTAAGAGAGACTCCTTGTCTGTACACACGAGACAGATGGCACTGGCAACGTCTACTAGAAATTACTGTAAATGATCCTTTCAGCATTTTATTTCTATTTATTGTGTAAGCGCATGAAACCCCAGCTATCCAGCCTCTTACTGAGCATCCCCGGCGCCACTGGTGGCAGCCGCCAGCAGAAACCATCTGCGACAACACGCAGTGTGCTCCGTATGGAGGGGAAAGCACTGCCCCAACTCTGTCCCAAAACCATTTTTCAGCTGGATCCAAGCGGGAACTATTTGTATTTTGACATCTTCTCCAGCCCACGCTGGACCAGCTGCAGCCGTGGCTGAGCCCTAACATTGCTGCAGCTCCACGTCCACGTCCTAGCAGAAGGGCTTCGTCAAATTTAGGGGATTTGTTGCCCAGAGAGGTTGTAGGTGTCCCATCCCTGGAAACATTCAAGGTCGGGTTGGAAGGGGCTCTGAGCAACTTGGTCTAGTGGAAGGTGTCCCTGCTCATTGCAGGGGGTGGTTGGAAGTAGATGATCTTCCAGGTCCCTTCCAACCCAAACCATTCCATGATTCTGTGATTTTATCAAGTGAGGGAAATGCCCTTTGGCAAGAGGAGCACACATATATGCATTTCATGGGAAGCATTTAAAAAACACAACCGGGAAGGCAGCTTTCAACCTCCAAGAGAAATTTTTCCAACTGTTGGATGAAGCCATTTTACTCCCTACAGCATCTTCTTTTCCATCTGCCTGCAAAAGCCTACTTGTGCCTGTGCTGTCTCCTGATGAAGACAAATCCATGGCTTTTTTTTCCCATGTAATCCTTCATTTCTTGTCCAACCCCTGCCGAGGTCACCCAGCCCAGCTGTGCCCATTTATCTCGCACCCAGAGACAAACAGCAGAGCTGGGATGAAATCCTTTTTTTTCATAGGACACCACACCGACTGCCCCTAGAAAACTGGCTTTGAAGAAAAATATCCGCCTTACAGGGTGTAAAATTCACAATTTATGCTCTTTTGCACTGAATCCACCAAGTAAATCTTGCAGCTGCTGCATTTTAACCACGAAGGTGTATTGCGATGGGAAAGCAGCTGCGGTCAGAGGTGGGACCAAAATCCACGTGTCTCGGCGTGGAAGAAGGGGTAATTTTGCTGCTTTGTCCCCATCCAAGATGTGGGGTCCCCAGACCACACCAAGCAGCATGTGAAGGGGTCTGGGGGCACCCAGTGACAATTTCTGTGCTCCGAAGGATGGGCTCAAACTCCTACAAGAAATCATATTTGTGGTTTTCTTGCACCACCTACATACGCAACACAGCATCATTGACTGGAAGGGCTGTGTGAATATCTACCAACTTCCCCAGAAATAAAAATTATGGGAAATCACACTAGTTTCAATGTTCAGTTTTGATATATAAGGAAAATTAATGCTCCAAAGAAGCGCTCTCAGCATCCATTTTTCCACTCGATTTTTGGCTCCCTTACAAGGACAGAAGACTGGTTTGCCTGGTTAGCTCTTGAAGCATAAAAACTCCATAATTTTACTTGTAGCACAGACAGCATTTAAGGGAAACCCTCTCTTTAATGCTGGTCCAGTTACCCTCCGAAAGGAAATGTGTTTTGAAGTGGGATATCTCTGCACTGGATCACTGCTGTCTCGAAGCAATGACTCATAAAAATTACAGCCTTTGCACATCGACATGACAATTCTTAGAAAAATGAGACCTCAAACCCCATTTCTCTCCCATTTCAGACTCTAGAAAAAAAAAAAAGTATTTTTCTTCGGAATGAGTGAATTCTATGGATCGTGTTTCCTGAATTTACAGAATTCCTGAGTTTACAGAATTAAGTATCCGACTTATCTTCAACATAAATTCACTGGAGATAAAGTTTTGCAAAACAGACCAGAGGCAAAAAAAAAAAAAAAAAAAAAAAGACTTACATAACTTTTGCAGAGCTTGGAGATAAATCTGTGGTTGTACCGGATGCTGGGCAGTATCGGATGGTGGAGCAGATCCTCAACCCCTTAGCTCAGTTTAGTAGGTTTGTACACCCATCTACATTCAGAACATTTTATTATGGGTTCTTCAGCTGCCTGGTTGCTTAAATATTTATTTGGGTAAAAGCCAAGTTCTCTACTTGCTGCCCCAGGCCATGCAGCTATGTCAGGACATCCCGCAAAGCCTCCTGAGATGCCCAATGAATGCCACGGGCACAGACCAAACTCGGGTTGACCCTGGCAGGGGCTTTGCTAGAGCCTTCCCAAATTCAGCGTGGAAAACCCAAGCGCCCGTTGACTTACTTTGACTTGCCACCACAGTAGCAATCTGGAAAACCACCCAAAAACTGAAGTCACTGGGTTTTGCAGCGGCGTGAACCCTGCTTGCAAATGCTGTCTGCGCAAGCGGTACCCAGACCCGAAAATCAGGCACCGTCAGCCAGGAGGGACCCAGGAGGAAGGAGGAGGAGGAGGCAGACAGCGGCGATGAAGCCAAGCGTTATTGCAAGGCTAATAAAAAGGACCATTGGAGAGACAGAGTCAACAAATGCTGAATGTTTGGATGTTTTTTTCCGCAAATGGGACGAAATCCCCAGACTCCAGTTAACCGGATGCCTCTCAGAGCAGGATAGCACTTTGAGCCTTGCCCATGAAGTGTCTGAACTGCAGCTGAAGTCAAATTATACTCAATCAAATTAAGCGCCACAAACAAGAGAAAAAAATCCACTTACACCCTCTGCATCAGCCCATAAAGAGCAATCAGAGTAATCTTGAGGAAGGCGGTGGCATTGGGTTTGCCAGCATCTCCTAATGTCTTCAGGATGAAAGTCTATTTAAAGGGTCTCTGTCAACAGCAGAGTAAGGATGAAAAAATTCAGTGACTCACGCAGTGACATACAACCTGATGCTACTCAACAGGCAGAACAGGGACCGGGGTGGGGAGGGGGGAGAAAGGGGAATATTTTTTCCATTTCAGTCACTTTGCAATTAAATCTCATTATTTCCCTTGCAGTCCAGTTTCTGGTGTTCGTCTGGGTCCTACACAACAGCTGCAGCTGAATGTAGGCAAGCAATAAAAGAGGAAAATAGCGAAATGAAGAAGTTGGCAGTGGTACACTTGGGCCTCGCAATTTAAAAAGCTGAGTACATTGCAATTTGGCCGACTCTCTAAATGGTAAGATTTCCTTCCACACCCATCCCCTAGACATATTTAGAAATAGCTGCGCTACTGCCAAACCTCTCTACTCGTGGCAGCAAAAAGCAGCAAACCCTTCCTCGGTATTTCACCGGGTCTGTCTCCATGTCAGCTCCAAGCATCTTCATGGTGCTACTGAGCATCCGGAGACTGTATCACGAGATGCTGGTGTGGCCCCCCCCAAATACCCCCCAAGATGCTCACATGCATCTACCAGGACTCCATTTCAGCTCTACTATTGTAGGAAAAATGCTACTTTATTTACAAGCAGGGCGTGAAGGAAGAAAAAAAGGTTTAAAGAGGTTTGCAGTGGTGAGGAATAACTCCAGACAGCTTTGCCTCCCGGAGAGCAACCGTGCCACGGCTGCAGCTCCACGTGCTAACGGGCATGGGCAGAACCCTGGGAACGCTGCACATCTCGGAGTACCAAAGGGTTTCAGTTTTGCAAAAAAAAAAAAAAAAACCCAGCGGCTTTTTATAGACCTTTTTTTGGCAACTGAGGGCATGGAAATACTACAAATACTTCAGAAGTCAGAGGACGTTCTGTACTGGAGCGGAGATGATTTATAAAGAAAAAAAAAAAAGGTAGGGTCATATTCAGCGTCTAGACTGCTGGATGGTGTCGCCTTGCTCGGGCTGGGCTTGCATCATGCCACTCCCAAATGCCACTGTCACCTCGTCTCGGGCTGCGTTTGGTGGCTGGAGGCTGAAGCAAGGAAGATTGGCTATCACCGTCCCATCAGTCATCCCGCCTCGGGCACCTCGTTATTTTGGGGCAGGGAGTGGTGAGGAGAAGCAGCCCATCACCTTCGCAGGACTCTCTGCATCCTATCCCTCCTCCTCCGGCCCCAAAAGCTCCCCGGGATGGGACCACCCTTACCCTATGCAAGACGGGGTCCCAATTTCCCGGCGTCCCTCGCCCCTGGGGAGCTGGGGACCGAAACAAGACGGGATGCGGGCACGGAAACTGCCGCTGCTCAACACAGGATGCTCCGCAGACTTCGTTTTCCAAAACAGGTGATTAATTCACACAAAGCTTTTTGAGGATTACGAGGCAAGAGCTGGGTGTGATGCCCTACTCGCCTCTGGGGAAAAAAAAAAACAAAACCAAGATCTGAAAGGAATTTCTTCGTCTTGCACAGCCTCAGGGTGGGTAAGGGAAGGAGTAGTCATGAATTTTGGAGAGCTTCCTCCCAGAGCTGCCTCCTCCCAGCTCCAGCACCACATCCGTCTCCCAGAGCTCCCAGCTCCCACCAGCATCAACTGGAATGATCCGTGCTCCTCTGCTCAGGCTGCAGGGCAGCATAGGTCCCAAATCTTCGTAGCCAGAAGAAGAGGAGAAGGATTCAAGCTTTGATGCCATCTCAGCATCTCCCCTCACCCTGCGGCTCCGCAACATACGCTGTTTCCCCACGAGAAGCAGCATCGCCAGGGCAGGAAACGCCGAGGCATGGGAAAAAACCTTCACACTTGCATCTCGCTGTTTGCTTTTCCTCTCCCACGTGCCCACACAGCAGCAGCGGATCCTGCCTGGAGTCCCTCACTGCTCCCAGGACACATGGAAAAAAAATTCAGGCAACAGCAGAAAGGGGATGCTACAAGAAAGCGGCTTAAGGGCATGAACAGATGCAAGGCGTCCGCTGTCCTGGAATCAAACGAAGCCGTTGTCAAGAAAAGAGGATTTTTCCCCTCGTAGGATGACGGGTTAGCGGGAGCTCTGCAATGCAACTATTGTGGAGGAAAAAAGGATTTTTCTGCTCATTGTTATGTAGGATGATGGGTTAGCGGGAGCTTTGCCATGTGGCCACATCTCCTGTCTCCCCAGATCCCACTTTCCAACGAGGGTATACCCACCCACGCCAATAAAACATTAATTGCAGCCACACCAAATTGCATTTGTGTATTTGATGGGCTGTCTGCTGGGCAGAAATATCTCCCCAGTGGGACAGTAAGAGGAGGGGGGAACGCAGGAGCCCCGCAGGCAGCACCCCATCCCAACCTCCGCGTCCCGCTGCCGGTCAGGCATGTAGCACAAAACCTGTGCCGCTCCAAAAAAAAAAAAAAAAAAAAAAAAAAAAAAAGTGAAGTTTTACTTTCTCTTTCTCTGGTCTTTAATTGCAGATCAAAGCTGGCCCTTCAGGACGGCGTTGCCTGCCAGCAGCTGCTCCCGGGCAGGCTTCCAGGCCACCCTTCGGGCAAGGGCTGCCCATCCCATCCACCACCCTATTCCTCTCCTCCTGCCTGCTCCTGCCTGCTCCCACCGCAGGCAGGGTCAATCCGTGCCGTTAACCCTCCTGATCGCTTGCTGTGGGAATTGAGGGGCTGCTATCCAGCAACTGGGAATGAGACCGTGTTTTTTTCCAGCTTCGCATGACCTCCAAGAAAGCGAGGGATGTACGAGCGGCTCCAGCATCTTCCCACAGCCACCTCCGGGCTGCCCCCCGGGAGCTGCGACCCGGCCGGCGGTGAGAGCTGCCCTTTGCAAAAACTTCACTCTGTGCAAGAACAGAGACTTTTCTTTAAAAATCAACCACATGCTGCAATGGGGACACCTCTGGGTACAATTTAAAGGAAATATAAGAAAAGGCACAACCCTAAATAACTCACCCAAGTGTGTTCTTGCTTGCGTATAGAGGGTTTTATAAATGCAACCAGCTAGAGTCCTGGCAACATGAGGAATTACTTAAATTACTCATTAATCATGCCATATGCTAAAATTACTGAAGTGTGTAATTAAATGCTCCAGGGGCAAAGACAGCAAACAGTTACAGCCAAAATATGAGCAACTCACAAGCACAGTTCTGTCAGCTGGACACTGGTCCAAGCCACACTGGACCCTAACTTTAAAAATCAAGGGATTTGCAGAGACAAGAGCTATGCTGTTAGAGCAGGGACTATTTCTTTCCCCTTCTGCTTTGAATTATCTACTCAGTTTTCCTTGGGGAGACAATTAGCATGATTAATACGGGGTACGAGTGCTCTCTGCAGCTAACCTGTGCAGAGATGCTGCGGAGGGCAGGAAAAGGTAATGGAGAAAAATGGGGCAGCATAGACACTAACCTGGGGGGGGAAAAAAACAGAGGGAAACACGCAGGTTGGGAAAGTGTTATAGCACGGTCCGCAAGACCCCAAGAGAGGGCTGCGCAGGAGAAAAAGGAAAATGCAAGCTCCCCAAGCTAGGATGACCCCATCACCCTACAGCCACTCAAATTTTTGGCGGGCACCGAGGTGTGGACGGATATCCCCCACGCCTTCCAGGAATGAAACGCCCTGTGCAGACTCGGCATGACACCCCTGGGATGATTTTGCGCGGTAGAAAGCAGCAGCCCCTCTCACCCGGCAAAGCGCGTGACCTCCCGGCCGAGATTAGCTCCTGCCTCCATCGTCATTGCTCGGCTCCAGGACCCCGCGCTTGAGGACGTCTGACCCACGGCACAGCACCAAGGTCACACGCAGAGGACGGAAAGGACAGGCGGTGACCAGGATTTGCATGGAGGGGTTTGGTGTTTGCCCCAAGGAGCTTTTGCATCATATATATCTATGAAGCAAGACCTCCTTGGGGCAGACACCAAACCATATATATGTGTTCCCACTGGGAAGCTCTTCCCTGGACCACAGAGGCATTTGGACACCTATATTTTTTTTATATATATATATATAAAAAGGAAAAAAATAGTGGTATTTGGACACATATTTTATATATAAAAATATATATAATGGACACATATATTATATATATTAAATATATGCATTAAGATATATTAGATATTATATTATATATAAAATAAAATAGTATATACTATATGAAAATAGTATATATACCTGTATATTATATAGGTGTCCAAATACCTCTGCGGTCCAGTATTCCAGCCCCTCCAGCTCCAGCATTGCCCCTTCCCTGCATCCCGATCCCCTCTTCCCTCAAGCCGATGCTGAGCCGATGGGGCCGTCCTCCCTGAAGCTCTGCTGAACATCTGGCCCCCAGTAAACACAAAGACAAGGGCTAAACAAGATTTAATCACTGTATTCGGCCACGTAGTTTCCATCCATTCTCAAACCGCTCAGGCTGGTAAGAGTCACTAAAAGGAGGGTGAAGTTTCCAGCAAAAATCCTGCTTTCACCAAAATCAGGAACATTTATTTCAGTAGTCATGGAAGGAATCATGGAAGGAAAGTCAGAACCACCCTCAACAGATGTGTCCCCCCTGCATAATGCAGAGAGCTCCTACCACAGCTGGGCTGCAGCTATCTGAGCCGCTTTTTCCCCTTCCACATCTTTAAATATTAGCATTATTCTGCTGGTTTGTTCATAAATACACTGAGAGTCCTGGAGTTGAATAAATAGCTGCTTCAGGCCCATGTAAGGTTTTGACTGCTCAGCAGCGTCAGTGAGAGATCTCGTTACGTGATTAACTGTATCAGAATTTCCTGATGTGACTCAATGCTAGAAAGATTCATCAGCAACCAAGATGATGCTTTTGACCTCTCTGTCTAGCATTAAAAATGGCAATGGGAGGCAGGGGGGAAGCAAAATCAACTGGGAAATAATGCTGGCTAAGCCTTTTCTATTTTAAGGAGAAATTGCCCAATATTCGTGTTTAAAAAAAACAAAAAAAACAGGAAAGAAACAGCAAAAAATTCATAATCAGCTATATATACCGACCTAACCACAGATGCGCCAGAGGCCACGCCATAACACCACACGTATGGCTGAGCTCTTTCTGCCTCACGAAATAACTGGGTCAGCCAAGAGAAACCCTAGCTGCTTTTTGAGACCAGAAATAGATTTACTATGGCCGAGGTCGGGTTGCAGGCTCCTTTCGGAGGGGAGCAAGCGGGAAGGACACCGGTACAGAGCCATGCCGAGTGCTTATTTGAGTTCCTCGGAGCAAAGTTACTGTGTCTTGGGTTTTTTCTGTGGGGGGAGAGAGAAGCACCGGCTTCTGGGATAAGAAATTTGTGAAGATGGGTAAAAAGTGATGCACAAAAGCAGCAGCCCGGGACAAGCCCTGCGCACCTAGTAGGAAACGATCCTTCCTTTCTTCTAGGGCTTCTTCTCAACAAGAGAAAGGATCGCAAAGAGGAGTTGGGGAGGAGAGAGGGAGACTCAGTTCCTTCCCTCCACCAGACAGTTTTACAGTGAAGCATCATCACTTAATCTCTAATATGATTTTCCACTGGAAGAGAACCCACGGAGCTGGCAGGTTTCCTATTTCAGGGTTTGTTTTTCATCTAGCACATAAGTTTGCAAAAAAAAAAATTACGACCCAACACCAGCAGCTTTAACATAAAGCAGGGCTGCTACCGCCTCGCCTAAGACAAAACTGAGAACAGCTTTGCTACGAAACAGAATTCAGCACAGAAAATACATTTCTTCTTACATTTCGGTTCCGTTATTTAAGTATTTGCACAAAAAAAGGTTAGATTTGCAAGGGAAAAAGAGTGGACATCCAGGCTGCTTGATGCCCAAGTGACTGTTGGGTGTTTGAAGCCAGAAAACACCAGTGATTTAGTAAATTTATGAGACCAGCACATGCACCAAAGGAGAGGCGGGAGCCAAACCAAACAACAACCTCCCCACCGGCAGCTTTCGGCACTCACTACTTACTGAACGTTTTGCAGATGTCAGAAACCGCCTTGAAGACCCTGTCCGAGAAGTTGACTTTCACCTTGACGTACTTCATGTTGGGCAGCTGAAGGCGAAGCAGCTTGTGCTGAGGTGTGAACTGGAGCTTGGCATCAGCCTGTATCCCGTATTTGTCCAACGTCCAGTGCGTTTTAAGGAGCCAAGTTTTCTTCTTTTCCCACCACAGCGCATGATCCGACCAGTCTTTCTTGACATCTGGAACAAAGAAACCATTTTACCAGTTAAAACCGGGGCCAGAATTAGCCTTCAAAAGACAAGAGCAGAAGTTTAAATGCGTTTCACTGAGAAGCGACTATTGATCCAAAACCGCTGACAGCCCTTTTCAGATACAAATAATTGCTTGTACTCAATAGCATCTAGAAGCCACCGCAGAGATAAAAGTAGGAAAGAACCCAAGAAGAACAAGGATGAGACACAACGTGTCCGTGGATCACTCAGCCCGACAGCAATGCCAAGCGTGAAGCCAAGGGGATCATGAATGACCCGACACCTTTCCCTGGGAGGGATTTTGCACAGCTTTTTAGGTTAACTATCAATTATTGGGTTTCCCCATCCCCACCACATAGGGCATCTGGACTACCCGAAGGTGAGTCAAGCCACCTCGGCACACACAGGAAGCAGAACTAGAAGGAGGTTTGCAAGAAGAATTAAATAGAAATACCGTGTCTTCTCCACATCTTTCTACAAACAAAACTGGAAAATTCCCAAATGAAACTAAAAGTTGCTTCCCAAAGGAACAACAGTGCGAAACCCAACAGCCACGTCTCCTTCCAGCACGGATGCAACCACGGGGTCTTTGAAAGTCACGTCCAAGTTGGGCAGCATTTGGGGAACCAAAGCACGGTGATAACTCCAAAAGACAGCCACTGTGCAGTATGTCCCCTAACACCTGGAATATTTTTTGCTAACACCTGCCCTGCTCTCCCCGCAGCCCCCTGCCATTCCTGCAGAGCATCTTCCAGTCCGACAAACACCGGCCAGCGTTAAGGGTGCAATGTCCCCCCACCATGCAGGAGAAAGGAAAGGAGAGGAGGGGAGTATGATCCAAGCACTGCAGCTGCATTTTGCAAAGCTCTGCTTAGCCGAAACCCTCCATCTCCAAAAATACTGACCAGGGGGGTGTGTCAGCATCGACGGCGACAGCCAAAGCTCTCATTTCAAAGGCAAAACCAAATGTTTCCGCAGGATGTCATCTGGGCAAGCATGTGAGAACCTCAAGAGGCTGCAGGACAAGTTACAGGGACACTTCTGCACTCGATATTGCAAATGATAGAGTTACCAATAAATTTTGAGCTTATGGACTTTGTATGAGGATTATTTCGATTTTCCTAAGAAAAAAGCAGCTTGAAAGCAAAGCACTTTCCAGGTTAAAGCACCACTAATATAATAATTCAGTTTTCAGCTCCAGATCCTCCTGTGATCCTGGATTCCCAACATGAACCATCAGTTTAAACCAAATTAAAACTGCCAGCTGATATTTATCGCAACAGGTCCTTTCTCCATCCTTCGGCAGCGATGCTCATGCATTGCAGGGCACCAAACAGAAAGCCGGAGGCAAACCCAGGAGACACACCAGCAAACAGCCTGAAGGTACTGAGGAACACACTCCGGGACAGACATCAGGAAGACTATCCCTACAAGCCGCATCTGAATTTAATCAAAATGAGAACAGCTTGACAAACAAACTTTTTTCTGTCCCTATCTGAAAATGGGATCTCAATCTCAGGGTTACTGAGAAAAGCCAGCAGAAGCTTTTTTTCCCTTTGAACTCCTGGTCTAACAGCATAATCATGCAGCCAGAAAGTGGAAATGTTCAGCTAGACTTTTCAACAGCTTTGTACAATCAAATTAAACAAAACCAAATATAGAAAAGCATGCAAACTTGCACAAGCCTTGGCTACTCTCAAAAAAATCTGAGAAATCATTACAATGGACTCTGGTAATGAAGTCCAACTTCTGCCCTACTGAAAGCTGAACAAATTGGCACTGCAAGTCTGGGAGGGAGGTAAAAAAAAAAAAGGCATTTTGAATCACTAAGAGAAGGGGATTTGGGTTTACGCTGCAGATTAACCTTTCAGGCCATGGCACGAATATGCACAGCATCGTCTTGCGGCCTGAGAGTAATTAACACTTTGAATTAACAGTGAGATGTTGGCTATGGCCAAAAAGGTAAAGGTTTGTGGCTGCCCCACGGGGTAGTTATATATAAAAGAGCTTGGCAAATGTTTAGCAGCTGACTTGCGATGTTGAGTTTAACACTAACACGTTGACAAGAAACCTTTGGTGCTTTGCAAGGCAGCGGGTACGACCCAGGGCTTGGAGCAATCCTTGCACACTGGGGAATGCCAACCACCTGGTTAAATCTGATCAAAGGTTTATAAATCTTCACCAGGGTCCCAATTCACGAGTTACTGATTTGTCGGGGTTCCAGCTTTACGACAAGGCTTATTATTTCGGCTCAGTCTTTTCCTATTTCCTACTGTCGGTCGCAGAACCGGCCGTTTCATATTTATCAGAGCCCTGTTAGGTCTCCAAGCCCTGCAAACTCATTTTAGAGATCCCAGACCTCGAATTCAAAAGGTTACTGCAGGTCCAAAACCACGCTGCAAATCTTAGCGGAGCCGTTTGCAGATCCAGAAGCTCCTCCGAGCTGTTAAATGCTCCTTGCGCATCCCTCAGCTGCCATTTCCAGCCACGAAGGGTACCAGCCTTACGGCAATGCTGTCACACAGAGAAGCAGAAATGGTCAGAGCCGGCAAGTGTTCATCAGCATCTCAAAGCAAACAGGAAAAGAAACAGGCTTGTTCAGTGGGATGGGAAAATCCACCCATATTAGTCTAAATCAGGCTGATTCCTGTGTATGGCACGGCGGGAACGCCAGAGCCACCAGGACTTTGGTGTCCTCAGTGCAATAAAAAAGCATCCTCCCACCATAGTCGTCTCGGGCAAAGGAGAGCACAGAGGGATCCCTGGAAATGAGCTGCACACATCTGCTAGGGTCAGAGCAAATCCTTGCCACCGATGCTCCCCTTCCAGGCAAGGAACTCGCCAGGTGAAAGCTGCGGAGATGCAGAGACTGGAGCCGTCAGCATCAGCTGGAGCACGGCTTGGGGACAGGGAGCTCCGGGAGCCCAAACCCAGCAGCAGCACCCACGGGAAAGGGAAGCACGGCGCTTCCTTCCCGGCATCAAAAATAATCCCCGCTCCCTCCACCTCCCCGCACAGCCTGAACAGAAACCTCAGTGGCTGGGAGCCTGGCAGGGCTGGGGCACCCGGCTGTGGGATTTTTTTTGAGGAAAATCCTGGTTTTGCATTTGCCTCCCAAACCCGTGCCAAGAGGCAGAGAGGCAGTACGGGTGATGCTGAGGACATTTTGTACAGCAAAGCCCACGGAGCAAGCGTGCTGTTCACCTTGAAAAGCTGTTCAGACGGTCCTGCAAATGCAAGAGGCGCCTTAAATCACCCAGACGGCTGCAGAGACCTCTGCGAGGACAGAACATTATGAGACGAGGTGAAGGGCTGCTCAATAAAGTGTTTTAATCCTTAAACATCCTTAGCTTTCAATGCACGCCGGTGCCTGACCGCAGCCACCTCACACCAGCTTGTCCAGCGTAATTACAATTGCAGATTTTTATTCCCACAGCTACCACTAAATTCACATCTAGAATTCAAGTAGCAGAAAGGAAGTCTTAATTGAGATGCATACAAAGCGTATTTTAGTTCTGGGCTTGCTATGGCACAGATACACACATACACAATTACCATTTAAGCAACAAAGCTGAATTTTGGTGAAGTGCAAAGCAGATCGAGGCAGCCCCATCCATTCTGCCTGACGGCCCGTTTATCCCAGGAGCTGGCTGCTCCAAATGCTTTCCCTCTGCCGACCTGTGGATTTTAAAAGTCCCTTTTCTGCTCTGCTTCTGCAGCAGCTGTTGAACCTCCTTTCTTCAGAAGCATTACTTGGCAGGGTGTCTGTGTGAGCTTATGACTTACTAGCAATAGTATACAAGTCTCCGGCGTTACATAAACACTGTATTTGCCTTGTTATTTCGGGATATCCCCTATTGCAGATGGGCTCTCCTTCCGTGCACCGCCCAGGACAATGGAGCCCTGATACGACCAAATAAACCTCTTTTTTTTCCCCCACCCCAACCCCAGCACACGGTTAAACCCTACTAGATGGATATTTGGAGAGCAGGCAACTCCAGCAGTGGTGGTCTCCACCTCTGGGAAAGGCTCCTGTGGGGTAGCACACACACATCCCTGATTCAATCCATCAGACAGCAAAGAGCCTACAAACTCTTCTATCACCTTAACATTGGAGGCAGATTATTAAAAAGCTCCTGCATAAGCTTGAGTAGGTATGCAGGGAACTTCTGCAAGCCTGTCTGGTTTGCATTGTCGTTTTTTGTCTGATTTTTGGAAACAAAGATTTGCAGCTGAAGCTGGTTTCCCTGTGATACTCTTCACCTTAGGAGGGGCAGCGGATGCAGCCAAAGCAGAGGTTTCAGTTCATTTCTTAATTATAAGTCACGGCTTTTGGAGCAACAGATTCAAGTCTTCAGCCTTCCCGAGGGAGCAATATGGAAGGACCATCCTCCTCTGGTACAAAACACAGCAGAACCAAAGCCCATCCATCCCACTGGTTGTTTTTCCATAGGAGAAGAATTAGCACAGCAGCCCTCCCCCATCCTGGCTCTTCCCCAGTGGTGAGTGTGCACCAGGGGTGCCTTTAATGATGATTATTCTTGCTCTGGTCTAGTCACGCTCGGGAAGCTGAGGAAGCAAAACGCCTTTCCATTACCCACACAATACCTCAAATTGCTCCATATATATATATAAATATATTATGCATATAAATGCACATATATACACACTTACATCATATATATACACACATATATAAAATATATATAGACATATATGTGTCATATATACACACGTTTATACACACACACATATATATAAATGCTATACACATATATATATAAATGCTATACATAAAAGATACAGTGCAAGGACTGAAACCAACTCACAGGCCAAGCATTTCCTCTTGCAAAAAGTGATTTTTGTACTTGGTAATCTACTGAGAAAAAAAACCCCAACTTTCCAGCTTTTCAATGAGTTTGGTGCAGATGGGCCGAAATTGTTCGAGGTTGGATGGAAGGAAAAAAAAGTGGGTTGCATTTCTTTTTTTTTAAAGTAATAGGCAATACACACTTTACTGAAAAAAATAGATGGGGACAGCATGTTTAAAACCCTGACTGCAGGCAGCTTGAGAGGCAGTTGGGAGATTAAAATACCTTTAAACTCAAATACCTGCTGATAACACATTAATCCAGGGCTCGCAAGCCCCAAGGAGCGGCCAGGGGCTCTCCAAGCCAGAGGCTGGGTGTTGGCTGGTTCCACACCCCTCTTGGGAAGCCAGGGAGAAGAAAAACTCCTTCAAAGGAAAAGAGACCTCCAGCAATAAATAGCTGGGGAGTGCCTCGTGTGTCCTGGGCCAGCTTGCTGGGAAGGGATGCACCCTCTCCTCCGCCCTCCTGTCCCCTCGGGATGCACCGCATGGCCACCGTGCACGGAAAGCAAGGCAGAAGTATTTAAAAACTTGAACAGGAGGGCAATTTAAGACTACAAGGAAAAAAAGATGGGAGGAAAAATAAAAAAACACCACCAAAAATCCTTGCACACAACCTCGCGTGGTTGCTTTGGTAGGTTTTCCTTTTCCACGTGCTATCAAGCTGTATGTGTCAATGAGGTCTAAAGGCATATCTTCACATCACTAAAAAAAAATCAGAGAATCTTGCAAATGTTCCCAAAACATTCAGAAGTACCAAAAAACATCTAATCAGGTGCATGGAGCAGGACAGAGGCGCTGGGGAAGAGCAAGAATAAAGAAGCGTTTTACAGCCAAGAACGCTGCTGAAGGTCCCGCTCCAGCCAGCACCTGCTCTCGTGGTCATTAATATTATTTACTTTTCAGAAACTACTGACACAACCATTAAACACTGCTGCGTTTCCTTCCCCCACCTGCAGATGCTGGTGCAGGGATCAGCTTCTGCATCTCAGCAGATCGGATCCAGACCCACGCGGTTTGCTGGGGACGGCTGCAAGATCATCGCTTGCTTTTGAAAGATCCTCCCAGTCAGTGCAGGGATTGGGATTTCATGAGATAGATGTGCCCAGGCTGCTCTGTGACCCTACAATACCAGCGAGCTGACTAGCTCATTTTGGGCTAACATCGTTGCGGTCAAATTAAGGCAAAAAAAAAAAAAAAAAAGCCAGATTTTTTTAAATATATATATTTATACTTATATAATAAGTATAAATAAACACACACCTATGTGTGTGTTTATATATTTATATTTTATGGGTGTATATATGTATATACACACATAGACGTAAATCTATGTAGCTGAACACTTTGCTCCCTACGGGGAGGGATGGGACATAGCCTCCTCGCTGCTTGCACCAACCTCTTTAAACCCAGATTCCTTTAAGCATGCCAAAGCCACTCCTTCTAGGACAATTATGGAAAAAAAATTAAAAACAGAGCTGTTTTCACTTATTTTGAGTCCAAGAGAAATGCTGATGTGTTTTGCTGTGCGACACGGTCGCTGTCTTGGGGCAGAATCTATATTTTCGTACAGATTTAAGTCTTTTGGGGTATGGTGCGCACTGGAGTAGACTCCCCTCCACCCCCCAACGGGGATTTAATTGCAGAGCAAAGTTCAAAATGGAGCAAAAGTCCTTCCAGCCTCTGGTCACACTTGAAAAATTATACTTTGAAACACAGAGATAAACATCCTATAAAATTATTATCAGACTGCTGTAATAAAGCTGTAGCCATGGCAATCTGATGCTCTTGGTACTAATGAGACTTAATAGGGGGTTTTAATCGCATGCCCCATATGTATCTGACACATGCTGTGAAAAATATAGTGTACAGCAGCCACTCTGCAGCAACCACTCTGCAGCAACCACCTGTGGAAGGGCTTTTACCCACTGGTGAATGCAAAGTAGTACCTCGAATTCTTCCCTGTTTCCCAGTTCTCCCCTATTTACCACCAAGGGCAACTATCACCACTACTTCGTTTTCAGGTGAACAAATGTTCGGGAGAACATCTACACACACCCACAGAGGTGTCCAAAACAGGGTGGACCTGTGCTGGAATTTAAAGCTAAGAAGAACATTTCTTGCATGAAAAATAGTTTGACTTGTTCAATAAAAAAAAAATAAAAAAAATAAAAAAGGCAGACAAAAGCAGCCTTGTTCCCAACGCTGTGATTCCCGTGAGCGCGACCGAGCGCAGGAGACCTCCCTCTTGTCCCGGCGTGCCAGGGGACACGCATGGTTCACCGCTGCGAAATCCTGACGTCAAAGCACGCTGTGTAGTCGCAGAGAGCTATTCAAGAGCAATGAAAAAAACGGAGGAGAAAAAAAAACAACACCCAAAACCCGTGGGGGACACTGAGCACATCAGGACACAACGCTGAATGCAGATGTGCAATGTGTCCTTGCTCAGAAAAATTATGGAGTGTCTTCTGCTAATGAGGGAACGTGCTGCTGCACTGCTGGAAAAAGAACTGTCCTTTTATGGGGTTTGTAAGTGAGGTTTACAAGGGCAAGCCCACGTCTCAACGGGGCAGGGATGGGAACTGAAGGACCGAAGAGGTGACAAAAAAATGCAGCGGTCAATCTTTTTTTTTTGCGCGAAACCACCACCCTCCCCTGAAGAACCCACCGCCTACACAGCCCAGCAACGCGGCACGGCCCCTGTGAAATTTTACCGCTTGGTTTCTAAATCACTAGTTTTGTTTTATAATCCACGCGCGGAGCAGGGACATTCTACAAGCCCACACCATCAATGAGCATCTTTGCAAAAGCACGAGGCTGATACACCGAACCCAAATGCCCCCCAAAACGCTGCTCCTGGCAGCGCAGGGCTTTGCTCCTCCACGCTCGATCCGCGGGATGCTGAGTTTTCTAGCATCTCTGCTGGAGCCAGGTCCGCACGCAGGCTTCAGAGGGAAGAGCAAATCCCGACAAGCCTGAAAGTTACTTTTTTTCTAAAGTAAACTCTAGGAAGGAAGCTCTTTTCAGTGTTAATAGGATTACTCAACTAGCACTTGGAAATTTAATTCATTAAGATGCCACAGCAGTATCTAGTACTTACACTGCTAGTACTGAAACACAAATACTCCTCCTCCTCCTCCTCCTCCTCCTAGGGCTGAAATGATTTATCTCAGTGCTGGCCACACTGACAAGCACCTTTGCCCTGAACAGATGCCACTCACCTGCAGAAAGAACAGCAAAACCCCCTTTAAATTTGCTTTACACCTCTCATGCTATCCCACAAATGCAAGAGGCACAGGCAATCTGTACCACAAGCTGTGAACCAAGCATATGGTGTTTGCCCTAGAGGTACCTACGTACATTTATTATGGTCTTATGCATAAGTTTATTATACATATATATATATACATAAAATAAAATCTGTTTTATTTCTCAGCATCTATTGCATCTGGAGGTCTATGGGTTTCTCTGAGCTGCTCCCCTGTGAAGTAGAGCCATACCCAACCCCGTTTAAACCCCTGAGCAGGGAACGCAGTTTTGCAGCCATGCTGAACCCAGCTGAAATGTCAGGAAACTCTCTGGAGGGGCCAAAAGCCAGGGCCACCTTGGCTCCCCAACACCCCCATGCTAATAAGCACTGATCAGCTCAGGAAGGTCTTTTTTGCAAATGCAGTGCAGACTTGCTTTAAATCCTTGCATCAGCACCCCGGAGCAATTTGGCTTGCTCATTTTTCTATGGGAGGGAATAAAGGAAAGCAAGGGTGGATTTTTTTTATTTTATTTTATTTAAAACGGGTTCTTTACAACCTGATTTTGCCGAGTGTTTCCCCCCAGTCATCAAGCACCCCTCCAGAGGAGGCTTTCACTGGCTGCTCCCTGCCTCCCATGGAATCACGAGAAATGGCAGAAAACTCAATTAAGGACTGCGGTTTCCATGATTCATCCAGCACAAAATAGGAAGCATTGGACAGAAACACAGCAGCAGAGGAAGGAAGGAAGGAAGGAAGGAAGGAAGGAAGGAAAACCACTTCTCCAGGGAGCACTCAACTGCCTTGACTACCAGCCCCGGCGCTCCCTCACCCTCCAGCCCAGTATCACACTTCCCTTCCCTCACCAAAAAGACAAAGTGCCCCAGGGTGACGGTTCCAGCAGCCTGCAATCCTGACTCATCCCCAATGAACATGCAAGGCAAAAAAAGAGCCGGTCCCTGCCAAAAAGACATCATACCTGATAACGGAGCCAGAGGACGTTCGGCGGGATGGATGCGTATGGCGGATAAAGGAGGACCGGGCAACCCTGAATTCCCAACCTCTCACCTGTAGCTTCAGTCTCACCAGGCAATTCCCCAAGCGTGCCTTAATGATGGTTATTCTCCGATAAAAGCTTAAACCCCTGGAAAGCGAGGTCTGTAACTGTCGCGATGCCTCTGGCAGCCTCATCCCACACCAAACCTGTAAGCTGGTGTTGGTCCCTCTCTTGCAGACCGGGTGGGATCCTGGTCTGCAGGAGAAAGACACCAAACCTTCCAGGTTTCACCCCAAGTGCATCCCTCCGGGCAGAGGATAAAGGAAGGGAGCCTCGTCCCTCCCCAGCAGCGACAGCAGCCAAAAGTCCTCCGCGTGCCACCAGCCTTCCCTTGCACACTTTTTGGGATGACCTCCTGGGGCAAAGCAAGATTTGGGGTGAAGCTGGTCTCTGCCCTCGCTCCTTTGCAGAGCCACGGGGAGATGCCACGGGGAGGGGATGAAACCCCACCATTTTTATTTATTTCTGCATCAGTTAGCCCAAGCTCATTGATGCACGCAACACACCTTTAAAGGGCTTTAAGACCTTTAACCTTGAGCTTGGATCCACCTCACCCATCAGGCAACCAAGCTCAGGCACAAAAGCTGTAGAGCAGGACATGGGGGGTGGCAGCAAGGACAATTCCTGCTGCAGACAGCTCTCAAACAGGACGTTGTGTCAAGCAAAGCCCTGTGTATTATCAGCAAGGAAGGGAAGCTCAGCAAGACAGCGATATAGCTCCTTCCAGGCAATTTCATAAAATGCAGACTTTCTAATTGAATTTGGAGTTTCGGCAATTAACCCTTCCAAAAGTACATATGCCTGCAGGGAGGAGGGGAAAAAAACAGAAAACAGCCACCAAACATGTATAATCAGCTGGTAAGAGATTTAAAATCTAGTAATTGGCAAGATGAATTTTTGGTTGCTGTCTAGTTGCTTTGCAAGCTAAAAACTACCCGAAATTATAAAGGGGAAGGTTTATGCAATTGCTGGTGTGCCTGTTTGCTTCCCCTCCCAATGCTGTTCTCAACCTGTTGTCCAAATTGAGTCATGTTTTACCCGAAACTGGAAGTCTCCAAGATCCCACCTGGTCTGCAAGAGTGACGCGAGTGCAGCTCCCCACGCCGGCTTCCCCGTGCGCCTTACGTCATATCGAAACCTGACAGAGCTGGAAGAGGAAACTACTGATTTGGGCTGGGTGGGAGCAGCAAACCCAACAATTTCCTGTCTGTGGTACAACAAACCCAGGCTCTGGTATTCGCGGGAACGCCGCTGTCGCCTCCTGCCCCGCTCTCTTCCCCCTCCGACCAGGATCTGTGTCATCGGCCAGGCTCTTTCAAGCCAAAGCAGATGGCTCGCAGTGAAAAAAAACCCAAAAAACTAAATAAAAATAAAATTTAAAAATTCAAATTTTGGGAGGGGGCGCTTCCAAAGAGTCATTGCCACTCTGGGTAGACATATTAATTGCCCTGACCGCAGCTTGGAGCTGCCTGCACATGTTTTTACCTACCCCCCACCCCAAATTCCTCTGGTCATTGGCAGTTCAGATGAATATTCCACTTAGGCTAACAAAGAGAACATTATTTGAGCCATGATCCTGCAATTTGGTGTGAGCCTGCGTAGAAGCTTCCTGGAGTCAAAAGCTGGATGTAAAGAGCCAGCCCCGCACAGATCAATGTGCATGGCCGGAGAGTGTCTGTGTTAATAGGCACTTGCATATTCTCACTTAAATGTCATTAAAAAGGTGTTATTCAGAGGACAAGGATTCAGCACAGGTCACTAGCAAAGATATTAATCAAGTGGCAATATGTAAATGTGGGGTGCATTAGCAGCTCCCTTGGTCTCCTTGAAGATGCTGCTGAAGCGGGAGCATCTGTGCCTGGAGCATCTCTGCTGGGCAGCAGCCGGCAGCCTCCAGGGTACCACTTTTGCCTCAAAATGCCCCAAAACCCTGCCTGTT
Organism: Haliaeetus albicilla; assembly: GCF_947461875.1. Classification (NCBI taxonomy): domain Eukaryota; kingdom Metazoa; phylum Chordata; class Aves; order Accipitriformes; family Accipitridae; genus Haliaeetus; species Haliaeetus albicilla. The sequence goes on from NC_091487.1 coordinate 4,079,117, forward strand.
TCTGGAGCAGGAGGACTTCTGTGCTCAGCAGCATGCCAGATCCCCCCCCACCAGCCTCTGTGCTCACCATCCCACCTCCCGCTGGCTGGGCAAGTTTTGCTGTTTAAAAGCCTGGGATGAGGTTTCCGAGGGAAATCTGGAGCGGGGTCAGTGCGGAACGTCGGAGGACTCCTGCTTGCCCAAACCGCAGCAGCCCGAGCTGCCCTGGGCAGCAAACACCGCCACCATTTATCACGTTATTTGAGACAACCGCTCACCACCCCGCCTCAAAGGGAATACAAACAGCTTCTCGCAAGCCTGCCGGCGTATTAAATGGCACTCAGAGTCCTCCCGTGAACGCCACGCACTTGAAAAGCAATACTGAAGAGTGACCGAGAGCTGATTTTGAAGCAAAACATCCTTCTCATCTCGACCGACGACTGACGGCCAGACGAGTATCTGCAGATCTTGCAAATGAAGATGCTGGGCTGTCATCCTGGCGGCATGGAAATGCCCCGACTGTACTCCAGGCACCAAGCACTGATGCTCAGGTAAGTAGTTTTGGAAAGCGTGGCTACAATAAAAACCCTTCCTTTATTTCTCTTTAGCCTCCAACCATTTCTCTTGCCTCCTCTAACAGCAAAGCACACCTGGTCACCTAGTGAGCCCCTACCCAAGTCTCCTTGGAGAAGTCCAAAGCAAAAGGAGCAAGTCACCTGCAAGACAGCACTGCAGACTCATCCTGCCTTGTGTTTGCAACAGAAATGGGCTGGGGCAAGGACTCTGCATTTCTCTTACACAGCCTTAAGCTGTTTCAGAGTTCATTCCAGTTTCAAGGCAAAGTATTTCCCCAGCAAGTCTCATGACGGCTCGGAGCATTTATAAGCACTGCAAAACCTCAAACGCAAACCTGGGGAAATCAATGACGCTGCACTTTCTTGGTATTTTATTCATAACCCTTTAAGGGGTCCATTAAGAAAAAGAGACTTTACAGGGAGAACACTAATACTTTCAATAGATCTTGCAAAGAGTACAGCTGAAGTCATTGGCAAGGAAACATGGGCAGAGTCCATCTGATGGTGAACAGAGCCCCTGGGGTGAATCCCAGACACATTTGCAGGCTAAAACCAGCAAAAGAAAGAGCTTGATGTGCTACGATGTGCTATGTCACCTAAACAAAACACTTTGCATGTGACAACTCCTGCGCCAGTCCTCAGGTGACATCCCACCTCCTCCCAAGTGATAAAGAGGAGATAGTGGAGGAGCTGCCAAGGGGTAACAATGGAGTTTAAACCAGTTGCCCAAACCCTTATCGAAGAAGTGATTCACAAAAAAACCCAAGGCCTTAGAAGATGTCATCACTGCCTGCCGTTATCAGCCACTCTCTATGGAGGGCAGGGGGCTTGCTTTGACGTTTATCCCCGGCGCAGCGTGCGCATCCATCCTGGCTCAATAAAATGGGGATGCCACCACGCCGCGGGGCAGCACCTCGAGCCATCCTCCTGCCTTGGCAGCAACGACTTTTGGTCTAGAAGGACTGCTGTAATTCCAAACCCAGCTGTTTTGGGGGGTTTTTTTCATTCACTTATCTCTTTTCTTCAGGTACAAACCCCTAAAGGTGCTCAGTCCTCCCCCAGTGCTCCCAGCGAGCCCCTGCAGCTGGAGCTGGCTGCCACACACATACTGCCTGTCAAAGACACCTAGAGAGAAATCTGCATTTCCATTGCAGAACTTCTATCCATGGACTTTCTGAATCTGCTCGCTGCACATTTAGGTCATCTGTCTTAAGCCATTCCTCTGCCAGCCACCATTTGTCCCCCTTCCCTGTTTCTGTCAGCTCTTCTTTTAATCCCACTACCGTACAGAGCATCCCCCAAACACAATCCTGTGTTTAACATATATCCCACAAAGCTCCTCCCAGGTGCATTTCAAAAAAGCATGTTCTTTTTTTCTTGCATGTGTTTAAAACAGCCTTAAGTTGACAACAACAATAACTTGCGTTCACTTCCTTCCTTCCTCTGCTCCCAGTGATTTTAAGCCTCATTTTTTTGTTTGTAAGTCAATAATGGCAAAATTCCTAAAAAACCCTGGGTGAGCACCAGGAGTTTCCAGTACAGACCCTAACCCGCACGGACCATCTAAATACTATTGCTCTTAAAACCTCAGCAGTTTTTTGCCTATTTTTCAGAGATGACTGCCAAGCACACGGCATGGCTCAATTAACAAAGTGGCTTAATCCAGTGCGGTGATAAATAACAGGGGAGCGAACAGGTCATTGCAATTCACTTGAGTAACCAGAATCCCTATCTGCTGCTTGGGTTTCTTCCAATCCCTGCCTGCATTAGTGACAGATTTTAATTGCCTATTCCCAAATAGTCCGACCACAACCACTCTGCGCAGGCAAGGACCGAATCAACAAGATTTACTGATACCTGCAGTCTTACAATTAGGGACAAAAAACCTTCTGGCGTTCCTGCTCTGAGCATGGTACCCCAACACGTGTCCCCCATGCACCCCAGCCCTCTCCAAGGCAAAGGGCTATTTATTGCGATAATTTTCTCCTACAGACATCAGAAAATACTAATGTAAATCTAGATTTTTCCCTTTCCCAAGCTCTCCTTGCTGCTGGGAGGAGGGAAGGCTTTTTTCCCCCCTGCTCACTAATGGTTGAAGAGCTTCTACCAGCATCCTACAATGAGACCAGGACCGCTCTGCTGCAAATTCACAGCGATGCCCTAAACTTCACTGAAACTCCGTGCAGGCCACAGAAATCTCCTTTCCCTGCCCTCTGGCAGCACGAAGAAGTCCACAGGAGGTTTGTCCCAAAGGATGGAGCCAGCAAACCCCTGCCCAAGGCACAGCCCCCCCCTTCCTTCCTCCCCCCACGATACGCAAGCAGAGCAGTCCATAGGGGAACCCAGAGCTGCAAGGAAATTTTATTTTGAAGGCATTTCCTTAAAACTGACAGTAAGAAATCTGCTTTGCAAAAGACGAATAATTCTTTTAACGCTGGGAGTTGTTAAAAAAGGGAAACGAACACTGGCAGGGACAGAGGAACGACGGGGAGGGACAGGTTAAAAATGCAGGAAAAGGGTTTCAACGCGGAAAAATTGCAAAATTCATGGATCTTGAGACGAAGCAACAGCAGAGGCTGGATGAAGGAGGGCATTGAGGAGGCACATGAGGCCGAGGAGCGAGTCCTGTCCCACCCCGCTCTGCTAAACCCGACCCTGATAAACTGGCAGGAGCTCAAAGAGGAGCCATAAAAATAATGAGAGGGCTGGAAGAGCTGACACGCAGGAAGATTAAAAGGAACTAAATACGTATAGCTTGGCTCGGCGACAAAAGCCAAGGGGAAAAGGAAGGCAACAGCCGGAGATATCCGTGGGTCTTGACCGTCCCAGGGAGGTGGGCATTGGGGCTGAGCTCCCAGGGGAACACCATCCCTGCTCCCCCCGCCGGGGCCGGCACTGCGGCCGCTGCATTCCTTCCCTCTAATACAATCCCTAATTTAACAAGTGGAGAGGATCCGAGCAAACACATTTAGGGGACGCATTACGTCAAGCGCTAATTTAGGTCCTCGCTGGGTTCTGTCCCCGTGCACGCGCCCGGCTTTCGGCACACAAGTCGGCCCCGGCTCTGCTTCGGCATCTGCCAGCCCCGACACCCAGCACAGCTCAAAACCGAAGGGAGCATCCCTTATTCATTTGTGATCAATGGGTTGATTTTTTTATCATTTCTAGAAAGCCGTTATTTTTTTTCCCTAGCTACTGAGTGCTCAACTTCAGCAAATCTTTCTGCAGCTCCAGCATAAAAATAACAACAACAACAAAAAAAAAGAAAAAAAAAGTTTTCGGAGAGTCAAGGCTATCTCCAGCACGAGACCCTCTGATGTGAGCGCTTGCTTCCTTTTGAAATAAGCATATTTATATCCATCTCTTCCTTCCTTTAACTTCAGATAATTAGTAAATCAAAACCTAAGCATGGTGGAAGATGGTATTTTTAAAGCCGCACAAGGGCTTTGTGTTAAACTGGGACCTGCAGGCGCAGCTGACAGCTCCGCTACTCCCACAGCCGCAGGCACGCACGGGGACCTCGCAATTAATATTTGATTTGAGCAATTACAGCCATCAGCCCGGTCTATACCGTTAGTAAACACACCTTAGCCATAAAGAGCTGATAAAAAGACAAGGGGGAGGTTTGGCAGGGCAGAGCTCCCCACCACCGGCAGGTCGGGGTGCTCGCTTTTCACCGTCCTGGCGGCTTCGGCCGCGCGTTCCCACGCGTCCCGGACAAACGGGCTCTTTGTCCAGGTGTGCAGCCGAAGCCACCGGACACCGCAGTGTCCCCGGTCCCAAGCCCCCCCATCACCACCCCGTTAATCACCCCACGCTCACAAAGGACCCTCGAAGCGCTTTCCTTGTCCAAAGCAGCACGGTGCCAGCTACGACTTCAGAATTAAATTTTTCTGTAAACTGGAGAGCACCCATAAATTCCCCCCCACCCCCCACCCCATAAATGAAGATGTTTTCCAGCTCTGCGTAAAAATCCTGCGTGCAAAGCAGGCGGCGGATGGGGGCTGAGGCCCCATGATGGGCAAACCAGCCCCGGGGTGTAAAAGTTTGGCTGGTTTTGGCCCGAGTGGCGAGGAAGCAGCAGAACAGGGTGCTGGGTGGGGGCTGCCGGGGTGCTGGGTGTAAGGGTGCATGGGGGAGAGGGGCAGCTTGGGGCTGGGATGGGGTGCTGGGCAGGTTGGGCGCTGGGAGCTGGGGTGGGCTGGGTGCTGGGAGGGGGTGCGAGGGCAGGAGGGGTGCTGAGTGCCAGGGCAGGGTGCTAGGACAGGCAGGGTACTAAGTAGAGTGCTGGGTGCTGAAGCACAGTACCGGGACAGGGTGCTGGAGCATAGTACTGGGGCAGGGTGGTGGGTGCTGGGGCTGGGTGCTGGGAGCTGAAGCACAGTACTGGGGCAGGGTGGTGGGAGCTGAAGCACAGTACTGGGGCAGGGTGCTGGGAGCTGAAGCACAGTACTGGGGCAGGGTGCTGGGAGCTGAAGCACAGTACTGGGGCAGGGTGCTGGGAGCTAAAGCAGAGTACTGGGGCAGGGTGCTGGGAGCTGAAGCACAGTACTGGGGCAGGGTGCTGGGAGCTGAAGCAGAGTACTGGGGCAGGGTGCTGGGAGCTGAAGCAGAGTACTGGGGCAGGGTGCTGGGAGCTAAAGCAGAGTACTGGGGCAGGGTGCTGGGAGCTGAAGCAGAGTACTGGGGCAGGGTGCTGGGAGCTGAAGCACAGTACTGGGGCAGGGTGCTGGGAGCTGAAGCACAGTACTGGGGCAGGGTGCTGGGAGCTGAAGCACAGTACTGGGGCAGGGTGCTGGGAGCTGAAGCACAGTACTGGGGCAGGGTGCTGGGAGCTGAAGCACAGTACTGGGGCAGGGTGCTGGGAGCTGAAGCACAGTACTGGGGCAGGGTGCTGGGAGCTGAAGCACAGTACTGGGGCAGGGTGCTGGGAGCTGAAGCACAGTACTGGGGCAGGGTGCTGGGAGCTGAAGCACAGTACTGGGGCAGGGTGCTGGGAGCTGAAGCACAGTACTGGGGCAGGGTGCTGGGAGCTGAAGCAGAGTACTGGGGCAGGGTGCTGGGAGCTGAAGCACAGTACTGGGGCAGGGTGCTGGGAGCTGAAGCACAGTACTGGGGCAGGGTGCTGGGAGCTGAAGCACAGTACTGGGGCAGGGTGCTGGGAGCTGAAGCACAGTACTGGGGCAGGGTGCTGGGAGCTGAAGCACAGTACTGGGGCAGGGTGCTGGGAGCTAAAGCAGAGTACTGGGGCAGGGTGCTGGGAGCTGAAGCACAGTACTGGGGCAGGGTGCTGGGAGCTGAAGCAGAGTACTGGGGCAGGGTGCTGGGAGCTAAAGCAGAGTACTGGGGCAGGGTGCTGGGAGCTGAAGCACAGTACTGGGGCAGGGTGCTGGGAGCTGAAGCACAGTACTGGGGCAGGGTGCTGGGAGCTGAAGCACAGTACTGGGGCAGGGTGCTGGGAGCTGAAGCACAGTACTGGGGCAGGGTGCTGGGAGCTGAAGCACAGTACTGGGGCAGGGTGCTGGGAGCTGAAGCACAGTACTGGGGCAGGGTGCTGGGAGCTGAAGCACAGTACTGGGGCAGGGTGCTGGGAGCTGAAGCACAGTACTGGGGCAGGGTGCTGGGAGCTGAAGCACAGTACTGGGGCAGGGTGCTGGGAGCTGGGGCAGGGTGCTGAAGCGCCGTACTGGGGCAGGGTGCTGGGAGGACGCCGGGGCAGGGTGCTGGTCCGGCCGGGGGGTGCCGGGGGAACTCACCGAGCTTCTCGACGAGGCGCAGCATGACGCCGCCGATGTGGATCTCGCCGGTGACCCGCAGGGTGACGTCGCGGCCCAGGTCGGTGACATGGACGCTCAGCTCCCACGTCCCATCGGCGTAGCAGCCGTCCGGCATGCGGATCCCATCCAGCGCCATGGCCCCGGCCTCCTGCGCCCGCCAGCCGCGCCTCACCGCCCGCCCGCCACGGCTCGGCTGCGATCGGCTCCGCTCGGCTCCGCTCGGCTCGGCGCAGCCCACCTCCGCGCCCGGGGCGGGGGGGGTGCGTGCGTGCGTGGGGACGGGACTGGGGGTGGGATGGGGGCGCGGTGGGGCGGGATCGGGGGGGTGCAGCGCTGCCCCGCCGCCCCCCAGCCGCTGCGGGAGGAGAAGGGGCGGGCGGCGAGAGGGGGGAGGAGGCGGAGGAGGAGGAGGGGGATAATAATTAAAGGAAAAACGCGCCCCGCGCCGCCGGGCCCCTTGGCCTTTTATGGAAGCGAAGGACGGAGCAAGCGGGGCCGCTCCAACATCCGGGACTCGCGGGGGGGGGCGCCTCGGCCCGGCCCGACCCGACCCGACCCGGCCCGGCCCGGCCCGGCCCGGCCCGGCTCGGCTCGGCTCGGCTCGGCGCGGCTGGGGCAGCCGGTGGAACCGCTGCTGCTCCCCGGTGCCGGTCCCCCGGTGCTCTGTGCGGAACCCGTGGGGCGGCCCGCAGAGCGTCCTCTAGGGCCGGTGGGAGCTGCGTGTCCCAAACACGCGTGGATGCTCTGAGCGCCTTTCCGCCGCAGCCTTGCCCGCTCTGCTGCCTTTCGGGTTTTCGGGCTTGTTTTTTTTAATTTTTTTTATTTTTAACACTGGCCATTTAAAAGCCCCTCATTCATCAGCGAAATATTTCTTGCTAGGCAAAGCCCTTACCTTCGCATCACAGTCGGCGGCCCGCGCCGTGCCCGCGCCGAGGCTGGGCGATGTGCCGGTTCCCTCCATCCTTATCATCTGTGAATCTAGGAAATAGGAACTGTCTCTAAATAAGAGTCTGAACCGGCACAAATGGAGAAAAAAAAAAAAAAAAAAAAAGAATTATCCGCTTCCTGCAGTTCTCCACCCAATGATACATACATCCCGCCAAGGCAACCGGGCTTCCTGAAAAACCGTCACGCGGAAGGAGCTGCAGTTTGAGGTCCAGCGCGGTGGCCGGTGGCAGTGGGCAGGATGTGTCCCGCACCGTGCCGGGCGATGGGAAGCCGCATCCCAACAAAGCCGTGCCCTCCCTGGCAACCTCGGGGGCGGTTCTGCCAGCCCGGAGCTTTCCGCACCAGCATCGTTCCCGCGTCCTGTGCTGGGAACGGCAGCGGGAACTTTGCCGCCGTGAAGGCAACAAAAACCTCTTAATGGGGATGATAAAGTCTTGCCACCTTTGCACTTTTGCTGTTATAATGGAGATATTTATAAAGGGCTGTTCCTGTATTTTCCCATATGCGTTAAGAAAAGGTTTCTCTAACCGCTCTGGGCAGGGTAAGCCAGATTTTCCCCATAAACAGCGTAGAGGATTTGGGCTAACGTGGCTGATGCTGCCAGAGGGAAATTGGGCAACGGGGCCCCGAACAGTGGGAGAATGGGCAGCAGATGACCTCCCCCGCCAAATCCTCCCAGGGCCTTAATCCCTGTCAATGTAACCCCCATTTCATCCCCCCAAACTTGGAGGCTGGGGCATAATTTACAGGGTGGCAGCTTGGGACGGCAGGGGAAAGCCGGTCTGTAACAATAAAGCTTTCACAGATTGTATCTTGGTGTTCTTCCAGAGTGAAACAATAGGGCAATAAATAGAAAGGGTTACTCTCAACCCGAACAGTTTGGATGAGGTTCCCAGCTGATGCAATCTAACACGGTTCCGCTGGAGCTCGTACCCTTTCAGTACAACCGATTGCACGCCGTGAGCTACGGGCTGCTGGTTCCTCCTGCTCCTAAAACCATTTGTGGGGTTTCTTTTCCCCCCGAGGATGGGGAAAGCCTCTCTCTCTGCCCTCTCCGTCCCGGCCGGGGCTGGGTGCCGCCGTCCCCGGGGGCTCTCCTTTCCTCCCGGCCCCGCCGCTCGGCGGTGGGTGTGCGGAGAGGCGGGCAGCGTGATCTCCAATGCTCGGCCGAGACGCAAAGCAAGGTCAAAAATGCACCGGCGAGGCTCTTGCGTCAGAGGCAGCCAAGCATCCCGGGGGCTCTTCCCACTGTTTGCAAGAAGTCCTCACTCCGTGCAAGCAGCAATAGCCAAATAAGGTGCCGAAACGCACGGCTGCTTCCATCGGGACAGGGATGATACCTACCAGATCTGCCGGCAGCGCAGCTCCCGGCCGGCCGCTCCTTCTGCTCCCGCACCGGGAAAACCGGGATGCTTTTCCGATGAACTGACTCAACGGGCATCTTTGGGAAATCAGCGATGAAGCTGAATGGCTCCTTTCCTGTCGCGAGTTTATTCGACTCGTTTTGCCCCTTTTCTTGTTCGTGACCTTTTTTTTTTTTTTTTTGGTTTTGAAACTGTTATGTGCAGTTGTTGAAACCAGCTGGCTTTCCTGCCTGGCTGCTCCGGGGCTGTGGGCAAGCCGGTCAGACTGGCTCTTTCCAGGGTGACTGGCCACGGAAATCTGCCCTGTGTATTTGGGTGAGCACCCGGCTCGTCTCCATACACAGAGGCAGAGAAATTCCCCAAACTTCCATCTAAACAAAAGCTCCATTTCCTCAAATGCTCCAGTGTGGCCGAGTGCAATGTGCTCTGACCCGGTGGTGGGCAGCCCCCGCTCGGCCCCCATCACCCCTCCGGTTCACCCCGGTTTCGATACTCCCCGTCTGCAACTTCTTCCTTAACAAGGGCAAAGTTTCAAAAGAAAACCCAAAAAAGGAGAAATGCAGATGCTTGTTTTTCCCCCGGCACTTTTTGCGTCTCGAACACCTCCCTGCCTGTGTGCTCCCTTACAACCCACTGCCACTGGTACCGCTCCTCTTCACACGGGGTTTGCAAGCTCTTTACTTCTCCCTGAGTTTTACTCTGAGCTCTTTCCAGCCATCCTTTAAGCGACTGGGGACTTGGAGCATTACTTGAGTCCCTTTGAAAAAATAAATTGCTGGAAATAAACTTGGGCAGCAACTGAACACCAGCACAAACCACTTATTGCCTGCTCCCGCATCTCCAGCACCCCCGTAACAGCAGGTGAGAGAGGTTCAAAGCACCTGGATGGTTTTCACCATATGCCTCCATCCCCTTCCACCTCTGAGTGTCTTTTGGATGTAGCCACGGTTCACTTTTCACAAATGACCATTTCCCAGCAGAGAGAAGGTCGTGCTCCTGGCAAAGGAAACATGCTGGGTAACTCCGCTTCCTTGTTTATTCCCGGTCACATTCGTTCTTCCCTGATTTTGTCATTTCGGAAATGTCCATGTGACTTGGCTTTTTTATTTTTCTGAATGTATATGCGGAGTAATGAAGCTGTCACAGATATGTATTGTACAAGTGTGCAATCACCTGGTATACGATAGAGTTGTTCAGCAGCCTTGTAATGAGAGGATGGATAATATTTGGGATTAAGGTCTTGAAGAAGCACTTGAGATGTGGAGGTTTAGTCTTTCTAGATTGCAGTAATTCCCTCTTGGGATCTTGCAAAGATTATTCAGCATCTCCATACCTCACGCCCAGCAGTAAAATAATATTTGCTTATGTCCCCTAGGACACAACTCCGGTGATGCAGTCCCACTGCTTTGCTCGCATCTAGCCTACCTCCAGGCTCATCATCTCAGCTGGATGTAATGTTTGCTTCTGATGAATGAGGTCAGAAGAATTCCCAGGAGTTTGTCTCATCTTTGGCTCCGTCCGTAACGGAACCTCGGCATCCTTTTCTGGGCAGGTTTGTAGCTGGTGTGGTGTCTTTGGATTTCCCCACCGGCTGTGGGGGAGGACGGAGATGACAGCACGTATTGGAGGTGGAGGGGTATGTGGGGGCCAGGGTTGAACACACAAGGCAGCACTGCTTATCTGCATAGAGTTTGAGGGCCAGGAAGGACTTGTAGGTCTGTAGACTCAAGTCCTCACGTCTTCAGGTTGGGATGTTTGTCCTCGTTACCCCAAGGGAAGTTCAGGCAACCTGATGTGGCAATGCAGCTGGGTGCTCTGGGCAAGGAGTGCTGATGCCAAGATGGGTATTGTTACCTAAAATGAGAGCCATCGACCTTAGGAGGGCCACGTGGCCAGATGTCTCCTCCTGATGGCCAAGGACACACGGGATGAAGCCAGGGACCAAGATTCGAGACTGTCATAACCATCCAGCTTGGTCCTCTGTGCCCAAAGGTTACAAAATACATCCCCGCAGCTGGAATAAATCGTAGCTTGCAAGAGATAGCTACGCTCAGATAAGAGACACGGAGCCAGAGTGAGCTACCTCCTCCCTTGATAAGTCAAGCCAAGGTTTCACTGCCCTACAGCTACAAAATCACATCTCATTTCTTTGCCGCATGTGCCTAACATCAGCCGCGGTGCACCGGAGCCTGCTAGGCTTGTGCCACAGGACAAAACCCGCTGCAGGGCTCTTCTCTGTCCCCTCTTCACCTTCTTTCTAGGAACTGGGGTCAATTAAGCTCTTGAAGCCTCAGGCTGGGAGGTTTGTTTCCCAGCCTCTTCCTCTGCAATCAGCTCTTCACAACAAATAACTCTGCTGCCTCTCCTGACTCGGTGTGTCAGGCATTAGTTTCCTGTTGACATTAATTCCTGTGCTGTCGTTTATCTTTTATCCTTCTTTTCTGTCATGTGGTTGTGTCCTTCTGAAGTTTCCAGCTGCCAGGAGTGACCTCCACCGAGTGTGACTCTTGCCTTGGCCCAGAAAGGAGGCAACGTGCCCCAAATCATTCTCCGGTTGTCCCCAGGGTCAGAAGGGTCCTTGAACTTTGTGTCTCTCTGAAAGGGCTGGTGGGTCCTCGAGCACCCTCTTGACATCTGTTTTAGCCAGAGGGAGTTGTTAGCTGAACACTCGAAGCCATGTGATGGAGAATTTGGATCAATCCCAGGTAAATTCTCCGAAAAGTTGATTCATCCCCAGGGCTCAAAATGTCCTTCCAGCTCCCTGCCCGGTGCCTGAGTGTCTCACAACAGCCGTGCCCAGCACCCAGCTCTCTTCACCGGTCTTCCTCTGCATCGCCTGCGCCTGGATCATGGGTTTGGTACCACTCATCATCCTCACCCTGGACTCAATGTCACCTCGTGACTCGCACAGCAAATCACGCTGCTCTGCATAGCCCGAGTTTTAGTAAAGGATGGGGCAGAAATGCTGCACAGGGATGCAGGAACATGTCTCTCTCAGCTGCTGCCACCCCCCATCGGTCTTTCAACCAGCCCCAGGACCCCCAGCGATATTGGACCATTGCCTCCATCCAGCCCACTGCCAAGGTTTCCAAATTCTTTTGGCAAATACCTGTCCCAAACGTAGCTTTCCCTGGCTGCTTGCACCGACTCCTGGAGGGTGCTCTCCTGCGGATGCTCCGGATGCTTTGCATGGTGCTGTCAGCAAGCAGTCATTGTAACTAATCTTCTAGAAACTCAGGATGGAAAATGCTGTGTTTTGATGAGATGAGCCCAGAACACAATCAGTCTGTAGAGTTTTTTGGCTAAAGGTGACTTTGAAGGGTACTTTACCACGCTACTGATTTGCACTTGCCCAAGAGAAAGGGGGTAACTCCAGCCCAAAGGTTCAAATATCTCAAGTCCCCTCTTCTCCTGTAATATACAACATATTAAACCACTTTCTATTGTCCATCAGATTTTTTGAGCCTTTGCCACTCCCGTTCTGGCTTTTATCCACCTCCAGAAGGCCTCCTATTCATTTGCCTTTACAAATACAAAGTACAGGCTGGAAGGCTGAATTTCTCCCATGGAGCTGGGGCTCGAAGAAAACCCAAATGTCACGTAATGTTCAATCACCATCCCTGGAGCTGGTGACTCTGCGGTGTTAGAAGAAACACCCAGTGTCATTTATCCACTGCTAGTCAGCAAGAAGACAAACCAAAAATCCCCAAATAATTCATCTGATGGCTCCAACACCATCATCTGCAGAGCCAGCCAGATAGTGGAAAGTGTTTATTTGGAAGTGATTTACTGGGAAGCAGTGGGCGAAAAAAAAATATTCCCAATTCGCACCATCAATTTTTCACAGCTGCTATTCAGGCCCTTTTGGGGCAGCCACTTGATGGGAAGCAGAGCTGCGGGAAAGCACCCTATCCTGACACCCAGCACCCTGCAGATCTCCCCAGGTCATGAAGGAGGGGAGGAGAACGGCTCCCAGCACCCTGCGTACCTCCGTCCTGTGTATCTGTAAAGCGGCAGCCCCGTGGCTGGCATCACCAAGTGCTTCAGCATCAAACCCCCCACTCCACCCCAAGCCGTGGCACTGATGCTGCCCATTATCTCTCCAGCCCCAGCTCTCCCCTCCCCAACGGTCTGGGGAAACTGGCTCCCAGCCCGTGGGTTTTCCCTCTATCAGCACAGGGAGCAGCGAGGTGAAGCTCGTCCGTCATGCTTTGTTAGGGGGCCTGAGGGCTGCAGAGGTGTAGGGCATCCCTTGAGACAGGCTGGACCATTCGCACCCGTATGGATGTGCTCTGGACTGGGGTCAAAATGAATTCAAGACATGTGGGGGTCAAAGTCCAGTGAGAGCAGATCCCTGTTCTGCCCATGTCTGGGGTTTCACCACACCAGTTTTTCTTTGCAAGCATTGCTTGAATCCCCCCACCCTGTGAAAAATTTTGCTCAGCATAAAATGAGCTCCCAAGGGCACTGCTTGACCCCATGGCACTGCAAAAATCACCAAATTGTGAAATAGAATAGCAAATCCAGCTCTGCAGATTGGTTGTCCAGCAGTGCTCAAGGGACATGAGGCTGGGAAGGGACTGGGATTATTTTCTTATTGTGGGAACCCCAGAAACCCCAGCCTGGACCACTTGCCCCCTCTGGCCAGTACTGGGACACTCCATGTTGGCTGCACCACTGACTCACTTGGTGCCAGTGTCCTGGTCTGACCCCGCAGCCCCAAAAAGAAGCTCTGAGATGGGTTTTATTCTTCATCTCCCACATCCAGGTGTACAACAGCAGCAGCTTGAGGGGTGAATGGGGAAACCCAGACATCGCCCCGCAATGTGGACAGCAAACACCAGTGGGCAGCTGGGACACACTTGTGGACCAATTAGCCCCCAAAACCCCACACGTCTCCTTCATGTGGCATCCTGAGAAGGAGCCATGTGGCCCCAGGCTTCCCAGGGAGGAGCTGCCCGCTGCCCCCAAGCCCAGCCAGAAGGAAGGAGAGGCCAGCAGCCACGGCCCCCCCAGAAACACCACGGCTTCGTTCCCGTTGTCTGATCCCAGAAGCATCCAAAGCCTCAGGAATAAGGGACTCAAAGCAAGTCATGCTGGCACAGGGAGCAGGGAGTTCCCCAAGGCTGCAAAGCCCCAAAGGCCAAACAAGAATAGCAGCAGCCCCCTAAATCACACCCCTCCTATAAATCACAGCCTCCTGATAAATCCCACCCCTGCCGCGGGAAGCTGCGAGGGCTGGAGGAGGGAACCAAGAATGGAGCCACTGGGGTTTGGCCACCTTTGCTCATGTGCTGCTGGAGAACAAAGAGCTCCGAACGAGGGTTTTTATCGAGACGCACGTCAGAGCTCTGCAAAAGCCAGGCTGATAACAGCCACCTGAGCAAAGGCACCGATGTGATGTGGGCACCGGGGGCACGTGTGCCTCAGGGGGGCATTTGCCCACACAGCTCTGATGGAGCCATCATACCAAGGGCAATTTCATCCTGTGCAAATCACCTGAATTCGCCCCAGACCCCAGGTTGTGGGTGCAGGGGGAGTGACCCAGCATCGTCCCCTATGACCGTTTCACCTGGGCATCCACAGGGCCCCCACTGCTCTTCTGTCTTGCTTTAACCAAACACAAGCATATCCTGGCTCCTCTTACTGGGTTTGGGATGTTTGCTGGCCTTTCCTGGTCAAATCCTGGTACGAATGGCTGCAGCCAAGGCAACTGCAGTAATTTTTTCCTCCCATTTTACAGATGGAGATGCCGAGGCTGGATGCACAGCAGTGGTTTAGAACCACTGAGGATGCAGCTCCCTGCTGGAGCCAGTATCATGCTGTCCGGGATGGCATGAGTGGTTTGGTACGGTGGAAAAGCACAACAGCCCCTGTGTGCAGGTTTAGGTCAAAAATAACTGCAAACCGCTTCCTTTTGCAGGGAAAATAACACCGGGAGGCTGCAGAGAAAACAGGGGGGTTAGCGCACCGGCCGATGCTGGGCTCAGATTTCCCAGCCACGTCTGTGTATCTCCGCTGTGGATAGCTTCGGCTCTCAGTGCTGTGCTGAAGTTTTCTGAGCTGAATAAAGGGATTTGGGGGAACATCAAGCAGAAAACAAATGCATCTATTAAAGGGAGAGGGGTTAATACCTTTTACTTCCTCTTGGACACCTGAGATGCCCCATGTACCTGCAGCGGCCGAGCACATTCGGAAGCCTGTTGTGCTGGGGGAAGCTGGAGATGAATGGTGCCCAGACAGCTGGATGGTTTTATGCTTTTTCAGCTTCAGTCTTCCCCGGAAGGGTCAGATGCAAGCGGGATGGTAATGCAGTTAGTGCTGGAAAAATAGAGACAGAGCAGATCGGAGTGGTTTAATAAGGTAGACGTTATTGAATCAGCTGGGTGGGATGAACTTCGCCTCCGAGCAGAGCGGTCTGAAGCGATCGGCAGCTCCCGTAGGAAGGAGAGGTGGGCTCTCAGGTGGCCAGGAATGGGCAACATGGGGAGATGTTGGGAATCCCCAAACCCCACTGAAACGTGAAATTGTGGTGTCTTGTGAGCTCCTAGAAGGCACACAGTGGTCTGCAGCCAAGGGTGCTGCCGAGCACCTACGGGCTTCTGGCGCAGCCCACATCCCCCGCAAACTGGGGACAGGTGAGCTCAATGAGATCCCTGCCGGGACCCCCGCTCCCAGTTCATCAGTGGTTTGTGGTGAGACAGGAGGGTGACCGATGAGGAAACGTTAAAAGAATTCAGGCTGTTTACCCTAGAGAAAGAAAGACAACTGATAATATCTTCAGGTAGATAAAAGAGGGTTTATCTGAGAGGGAGGGGTGGAAGAGGGAGGAAATGCTCTGTTCCTCGTTTCCACAATGGATAGGCAAAAAGCAATTGGGCAAATTGCCCAGAGAAAGGTTCAGGTTAGCTTTTCAGGGGGACTGTTTAGGTGTAAGGGAGTGAAGGACTGCAGAGGGAGGGGAATCACCATCGTCAGAGGTTTTTAAAGCTGAGCCAGAAAACATGCCTGATCTATGCGCCTGCTCTGTGCCAGTGCGGCTCTCCCTTCTTCTCTGATCAGTAAAAACTTTTGGTGGCTCATTGCTTAAACTGGAGGATGCTGGGCTGCTGCCTGCTCTAAAGAGCAACAGCTTCATTCTCTCCAAAGATAGGCTTGAAATCAGCGCCATGCACAGACTTGGGCCGGTCCCTGCTTGCAGGTAAATCTCTGTGATCCACTGTGTGCTGGATCCAGCACCGAGGATGCCCCAACCCCACCACGAGGATGATCGTCTGCTCATGTCCTTGCAGCTGCATGTGGCCAAGACCTCAGGATGGAGAGCACATCGCTGCTAGACCATCTCATGGGCCAACAAAAATACCAGTGACACAGCCTTGGTAGGAGCAGAGAGGTGGCAGGCGGGGCCAGGACCCTTCATCCCTGCTGCCAGCTAGAGCCATAGAAAGCTGGTCTGGGATTGCTCCTGAGGTGCAGCAGGATGATACTCATGGATCAGCAACGATGGCAGGTTGGTCACATCTTGGCCCTCCTGCTCCCCGGGGAACAGAGAGGCCAAGATGAGGTTGTGTTGCATGTTTTGCAGCCCAGTTAAAGATGCAGCTTTCATGCACTGAGCACAGCGAAGAGTCAAGCCCAGTCACTAGGGCAAAGAAACTGCAGAAA